>NC_090945.1:83788587-84105587 GCF_040807025.1 Struthio camelus
CTATAACGATCAAATGACAATCGCCTTCAAGCAAACGCCTAATCGTTACTTATCATGCTGGCCGGCGTGCTACCAGTTTATCCTTCTAAGTAACAGTTCTAGTGCTAATCCGCTACATTTTCTGCCCCGTCATGCTTTACTTCTGAACATCAGCTTTCCTCTCAAAGCAATCAGCACAGCCACATGCTACCAGTCGTGCAAATGCATGCATGTCCTTCACAGAAATGAAGGCACAGTACCTACACAATCAAGTGCACAGAGCATAAGCACTGCAGAGAGGGAGAACAGAAGGTCACCAGTCAACTACAGCTGGGAGGTCAGACGGAGAGGGCACAACTGTCCCCGGTTACAAGCCAGCAAGTCACGGGGAAAGCCTTGCCGAGAGCAGCTGACAAGGACCTCCGTTTTACGACACTATTCTCAAGCTCTCTGTGAAGACCCATGGTACATCCCAGTAGAAAAGACGGTACTTGAACTAGAAGAGTATTTGTCTTACTTTTATAGTGGCTAGAGAGACATAAACCCATAATGAAACAACATGTTATGTCATGAATGGTTATTTGTGCTGCTGTCAGACAAAAGAAATGTACCTATCACACCCCAAGGCTACCTATGAGAGTCATAAGTAATTGTATCTGCCAGTTCAATATAGGTGAAGTGCCAGATGGCACACTGCACCGTTTTGGGCCCTGCACCTCAAGAAAGACATGATCCAACTGAAGCCACTGCCCATTCCCAAAGACGGCTGCAAAGATGGGAATAAACAAGAGGCCAGCAGTTTTTAACTGCAGCAGGAGACATAAGGAAGAGCTTGGTAACGGTAAGAACAACAGAGGACTGAAACAGTTCACCCAGGGAGGATGGGGAAAGTCCATCACGGGAGGCTTTTAAGAACTGTCTTGGAGAGACATCTGTTGGGAAAGTTTACATAGGTCTGACCCAGCCGTGGAGCAGAAGGTCAGATTAGGCAACATCTCCAGGTCCCTTCCAGCCCTATGGCTCTTGGGTCGTAACAGAAAAATAGGACAACGGAATGTATCAGCAGCAGCCCCAGAGCAAAAGAGCTTCCTAATATTTCTATAATATGACGTGCAAATGCCATGAGATCCCATGGGCAGCGTCTGCCCATTCCCACATGGTAACTCCTGCCTCACTTTCTGGAAGAGCAATACAGAGATAACACAAATGATCAGGTCTTATGGAGTAGGAGCATGGGCATGTGATCAGGAGCTATCTTGGCACAACTGCCAAGTACCTCTCTCACATCCCACACGATGGGGATGGTTGTTAACAAGAGTCTATCTGCACTTGACCTTCCCTTTTGCCACATTCATATTTCACCGTGCAGTCAGAGTAGCTCTCTTGTTTTCCTTAAGCCATTCAGCTGTACTTCCTTGGAGTTTTTGCATGTATAAGATCTTTAGGACTAGATCCCTTTCATGTTTGTTTTGGGGACCCCTGAGCCAAATGTCTGTGCTTCTAACAAAACAAAAAAAAAAAAAGAATTTTTAGATCATCTGCTTAGCGTTACAAACTGTCATCTCCCCTCCAGCACTGGCTGTCTCTATGCTTGACTGGGAGCCTGGCACATGAATCCCACCTGTATAAACTCTTTGTGAAGAGATGTCTAGTTAGGATCGATCGTTACGGACCGTTCAGCCACCCCTAAGATCTACGATGTTCAGTGCTTCCTACCGGCCAACCTCCAGCAGCCAGCTAGCAAGAGTGAAGCTGACTTTAGGCAGCTCTCTTATCAAAACCTTGGATCCCCTCCTAATGCTCTCCTGTGTGGTGTAGGGAGCCCACCACACAGCTCTGGAGCCCGTTCCAAGGGAATCAGGGGACAAAAAGATTAATCACCCAGTGCTTAACTCTAAAGACCGTTGTCCCATTTAGTCCTTTGTTGAGTTCTTTTCAATGTCCGGCACCAGATGCTATGGTATAACTGGAGCAATGGTGTGAGCTTCCTACTACCATAAAGGGGTCATTTACTTTAGTCTACTATATTACTGGAAGCACTGTGCTTCTGAAAGAATTAATTAACGGCATATAGTGTTCTGTGAGATGAGACAATCCAAGCAGCAGACTGCAAACAGCAAGCCCCAAAGTACTAACTTTCACCTCAGGGTCAGAGCTTGAGCTGTCAACTCCAACAGCAAGGGGGTTTTAGGAGCTTTTGCTTCCTTCCCCCTTGTCTCAGCTCCTGCAAAGCAGATCTCCAGCTCTCTGCTGTGTGTTTGTGGAACTACACGGTGTGTAAGATCGCAGAAACGATCCAAGGCAAAAATACCCACTCCACTGTGTGTGTACACGTGCTTGTGTGCACACTCCTGTACCTCTGCAGGAACAGTTTTGCAATCCACTGATCTAAGTTTGTGCTGCTCTCGAGGCAGACAGTCCAACTCTCTCACTGGTGCTGGCAGTGGCAGTCATGGGATGCGCCAGGGATTGGATCCAACTGAAAAACTGCCCTTTAAAAACAAAAAATATCCTGCTGTCAGGCAGATGGGCTCCCCGATCCTCTTGTCCACAGTCACAGCAGCACCTAAGCAAGAGTGGGACCAACCCTTTCAATAGTAGCAGTGTCTTAAATCCGCCTAAGCCAACCATGAGACTATGCCCTGACAGGGGTGGAGAACAGTTATGCAAGAGAGGAAACAAGTAGGCAGAGATAGGACAGCACAATGAAAAGATCTTAACGCAGTTCCTTTGCTGAAGCCAGTGTCTTGCAAAACTATACTCCTCACAGCAACCCAGCCTTTCTGAAAAGGTCTACAATTTGTAGGAGTTCAGCTAAAGCATTACCAGACATGTTAACGATGCATGTCTTCCTGGTGGACTCCACTGGGACCGCAACAGCGAGCAATTCCAAAAAAAGAAAATCCTGTTAGAAAAAGATTGGAGATCAAAGCAAGAGGTTACACCTACATCCTGGAACATGCACGCTCATGGGACAAAAGAATTTTAAATTCAGTTTCAAAATAAATGTCTGTCCATCCAACAGAAACATGAGGTTAGCACACTTGAATGCTGCACCTGTACAATACCTTCTGGAGAAAAAGTCTAGTACTCCAGCCTACCCCATCTGCCTTGCACAATTAATTAGACTGAACACAGTTCTTATAAAGGAAACTGTTCCTCTCTTATTCAGCGGCTGGCTTAGGGACAGCCCAGGACTACCTGTTCAGCTTATAGCATAAGGCCTCTTCTGGATACCTCAGCTATAAGGCAGCCTTCTTTGAGTAGGTATTTCACAATGGAAATGATCCAAACCAAAGATTTTTTTCTTCTCTCTTCAAAGCCTTCAAACACCAGCATATCCTGTCCAATATTTGAGTCATTCCAAGCATGCCAATAACCTACGTTGTTAAATGCCATTCAGCTAAATCTAGAAGACACGCTTAAAGTCTGTAATCATACAGAATAACTGTGAAGCACAAAGAAAATAATAAACAATTGTCCATGCTTCAGAACTGATCTACCTCCATTGCTTAGTTCTCTACTTGTGTCAGCCAGGAAAATAAATGTTTTCTTATTTCTTAAAAGGCAGTTCCTGCCATTGAACTCCATGATGTAAAAAAAGAGAAAATCGGATTTTAATGAAATTTTCAAGCCACTACAAAGACGCTGCAGCATTTTAAAGATCTACTTGATAAAAGAAATGTGAGTGACCAAATAATGGTAACTGAAGATTCCCCACAAGCTGAAATCGGCTTTATTTAAGTGAATTAAGCTCTTTAGACTTCACACAGCTGAGCATCTGCCTTGCTTAATGGAATCTCAGTTCTGCCACTGACTTGTTCTGTGGCCTCCAGATCTCTCCATTTTAGTTTTCCTAGTTGCAAAAATGGGAACCCAAACTACAACCCACCACATCCATTCTTACAGTCTCCACGTCCTGGCTCCAAGATCTCACAATACAAAATCTTCAGTGGCCACAAAGAATCAAATTGCTGTTAAAATCAAGGGCATTGATCAAAATGCTTCAAAGCACCACCACTTCTTTAAAATTCACTGCAATTAAATATCTGCAGGAAAAAAAAGGACGCCCAACATATACATGGTGCATCTCCCACAGTAAAGGTCTGTGTTATGCTACTGCCAGGATCAGCCTGCAAACAGGATCCACCCCGCACACTGTCTTATCTGTAGGGTGAGGATTGCTGGTTGAATCCCCACCACCAGGACCGTTCCTCCAGCCTGCAATCCAATCCCCGTCCCCAAGGTCCCTCATGGATGCTAGCTGAGATATCCAAAGCCTTCTCTTCCCAAGAGATGACAAAAGTACATGTGCAAACTGTGATGGCAGGGCCGTATATTTTGGTGACATGACGGATGCCACAAACAGTGGCACAAACAGTAAAGGACAGTGCCACGAACTCCATGAAAGACTATGTAGTCTGCACAGCTGTAGAATGAGACAGCTATAACACTGCTGACAATATCCTGCTTTCAGAAAAGATAGTTGCATGCGTCAAGATTAACCTCAAGAGCCTTTATTACAGGTTGTGGGGGACTCTCAGAACCACCTCTGAACCTGCAAAGCTAGAAGTCTGAGATACAGCAAAAGGTGAACTGCACATGCTCCCCAAAATATTTTTACAACAACAGAGCGCTGACAACCAAAAAAAAGAAAAGATACCAAGACACAAACACTGGATCTCAGACTTATGATTTTACACAGCCACTTTTCTGAGGAGACCCACACATCACGTGAAACAGCTGCAGCACATCAACATGAGCTCCAGATACCATGATGCACATGGTGTTCTTATGCTAAGCAGAGTGGCCATGAAGCGCCTTTTTTTTTTTTTTTTTTTTTTTTAAGTAGCTCATATTCCCACCCACAGTATTTCTGGAATTTAGTCTCAAAATTTAAAGAAACCACAGAAACATCAGTTTTCAACAAGCAAAGATCTATGAAGAATTTCCATGGTGACTACTATAAACCAAAGTCATATTACTGTGCATATACAAATACACCCTCTACAAAAAGCATGAAATACCTGGCCACATTGAAACCAGTGCCTCAACAAGAGCTGATGAGAACCGGATGCATCATCAAAATAGCTCAAAATTTTCCTGTTCCCTCAATAGCTCTACCTGAAACAAGAATGACGACACGTTCTGGAAAGGGCACAATGTTTTGCGATGCCATTTGCTAAACAGTTCATTTTCGAAGTGTCCACAATACAAGTGACTGGTGGCAATAGTTGATCTGTGGTTATGCTTCTAACCCCTCATTTACAGACTACCTAGCCTCCAAGTTACTGGTGGGTTGCTATCACTCTCCTTTGTTAGTGCTGCGTTTCAGCCTAACTTTTCAACCAAAGCAGAGCAGGACAGATCCTTAAGCCAGATGGGTTAGACGCTCTCTTGAGAAGGAAGAATTCAAATCCGTTCTCCACCCACTTCTTTTCCAAGAGGTATTCTTTATATCTATTTCATTTATTATTTACCACTCTGGCACAACTTTTTAACTCACCAACAGAACCAAAAAAAACTAGTTATTTCATTTCCAGAGCTTTGATTTCATTAACCTCTGGAGAGGACTGATGTCTGTGGCTCCTGGGAAGGGAAATGTCTACATTTTTCCACTTTCTGGTCTGTGAATTATGGTTACTGGGAGAGGGAGATGGCTGTTAGTTTTGTGAAATTCAATGGGCTAAATGCTAATATTTGTAAAAAGCAAATAGAAAATCATTTCTACTTCTTTTTTACATAAGCCAAGTATACAAAGTAAGTAAATGCATATACTTCAGAAGCCAGCATCACCATTTTCCTTGGACCCTCATTTGGGGCAGCTAGAAATTAAACAGAGAATCTGAGAGCAGTATAGGAATAAGTCAGTTGGATTATTTTAGTAACTCCCCACAAACTTCTCAAACTGTGCCCATAGACAGAGGTGGGCAGGAGTCCAGAGCAGGTAGAGGACTGCAAAAAACCCCAAACCATACTACTTGGTTAAGGTGAGGACAGGTGAAGGAGCACCGTCCACACCTTTTCGATGAAAGGGGCTCATAAACAGTAAGCGTCCTTCTGCTTTCAAGGAAAGCTGGCAATCTGACAGAGCTTTCCAAACTCCACCTTAATCTCTCCATCCCTATCAAGCTGACCGAGATTCTCCTGCCCCAGAAAAAGACTGTGTTTCAAAAATACTATAAGTAACATTTTGACAGCACTCTGCCACATGTTGGTGAGAAAGACACAACAGAGATTTTTCAGAAAAAGTACAGCCATCCAAGTGAAAAACCAAGAGGGCTCTCCAGGGCTGCCTTAACAACGGAAGAGATTGGCAAGGGGGTTCCCAGGGCTCGTGGTGTTCCCTCTCCACTCCAGAGCCACGAGAAAGTGGGGCACAAGCCAGCTCTACCAGGCTAAAGGACTAAGAAGGACTCTAAACTACAACAGTGCTCAACATCAGCTGGCATTTCCAGGACTTAGAAGCCCCAAATCTCACAGCCTGCTTTCACACAGAGTTTGGCCAAAAGCAGTAATCCCACCAAAAATACCACCTAGCTGCCTCTCTAATGCCCAAGCTGCCCATGTAAACACATGAGTGGCCATGCCATGATTTGTATCTAGACACTGAGTCAGACCTGAGACCTGTCTTGCTGCCAGCTCTGTATTTATCCAGATCTGCTTCCCGGTCCAGTTTCCCACTCCACAAAGGGCGGGGGGGGGGGGGGGGGGGAGGACTAGGGAAAGACGACACTGTCTTTTTTTAGAGGCAGAGCCAGCTGGTACTACGGACCTTGCTACCCAGCGAAAAACAGAAACACTGCACATCTGTTGCACGGAAGCGCCATAAAAAGATTAGTTTGCGTTAGGCTAACAATGTGAAAAAGAAAAGGAGCTGCAAGAGCGAAGTGTTATCAGTAAGTCAATAAAACAACAGTTGTAAAAGACTGAAAGCACGGAGCGTTCTTACACAACACGCAGCAGTACTTGCCGGCTGGTCACACATCCTCCACCAAACCTGTCGGGGAACGCGCCGAGCAGCGCTGCGTCTTACATGCTACGGGAAAAGCGGATCAGCAGGGTGAGCTAAGGACAGAGCGCTGGGCTCAACCCCGCGCTCGTGCGGGACCTCAGAGTGGACGTGCACGAGTTTATACAGATGGTTTCACTTTTGTATAAAGCTCGTGTTTGCATCCAGCGTAGCGGGGCAACTACAGCCGGCCTGAGCGCTGTCTTTAGGATGGGCTTTTCACCGGGTTCGAGACAGCGTTGCCCGCGCATCGAGGATTTTGAGGGCTGAGCAGAGCGCAAGGATCAAGCAGCGCGGCGGTCACCTGTGGGACTGAGGATGGAAATCGCCAAAACGCGAGGTCAGAGCCCGCCTAACCCTGCAGAAGGCGGAGGATCCACCCGCAAACGCGCCCTCCGCACGGCCTGCCCAAGACCCCAGCGCCCGCCACGGCCTCGGAGAAACACGCGCCTCGTCGCCCCGCGTCCAGCCGCGTCCGGCGCGAGGGGGCTCTTCCCCGCTCCACCTTCGCCCCGGCCTCACCGCCCGCCACGCCGAGGCGGGGAAAAGCCGGAGGAGAGCCGGCGGACGCCGTACGGACACCGGGGCCTCGACGCCCCATGGCCGCCGGGGCCTCGACGCCCCGTCGCCGCCGCCCGCTCGCTCCACCAACTTCAGCGCGGCCCCGGTGGGGCTTTCACCCACCAAAAATTTAAATTTTTTTTTTTTTTGGGGGGGGGGGAGGGAGGGGGAGGAGAGGGGGAGGTAAACCAGAGAGAAAGGAGGCCGCCGGCGGTTGTCACCCGCGGGCGGCCGGCGGGTCGCGGCGTGGCGCCGGCCGGGTCAACGCGACGGCCGAGGCCGTTGTGGGTCGAGCCGGGGGCCGAAGCAGCCCGGTGGCCCCCTGGGGGGCCGGGAACCCCCCCCCCCCGCCTCGCTGCGCAGGGAGGCAGAGGGCGGGCGGCCCGGCGGGAGCCGGCGGCGGTGGGGCAGGGCTGAGGGGACGCGGGCGGAGGGGTGAGGAGAAGCGAGGGAGGAGGAAGAGGAGGATGCCGCTGCCCGCCGGTACCTCTCTCTCTCTGCGGTGGCCGGGGGCGGGGGGACGGGGACTCGCCGCCTGCCCAGCTCGCCTCGGCGTCTCGCTGCTCCCGGCGCGGCGGCGGCTGCTGGCAACTGCGAGGCGACAACCAGCGCCGGCCCTGTTTTCCAGCCGCCCTCCCCTTCGGCCCGCCCCGGCCCCGCCTCGAGGGTGCCCCGCTGCCCGCCTCCTCTTCCTCCTCCTCCTCCTCCTCCGCGGCCTGGCCCGCGCTTCTGCCCTCGCTGCTGGGCCTGTTTCGGGGTTTAACGCTTCCCCCGCCGCCGCCCTCCCTCGGCGCCCCCCCACATCCTAGCGAGGGGGCCGTGGTTGGGGAGGAGGAGGGGGGCACCTCGCCTCACACGCCGGGCCGCCAACGGGGCCCAAAATCCGCCTCCCCCCAAAAAGCTTCCTGCCGCTTCCGCCAAGCTGTTGTTGTTGATCCCCCCCCCCCCTCGCTGGCCCCGTCGCCGGGGTCGCCCCCCGAAACGCTTCGAGCTGTCCCGTCCCCCTCCGCTGCGGCGGCGCGGCGGGGTCGGGGGCCCGTGGGTTACCCCTTGCCGTCCAGCCGCCGCCGGACGAACCAACCGCCTAAACGCTTCCCGCCGTCTCTCCGTGCTGCACCTCCTTACCGCCAGAAACGCGGATCCTCCAGCTCCGCTTCCTGGCACCCAAAATACGAACTGAACTCAGCTTGGGAACAAACACGCAGGAAAAGAAAGGGGGGAAAAAAAAAAAAAAAACACACGACCAAATGGCAAGACCTAAAATCCTGTCCCTACCTGCAAAAAAATGCGATGTTTCTCCCCTTAGAAACATCCGGCGGTTTGCCCGAGCCAGGAAAATTCACATCAGTCTCAAACTGCCAGTGACAACCTGTCGCCCCGCGCTGCACGTTGCTTCGCGAAGCCCTGGGTGTACATCCGTCTTTGCTGACTTCTGGAGGACAGCCTGGGTAAAGGATTGCACCGGGGATTACAGCGTTAAACCACAGTGCCCTTCAAACACACCGTCCGGGCGCTGTAGGATACGTGTTCTAAAAACCACCCTCTGGACACAGGCCTCTTCATGACCCAGACCTCTCCCGATGGCAGAGGAAAGCACAAATCTCCTTCCGCCATTTAACAAGCCAGGAGGCAGCATTCAAAGCCCTGCAGCGGATCCCCTTCTGGTAACAGGGATCTTTTGCTTCTGACCTTGGTGTCTTTCGTGTAGCTGCAGCTACCTGACAAAAGTGTGTCTCCAAGCTGCCGTCCCGTAAATAGCACGTTTTATTGAATTATAGCCCCTTTCTGAGAAAGCTGACAACCAGAGATGAGCAACACATAACACACACAGTGAGGACCCACCAGTAGAGCTGAAACATTTAAAAATATCCCCCAGCTTCCCTGTTAAGCACTAGCTGAAATCGCTTTCAGATGTTATGGCAGAGAAGGTCTTGACGAAAGACCGCGTGTTGGATGAAAAGACGTGTGCGTGCAAATTGCCTCCAGGCATTTTAAGGTTTTATAAATCATACTCATTCAGCTGCCTGGCTGAGGTTCACACCTGCAAGGCTGGAGCGAGGTTGCCTAGCCAGGAAAACATCTGAAGAAAACAGCAAGAAGAGCACGGGCCTTGGGTTTCCCAGCTTCAACCAGATAATAGAAAGGACCGCACGAACTTTTCCTTTTCATATATGCAGCCTTTGCATGTCATTTTCTTCCAGACCTTGTCCTCTTATGACCGCTTTATTGCTGCTGTCACAGCTGGAACTGATTCCTGCAAAGCGCTTTAAGGTACCCAGACGCTGCAGCCATGGTAGTATTTGACAGCCGCTAGGGGACAACAGGCATCGAACAGGCATCTTGCTGTCGAAGAAGAAGCAGCAGCCGTGCCCACGCACATGCTCCGCAGCCTCAGCACAAGGACTCCGCAGAGCCTACAGATGGAAGCAGAGCTTTGCAAATTAAAGGACTTCAGGGAAATGAGCCACATCCCTGTTTTAACCAGCTACGTCTGGAAAGGGAAGAATTGGCAACTAGGTGGAATGCGCTGGCTGGAAAGAGCAGCCATTCCCACAGGACCAGGCAGGGTCTGAGATGATGAGGAAATAGGGTCAGCTGGATGGTATGGCTTGGAGCTACCTATCTGGAGGGGAAGCAGAGGAAGTCGGGATTTCCTGCCTGAAGTCCTCAGCATCTCACAGCGCAACTACCTGCCTCTGGAGGCTGTCTCTAATCTAGGCCGTGTCTGTTCCTAGCCAAACAGGAGCCGCAGTGAAGAACAGACTGGTGCTCCCTGTTCCCACAGACAAGCTGACCCATGAGAGCTGCTAGTCATCCAGCAGCTGGGAAAGCTGATGAGCCAATTCCTACTGAATGGCACTTCTATTTCCTCCATAGCAAATAAACAACGGTGCTCCAGGACTGCACTAGCTCGTAGCTCCCTCGGCTGCAATTGGAAGGATTAGAACTAAATCTAGACAGCTCTGTGTAGCTGGGGTCCCCTGGGCTCTACTCTCTTTCTCCAGTCTAAATTTGGCAACGGTGCCCAGCCAGCTCGAAAGCCTTAGGCACACTTGCAAGAAATGTTGAGAGTACATGCAGATGCACTTACTTGTGGGAAAATAAAGCAATGTTGTGTTGCAAGCACAAGTTTAATACAGTGTTCGATGCATTAAAAATGAAGAATTGACAGGTATGGCTGTTGGTGTCATACTCAATAGTTCCAGTGAAATTTGGGGAAATCCTAAAATAAGCACTTTTTGTGCCTCTGACATTTATCTTCTTAGCTTGCGGTTTGTGAACAGCTGGCCTACAAGGTAAATAGAACATCTTTCCTTGGAAGATGCCCATGAACCACAGGTTTATGAATGAAATGCAAATGGAAAGATAACAGTCTAGAGAGTATAAGCCAAAAGCCGGGGGGAAAGATCTCCTTGTGCAGCACAGCTGAGAAGACAGCCATTTGCATTTCACCAAAATCTCCCAGTTGAGGCCCAAAATAGCTCAGATCTCATGTCCTTCTACACACAAACTTTCAAATGAGGAGGGGAGTGTAGCAATATAATCAAAAGGCTGAGGATGGAAACGGCAGGGGTGGAGGAATACCTGAACATTTCCTGTAGACATACTGTATTAAACTATGCTTCTGGATTTAGGGGCGTTTGAAGTCATGTCAAGGGGCTCTCTAGGATGGATTGCTACTTTTTTTGTTAAGCAAAGCAATGATTCAAAGCCGTTAAGGGATTGTCCTGTGGGTTCTTCTTGACCAGCATGACGCCATTTTCCTAGAACCGTCAGGTGAGAGGAGGATCAAGAATGATGTGACACATTTTTTTAGAAAAATAAAGATCTAGCTGCCTGTAAAAGACCCCAGTAGGAACGCAGGAAGGGAGATGAAAACTGCTTAGCATTCTGTACCCCTCCGTGCTCCAAAACACTGTATTCCTAATATTCAATGCTTTGCCTCTCACCATTTTCGCACAGCATTTTTCATCCACAGAGTTTGAAAGGTTAGTGAAAGTGCCACTATCTCCCAGAAGTCAAGCAGTCCTTTCAGTGCACAGCCATCTCACGCAAACCACAGGGCACGCTATTTTTTAACAGACCAATCCCCCGCTCTTGCTAAGACTCTCAGTTGATGCCGAGAGCGTGACTGCACTGAAAAAGCCTCGTTGCGAGTCAGAAGTTTAGCACGTGCTCAGATCTTTGGGGGCTCAACTCATCCATCGGCACCTAATAGGTCTCTGTCAAGTTAAAATGTAACTTAAGAGCCAACAAAATGTATTTCTTAGAACAGGGCTTTCCCGATTTTGGAAGCCAGGATCACTATCATAAGGGCGCTGCTGTTGGCTGCTGAGGCTGCCTGCTCGGGGATGGGCTACACATGACTTCCGAGCAGTATGCTCCCCCAAGCAGTAGGTGAAGTACAGTTTGGAAATGCTTGTGTTAAATAATGACGTTACAATGTTCCAAACAGCCCAGCTGACCTTTCTATCCGTTACACTTCTGTTTACTAGAGAGAAACTAATCCGTTTTACCTGCTTCCAATAAAGCAGAGAAAGTAAACCTACTACTAAGGCTCACATATAATGCTTTATTATCTTTCCGTACATACGTAAAACAGAATTTCCATGATTCATTCACCCGCTTCAGGGACACTTGAATAGTCAAGCAAAAACGTACATTCCCAGGAGAAAAAGCGAAACCACATCCGGTGCAGGAGAGAGAAGCGTTCTAATACAAATACAAAATCCTGCTAGAAGGTTTATCTGAAGCAAGACTACTGATCATAAACACGAGAGGCAAGGGCAAAGATCAAACAGTACCACTTCTTGTGAATGTTTTTCCCCTTCTCCTCACAATCCCCTGACAATAAGTCAATAAAAGGTTTTACCAAAACTACAAAGGGAATCCAAGAGCCCAGCAGCTTCCCTTTGAAAGTATATTCAAGCTACAGGCGGTTTCAAAAGCCTCTTCAGAGAGTCTGCTCTTTGCTAAAAAGCCTTGTGACCTTCTGATCATTCCAGCATAGCTACAGTAATTCAAAGGCATGAGTAATTATGACGTTTGCTATTCAGTCATCATTTGACAAGCTGTCGAGGTGACAGGGAGATCTATCATAGATATTTCCCTGCTAGGAAAAACAATCTAGACAGAAAATAACCATCCTGCTCACCCTTACGATTAGAAACAAAACAAGTCCAGCTGAGGAAGAAACATTTTGAAATTCCCTTTGCAGATTTTTTTCTTCTGTATTCCCCTCTAGAAAGGTGATTGCCAGAATCACACAGCTTAAATAATAATTTCTTCTAAAATCCTGAAAGCCACAGGTTTTAAGACTTTCTTATATGTGTTCCTGAAAGATTGTACCTGCTGAGAAAAGCATCCGCTCTCAAACAAAAAAAAAAAGTCTATGCGTGAAAGGTCCACTGCAATCCTCGATAAACTGTTGTACTCTGAATGCTTGAAATGTGTCCCTATTTCTAGCTTGCATCTATCAAGCGTCACGGCCCAAATACTTTTTCTCAGCGTGCCTTCTTTTCTGCTAAATTGAAAAATCATTTATGATCCCATTTCTGCAAGTTCTCCTAGGTAAAGTTCCCCTTTATTTTCTCTTTAATTAGGAAAATCGGAAATAATTTCACAGGCGCACAGCCAAAAAGCAGGCTGAAAGATAGCATGCTTTCTCCCCGCCCCCCGCACACACATCTGCACACTGGCCGGAGGTTATGCAGTTCAGCAGCCCAGATCTCTCGCAGTGTCTCATCGTACACAGCACCTGGCTCTGACGCTTCCACTGCATTTCGTTACGATCCACGTGTTTCAAGCCCGTCAAGGTCTCTGGTTATTCTTCCTTGATTCCCCCAATTTTTCCATCACCTCCCCGCCATGCCCTGAGCTTGGAGCCTCCGTAACAGGGATTGGACTTGATGAGCTACCAAATCTCTGCGTGTTGTATGCTCTGGGATATACCTGCCACCATCCCCATTCTCTGCCCGTTCTCCTCTTCACCTTGAGGAACAACCCCAACCGACAACCAGGGCAACGGGCACCATAAGGTCCAGCTGGTTTACTGGCCAATCTCCCCTCAGCAGCACTTCTCTCCCAAGAACAGTGCACCCGCGCAGGACAGTCCCTATCTGAGGCTTTAATTCACTGTACACACACCTGCCAGTTATTAAATTTGCTTTGGACAAGAATTGGTTTGTGGTTTTTCTAGTGTGTTTAAGAGAGGGGAAGTGTAACACCAGCCACAAGAAACAGGTCCTTCCTGAACCTTCAGTCCTCACCACCATCATGCACGCAAGGCTATGGTCACATAGATCCTGGCTCCTGCATTTCATGCTGTTATTGCATGCTCTTTCCCCTTTGTGACCTGCTGCATCTCTCTCAGCTCCTGGAGGATGTCAGCTTCAGGAAACTCGGCCACACCACAAAAGCAGATGCCTTTGAAAAAAGGCAGAAAAAAGGAGCAGAAAAAAGGGGCTGGCAAAGAATGAAAGAACAGCCGTCCCAGGCCAGAACAGTATCGGTCTAGCCCAGTATCCTGCCTCCACAAATGGACAAATAAGAATTGCCCGTTTCGGCCCCCAGTTCTTTTCTGCTCAGGGACTTCATGAGCCAGATATGGTTCCTATGTGTTCAGTGACGTTCACTGGATTTTGCTTTCATGAACTTGTCTGTTTTCCCCGTGTAAGTATTTACCATCTACAACATCCTGCAGCAAGGAGTTCCACAGAGGAACTGCGTGAATAACCACCTCCTTTGATTTGCTCCGAACTTACTATCTTCATCTATTGCTCCCATGTTCTTATATTGGAAGAGCAGGGAACAGTCAACTTCTGTCCACTCTCTCCAAGCATCTCATGAGTTTGTTAGACCTCTAGCATATCCTCCTTAGGTCATGCCCAGAAGAGACCGGGCTCAGCTAGTTTGCTCTCTTACGGAAGGAGCTGCGGACCTCCACTCCACCTTGTTGCCAGTGCGGCACAGGTTGCATGAAATTGCAATCACTCAAACTATTCTGAACACAGAGAGTTCAGGAAATGAAAATTTGGCAGGTACAAAGGAACGGGATTGAATGTGGAAATCTGGGAGGAGGTTTAGCTGATAACAGCTGAGCGCTCGCGTTAGAGCCTCTCACAGCGGGTGACAGAGGAAAGGGCAAGCAGTAGCAACTGCAGCGAGCCTAGTGGAAAAATGCAAAGTAGTCCTACAGGTCTCATTTTCCATCTCCAGCATTGGCCAGGTGTCAGCAGTACTTCCAGGTTCAGCCAATATAGCTCTGTTTCTGATGTTCCCCCCGAAAGCCCAGGGGCTGACACCTGCAAAGGCCAGTGAACAGTCCTCAGAGCCTTCCTGCTCCACCGCCTCTTCCAACTCAGCTCTCAGGCTGGATCGGGAGGGCAACACCATCTCTCCCCCTCTGCCGTCACTCTGGGCGCTGCGGTGCCTACAGATGCTGCCTTCTCACAGATTGCAGCCGTTGTCACTGCTGCTGCGGACCAAAACAGTCCTGTTGTTTCTCTGCGCCTCGCTGTCTGTCTGTGCCTGTCTCTCCGCTCCTCGCTATGCCGAGTTCACAAGCTGCCCAGGACAGAGGCTGTCTTTGTGTTCAGCACATGTACACTGCCAAGCGCAATGGTACTGGGTTTCCTAAAAATAGCTTGCCCCACAGCTAACCTGCAGTCTTTGAGTCAGAGGTCTTGAAGATAAGCCCTCAGATACCTTGCACAAAGTCAGGAGCAGAGGCATTCCTGGGGTGAAGAGAAAAGCTCTGAAGAAATAGGGTAGGAAGGCTCGTCGAGAACAGACTGCAGCCTCCGTAAACCCGCAAGCAGCAGGGGAAGCTGGTGCCAAGGGGCGTGGGGAGCAAATATCCTGTACAATCTGCACTTGGGCATAATATGACAACTGATGAGCCACAGGGCTTTTTACAGACAACCTCCAGGTTCTGTGCATGAAGACACAACCCTGCTAGCCACAAAAGTAATCCACAAGAATAACAATCCATCTAAATTATCTGGAAAAGCACTGGAATTTAGGCCCTTCTTTACATACCAGGGTGTATTCAAATAGCATTTTACCCATCCACAACTTGCAAAATATCCATTTACTCTTCCACATTTTATGTTAATAACAGAGGAGTCAAGCAAGCTAGATTGACGGGCTGGTTCCCAGGGAAACATGAGCAACTTATTTCTCTTAAATAGCAGGCACAAGTGTTTCCTGTGTTAAACCATGCAGCCTGCTGTGACATTCAGATCTCTAGGATATGGTTCCAAAGGGACAGACGTGTTTGCATGGCTCGAAAACAGCGAAGGAGAAAGGTAGCAGCGCACTAGAGAAAGAGGGGCAGAGCGGGTGGCAGGCACTAGCAGGAATCAGGCAGCCAAATCCCTTTGGTGGAAACAGTCCTCTGGTCTCACTTCCCAAAGGAAGGGCAAAACAGGACTGTAAGAGAAACTGGAAAAATCACCCAGCAGCAGAGCTAAAGAGCAGCCGAGTGTTGTTGGGAGAGAAGCAGAAGAAGGGAATTCAGAATAGCAGGTGGTCAAAATTTCGGTCAAATGCTGGCTGGCTAAGAGAAGGTAAAAGCATAAGAACAGTCATGCTGCTGTGGCCAAGGGTTTATCCAGCCCGTGTCTGAGCATGGCAAGTTGCCTTCTCGGGTGCAGGTAAAGGTGGGAAGGGACTTGGGAGAGGGAGAGGGAGCGAACAAAGCCGAGTACCATCATAAGATGCTCTGTGGTAAGGTGCAGGGCATCACAAAACCAGCCGCTTATATCTTGGCTCACAGTGGCAGCCCTTCAGCTCACGGGATCTCTTGAGCCTGATAGGGTTTGTCAGTTTAGTAAACCCCAATCTCTGGCCCGTTCACCTCCTGAACCTTCTGGTATCCACGACATCCCTCAGCAAGGAGTTTACAGCTCCACTCCCCGCTGCATAAGGACTCACCTCCCTTGGTTTGCTTGGAGCCCAGATCACACCACCCTACTTCTGGTATTGGATGAGACACTGGACAGCCATTCCCTAGCCACTTTGTCCCTTTTGCACTCAGGATTTTCCAGATCTGTCATCTCCCGTGCTCCTGCAGTATCTAGGACCACATTCTGCTTTCGCTCATCTCCCCTGAGCCTGTATTCATGTGGTTTATAAGTGAGCAGGTGAGAAATTGGCCTGCTGTTAATTCTTCTTCCTTCATACAATTTGCTTTTTAGTTTAAAAAAGAAGGGGGGGGTTATTAAAACTTTTTCATTTTCCTTCAATTGCTTTAGGATCTAGAAGAAAAGAAAGAGATAATGAAACACTGAAGTTCTGTGTGCCAAAGTTTCCAGGTGCCCAATGTCCTGTTGCCAGGACACTGAACAAACAACCCACAAACACGATCCTGTGGCTTTGTTCTGCCAGCTGGAAACCTCAGGTCATTCTGCACCAAGACACAACTACAGACAAAATCCTCAGGAGCAGGCAATATATGACTGAGCAAAACTCTCCGCAAGGCAGCGCTTTCGTCTAACAAAGGATCCCGAAAAGAGACCTGCATTTTTTTTTAACTGATTTGCTGGTTCTTTCCGAGGAACGTTTCCATGAAAAGGACTCTGTCCACGCAAGTGACTCAATCCAACAAACAGCATCAGTGATTCATTACTCCTGAGTGTGCCAGCAGTGGCTGGTGACCTGTATGGTGCTGAGGTTCTTCCTCACCAGGAAACAGCCTTGAATAAATGACCTAAGCAGCGTGATTCAGTCGGCAGGACCACAGACGGCAAATCCCACTCACATGCTCCCTCCAGCTTTTCCATCCCTAGCCAACCTTTTCTCTCCCGTTTCATTCAGCTTTTAGCGCTCAGTGCAAATACCAAACTGACTGAATGGTGAATTCGCTCAAACGCTGTCACAACAGAATTCAAACCATTTCCCTGTACTTTCCACGAACATGAGAAAAAAAAAACCCCAAATGTTGCCAAAAGGAAATGAAATGGGACAAACATCAAAGGTAAAAGATAATCCTTAATGGAATTAGGTGCTCACAAATACACATCTTAGGTCATACATCCCAGCACAGCTCCCACTGGAAACTTTCATCAGCGAGAAACTTCTGACCAGGTCATTAAAGGAAAACCTGGAGGTGAGGCAGATCTCTAATGTGGTCTGAGAAATGGTGATAGTACATTAAAAAAGTCCTTCCTGTTCTATGCATTCAGCCCAAATATCCAAATATCCAGCGGCTCTCAAAGTGCTGATGCTTCAGCTCTGTCTGAATCTTGCGCACACTTTCTGCTCAAAAGCCAAGGAGAAAAGGTTATCTCAAGTAAAATAGCTACAGTTCCATACAACTTAAACATAAATCTTTGAAAGTAAGAAAGCCTTCAGGATTTTACAAGCACATTAAGCCCAGTCAGCTTCCTAAAATTGAAGGGTCCTTTTCACCTTTTACAATTGTCACTGTACTTAAGAGACCTCAGTGAGATTCCTGCTACCGAGGCGTTGTGCAAACCACAGAACTGTCCCTACGTGGAGAGGCTCTTAATTCATGTACAATTTTTTTCTATTCTTGTTGAGATAAGGAAACCGTGCTCGTAAGAGTCCATCTCATAACTAAAGCCCAGCCTGTGGACCTGAACACCAAAGCCCGCTACGATCCTATGCAAACACTCTCAGGTTTTCTTATTCCTCAGTGCCTGTTTTCCCCCTCTGCAGCTCAGCGACAGCAGCGTTTATGCCGTTTCACAAGGCGCTGCGATAGGCAACAGAAAAATGCAATGTGAATGCTAAAATAGTCATAGCTTCAAACCTTTTCAGTTTGAAGACCCCTAAAAGCTTGCCGTTGGAGGATTGGACCCCTGTTGCGCATAGTTCAGCCCACTGACCACCGTCCCACTCGCTTTAGTTACCTCTTGCTGCAACTTGCTGTGCCAGTGGGTGGATGGGAGCGGGCCCCTTTAAATCTTGTGTTGTGCTTGCACAAGTGGAAAACAGCTCCTATTAAAAAAAATCCCTTCTGTTTGCCAAGCCGTGTGTAGAGATTATGAATCATTAAATGGCAGCCACGTGTCAGCAAAAGTAGCAGGAAGTGTCTTGCGTTTGACCTTTATTTATAATAGCAAGAACACTTCACAGCATATAGTTACAATGATCTAATTAGCCTTGCTCACCAAGAAACATTGGATCAATTACTTGCATAATGTGTTTTTTCCATTAAAAAAAAAAAACAATACTCTCTGGCTGATACTTATTGGGCTGGAGGAATTCTGAGAAAGCCCTTTTGGTCTGTTGCCTTCGTGTGTTTGGAAGTTGAGGGACTTTTTTGGAGGTTTTCCTCCGAGATCCTAATGAAAGAGCGCACTTAAAATCAAGACCAACTGTTGACTGATCCTTCAGCACACCTGCGTTGTTCAATATACGCCCTTCTTGTTTCACAGGATCGGGCTGTGAGCTCGGGAAACCCTTCATCAGTCGTGGAGGTGCTGAACCCTCTCCTTGCTGTGCCCAGGTAACTTGAAACACAGGCATATTTTTCAGAAGGTGACATGCCTGGTTCTTTCTGGTTGGGCACAGGGCAACTTTTGTACTTTTTAAATTAAGGGCCCACTTCATATGGTGAGCTAAATTAACTATTCACTGTCATTAGAAAAGGGGAGGGGGTCCCTTATTTCCCTCTGTCCTCTTTGCCCTGGGACAGTGGGATAGCATTCTGCCAGATTAGTGAGTTGGGTCTGCTCAAGGAAGGGTCTCCTGTGGGGAAAGGGTGGAGACCTGCATGGCCATGCAAGGGTGAACGGGAGAAACAAGGCTGAGAAGATCTCCTTGTTAGGTCAGCTCAGCTGCTGAGTCACCACCTAAGCAATGGTCTTTTTCATAGTGTGGGCACCTGAGCCCTGCACACTGGGTCACACAATGAGGTGGGTGTGAGATGTATGTTAGGGCATGTTAGGAGCACCCCAGCATGACCAGTCACATCACGGGAAAGGGCATCTGTTGCCCAGGAGGGTTCCCTTGAGCGCAGACCCTGGCTGATCACGGGGCTGCGATACCTCTGTCTCTCTCTCACGCAGGGTCTAGAGATGAAGGCAACCTCACGTGTCTGGAATACGGGACCCCAGAGCAGGAGGGGCACCGGGGTGCCATATGGCCCAGAGGAAAAGAGGGAGAGGTGGGGCCTGACGCACGAAGTTTAGCCCCTTGGGGTCCCCAGACCACTGCCCTGGTGAGGAAGGGCAGTGATCAGCCTCAAGTTCCTTCATGATTCATTCCTGCCCCTCTCCCTGCTTTGTCTGGTTTAAGATTCAGACACTGCTGATCCCCGTGTGTCATTCTTCAGGACAAGATCGGGCTACTGCAGAGATCCAGTTACTCCTGCGCGCACTCAGCTCTTCTCTGGAAATCATTGTCCCATGTACCAGACAACAACGTACCAGAGAGAGTTGCCCCAGACAGTAGACACACGTTTACATCCCCAGCACCACGTGGATCTCATCCAGCTCTGTCTGAGGGATCTGCTCCGACTCCCTGTCAGGTCTCTACCACAACCACATTCTTGGAAAGGGTTCATGCACCCTGACGTTTGGTTGCCGCAGCAACCACTCTTGACATCATCACCTTTCCACAGGTTGACCACTGTCGTGCAAGAGGTTGTGAAAGTCGCTTTGGCACTAACAGGAAGCTGCATATTTAGATGGCTGGGGAGGGGACTCCGATAACAAAACCGGGAATGCAAGGAGCAGATATGTTGCGTCTCCAAAGAAGCAGGGTCAGAGGGCAGTACAATCTGCCCAGCGCAGCGGTGAATGCAGACCCCCAAAGCAAAACAAGCAAACAAAAGAAAGCCGTAGTCCCATGGGGCTGAAGTCTGCTTCCTCCAGCTGTGGAAAGGAGCAGGTGCAGAGCTGGCTTGACAGCACCAGCTTATTCTCCGAAGTTTTCCCTGGCTGTCTTCACACAAGGGGCTTGCTACTCCATTACAAAAAAACCTTCTTTCCTGCAGGATTCTTGGGACGCAGTTAGTAGCGGAGTCACCATTCAGCCCACCTTCCTCCAGCCCACCTTCCTTATAGACTACCTCGCAACATGCCTTTGGCATCCTCGTGGGAAATGAGTCTCGGAGCTTGCTGCAGATATTCTGTGCAGGTGCAGACAGTAATATGGCCCTTACCTTTGGTGGTAACTGCGGCCATGTCACAACCAAGGCAGAGTCTGGGTGCCAGAATTCAAAGGCTCAGTTCTTAGCAGAAGTGAGAAAACATGTCATTTCTGTCTGATGCCTTTTATCTACCTGAGATGCTTCTAGAACAAGGGGCATTGCCAGCTCACACCAAGTCATCGGGAGTCTCCTGATCTTCAGCATCCTTCCTAAAGCCCATCCCTGAGGTTGCATGGTTAGAGGAGAAACATAGATTTTGTATGACATACATAGCAGGCTCCTTCAGATTTTCCAGCCCTCCAGTGTGGTACTCCATGATGAGGAGACAGATAAGCCTAAACCATCAGTTAAATGTCATGACTGCGGGAAAGAAAAGGGGGAAGGATTGACTCATGACTTTCAGATGTGTGCACCAGCTGCTCCTGAAGTCCCCTGGTCAGTTAGGTTTCAGTCCCTGGAGGAATGTGGATAGCATGAATTTTCAGGCAGGAATGTTTGTTGTTTGCACAGCATAGACTTCTGGTTAGCTAGGCCAGGAGTGTTTCATTAACATGAAACATTAATATCTCCTTTTGTAAACTCCAGAACTGCAGAGGGCTTTGGAGGCCAAAGCAGAATCAAGGTCAGCTCCCTGGGCAGTTATCACCAGGTTTCTTCTCTTCCCTGCTGAGCAGCACACAGAGGGTAAAGAGCAGGGACCCAGCCTCGACCATAGCCAAAGGAGAGCTACTACGGACCCCATGCGGGAGGCAGAATGGACGCTATCCTATGGCTCCCTTTCTCCAGCCATGAATGGAGACTGTGGCCCTTCTAGCACCCTCAGACTCATTCTACAAGGACAGAAAGAGAGGAGGAGCAAGAACAAGTAGTTCTGTATGCAGCACGGTTAATGGTACCTAATGAGTCGGTGTGGATTGGTGCCTTGTGATCGGACTCTGGTGTCTGATAAGAGGTGAGCTGCAGCTGCAGTTTTCTCCATGAAGTGCCCTCCTTTGACTCTCTCTTGTCTCAAGAGGGCTGGGTTCCTGTGCCAGCTACTCCATCACTTGGGCATTGAGGGAGTTTTTTCCGTTCCTTAGCAGCCTGCATTCAAGAAACTTGCAGGAACTTTATATCTGTGAGCCTTCTACCATGAAATCTAGTGGAAATTGGTCAAAGACTTCAAGAGAGTTGAAGTAGAGGAGGACACAGATGAGGCCAGTACTCTCTTCCAAGCACAATACAAAGTGTATTCATGTGAGTCTTGTTTCCTTAGAAGACCAAGATAAAGCTATCTCCATGGCAGACAGCCTTGGAAATAAGCTCAGTAGAGAGACTAGGGAGCTGGGAACAGAGGCAGAAAGCCAGAGCCTTTAGCCAAGAGCGACAGGTTAGTCAGGTCTGGGTTGAGGTTACACCCAAGAGACAGGATGAACAGCATGACACAGTGGTGTTTCTCAACATTACCCGACTCCCAGGCCTGCCTCACACCATGCAAACCCCGTCAATCTGCTTGGGAATTTTCCAGACAAACATTTTTTCCCATCAGAACATGCAGATTCATGGAAAACTGAACATTTCATGGAAAACACATTGCATTCAGTGAGGCTCTGATATGGAGCACAGGCAGGGAGATATTTCCTTTGGACAAGACAAATTTCCATTGGAAACTTGACTGCTAGTTCATGTGATGGTGTGAGGAGCTCCATAGAAACCCACTTATCTATACTTTCAGGGAGGTCCATCAGTCAGAGAGCCCAAGGAACCGTCGAGCCCAGTGTGCTAGGCAGACCTAAATGCAGCTGGATTCCCTGAGGAGATCAGTTCTCTTACCCCTAGAAATCCTTGCAGCCATCATCTGAAACCAGAACCGTTCTTCTCAGTTTGGAATAACAGCCTTAAAATTGTCAAGAATGACACTAGTTTCAGTCAGCAGTGCTGGGCCTTGTGGTTCTGGAAGCTCTCAGTTTTGGCATTGGCACTGATGAAAATGCTATTTCCATTTGGATTTGGAGATTTCCATTTGGAAGGGAAGATACATATTTCTGTAGTCAACCAGGACACAAATGAAATTTACCATTTCCCAGAAATTTCTAGGGCTGGCCACGCTCACTCTGACAGCCCAGAACCCTTCAAACTCATCTGCTAGCCATGCCTTCGGTGAGATATACCGTCCCACCAAGCTACATTTCTAAAGTGATAGAATCCACTCTTTCCTGATCTCAGGGCCAAGGATTATCAAGTCTGGCCAAAAAGTCCATAGATACGGACGAAGCATGGGTGAGGGGACACTGACCCATAAGCATCAACTATGTGAACAAAGGAAGTAACACATGTACAGTGGTCCATGCGCAGATTTTTTTCTCTCCCGCAGAACTCCTGCCCCATTTTACCAGCCTGGAGAGCTCTGCTGTGCAGAATTTAAAAAAAAAAAAAAAAAAGGTAGATACCCGCCCCGTTTGTTGCAGATGTTGGCAGATGCAATGAATAAGGCATAAAAAGAAAGGTTATTCTCACAATTTAAAGACTTAATGACATTATAGCCAATGTAATAATAGCAAAATTCCTGAGAAATATGTAATGCTTGCCATTTTTCTCGTGCTTATCACTTCCTATGCATTGGGGAACATGCTCAATAGCACTGTCCCGTGGTGTTCTTCCCACAAGGAAGCTGAGCCAGACATATCGACAAAACCAACCGGACAATCACGGACAGACACCTCGGTTATGTCTGATAACCCTGGGAGCCCATCCCTCACTCGGAGCCAGGCTCTGACTGCTATCATTGACTCTCCAGAAACCAGTTTCCCAAGGGAGGAAGGGGCCCAGCTCTCCGTAAAAAGGAAAAACAAATCCCTACCCTGATGTGGAAAGTGGCAGAGGATTTTCATGTGCTTGGAAGAACATTTGGTGCCAATGGGAGGAGGCTTTTCATTTTGCAGATTTAAATTCAAAGCATTCATGTGGCAGGGGAGGGGGGAGTGTGTGTTGCCTTGCAAGCAGAGCAGGCTCAGGGCTTCTTGGCAGCAGAGGCAAAATGGAAATTTGACTCCCGTAGATTAAGGAAGGGAAGATGATGAGGGTGGAGACGAGACAAAGGAGTGGAGGATGGAGGGCAGGCCCTGAGGCTGCTGCAGGGACAGAGGAGCCAAAAGTGATGGTGGTCACCTCCCCCTCTCACCCCCCCCCCCACCCAATCCCTTAGCCAAGACACCGAATAAGAACTGACATTTGCATAGGCTGGTTACCCAATTAAAGGGGCTCAAGAAGGACATGACAATGTTTAGATTTTAGGTTAGTTAGAACAATTTATAATGAAAAACTGTAAAGCAGCGTTAAGGGAGCAGTGGGAAAACAACTGAAATTCCTTATTCTCTTTGGGACGCCTTTCCAGCTAGAATGGATTACCTGTTTCCTCACACTCTGCATTTGCTCATGGATCAGGGAACACTACACAGTGGTGGTGCTGTGGATAACTTCAGGAGGCACCTCAGATCACAGAGTAATCATCTCTTATGTATATCTATCTATATGTACCATCTACATACACAAATTCACATGCCTTAGAACCTTTGAACCTTTTAGGCTGGAAGGTACCTCTGGAGATCTCTGCTCCAATCCCCTGCTCAAAGCAGCACCAGGTAGCTCAGGTTGCTCAGGCCTTGTCCAGTTGAGTTTTGAATATCTCCATGGATAGAGCTTGCCCCACCTCTCTGGCCCCCTGGTCCCATGTTTGGCCACCCTCATATGCGCCCACTGCATCTTGTCTTTTCACTGTGCACCTCTCATTAGGTAGCAGTAAACAGCAATAAGATATCGTCCTACCTTACTCTTCTCCAGGCTGAACAAATCCAGCGCTCTCAGCCTCTCCTTGTCCCTCGTTTACTCCAGCCCCCCACATTCTTAATGGCTTCTGCTGGACTTTATCCAGTATGTCAACGTCTCTCTTTTACTGAAGAGCCCAAAATGGGACACAGTAGTTAGACATGTTTCACAAGTGTTGAACAGAGGGGACTAATCAATTCCATCAAACTGCTGACTATGCTCTTGCTAATGCAGCATTATATGCAGCTCATCACTGCAAGGGCACACTGCTGGCTCATGTTCAACTTGCTGTCCAGCAAGATCCCAAGGCCCTTTTCTGCAAGGCTGTTTTCTATCAGGAAGCGCACAGCCAGCTCTGTATACACACACA
This sequence comes from Struthio camelus, assembly GCF_040807025.1. NCBI lineage: Eukaryota > Metazoa > Chordata > Aves > Struthioniformes > Struthionidae > Struthio > Struthio camelus. The sequence continues at coordinate 83,813,437 of NC_090945.1, forward strand.
CACACACACACACACATATATATATGTATATATATAATATATATATACACACACCATCTATATCCACCTGTAGACCAGAAAGCCAGACTGATTGTGGTGGCTCCCTGTAGAGAGAGTCAGGAATTATTCCCATTCTCCTGCTGGGAAAGCCTTGTCCCACTGTCACTGCTCGAATTGCTCCCATTGAAAGACAACACACAGGAACCCCCAAACAAAACCAGGGCAGGACAGTCAATTACTCTGTTTTAACCTTCCTTTGCAAAGGAGGGTCTTGCAGATCAGCTGTCCATATACGGCTAGTCACATTTGTTGAGCTGAAGGACTTTTTCGAGGGCTTAGACCTTCCTGTTTTACTCTGTAAAACAGGGCCATGGACCTTTTCATCACAAAAGGTCAAAACAGATCCTTCACGTCCCTTGAGCAAGCTGTGATGATCTAATTAGCTCAGACTGTCTCCGTACTCCCAGTCACCCTCTCTAGGAAACAGTTTCTGGCCTCCAGGCTAAACGCTGGGAGCTCTTGTCTGCACCACTTCAAAATACCATTCACCTGGAATAGACTATCCATGTCCACTCTGAAACAGTGCTTGCTGCCAGTCTCCTCTGGATCCCCTGGTGCCTTTGCGGCATAAAATGTAATTATTCTTATTTTTCAGTTCAAAGACCTTGTGAGGGCTGTGTCACAATACACCAGAGTGGTGTCCAGGGTATGTGTTGAGTGCCTTTGGACAAAACTGAGGGCATATGGGCATGGCAGATGGTGCAAGACGTGCTGGGACAGTGCTGGAGGACTGTGTAGGCTGGCCAGAGCCACCCTCAAATGCTCTGAGCCATGATGCCTGAACAGGGCTGCCAGGCGTATGAAATGAAGTTGCAGGCTGCGCGCCGCCCCCAGCTACAGGTTCCTCGGTCCTGGCACGAGCCCGCCACTGACAAACATGGATCAGGACGTCAGTTCCCCATGATCAGGCTATTCTGTCAGCGTCCTTTACGAGCTGCCATTTCCCAGTCTCTTTTCACACCTTGTCCTCCCCTACAGCTCACGGTCATCATCACTCTCAGTGGGCTGCTGGTGTCACCCCAGGGACCAGTTTCCTGCACTCCAGGTGAGTCTTAGTAGCTACATCTACTGTTGAGAGATCAGCCCCCAACCTGGCTGTCCCAGAGATCCTGGCAATGCACACATGGGGCACGTAGGTCTCCACGTGCTCTGTAGGGCACCTGCAAGCCGCTACTTTTCCTGTCACTGTGTGGACTGTAGATATACCTGATCTTCTAGGCATGGGGGGAACTTCCCCTCACCACTTCTGCAAGTAAACCATTGCCTCTGGCAATCACCTTTCTAGCTCCAAACATGGCATTTACATTTCTCTTAAGGTTAGCAAGCCAATGTTACTAGGGGTCAGGCTATTTAAACACCAGCTGCAGTGTTTTCCTTGCTTTTTTGTCAAGAAGACAGTTTCAGCATATACAGCACTTCCTCTTTTGAGGCATTTGAGGACTGAGACTGTGACCTTTAGCCGCTGTTTGGATTCAGCAGCTGGAGAAAGAGCTGGAGGCACAGCCAGCAACCCCAGGAGTGCACTGATTGAAAGAGAAAAGCCCTCTTACTCTCCCTCATCGCTTCATGGACAAACTCAGACTAAGGCAAACAGCTAGCTGTGGGTGCAACACAAAGCCCATAGGAGCAGGAAATAAAGTGGACGCTCTCGCATTGTGGCAGCCTCAGCTGGAGAGGAGCTGGTCAAGCACTGGCCATTTCAAGCACAGGGGTGAATCTTCAGCTTGTCCTCTAAGCTCCTTCAGCATTGGATAACGAGAGACTGGTTTTTTGGGATGTGATCCATTCCACCCTCAGACTGGTGGGAGGAATTGCATTCTGAGGAGCCTAGGCAAGGTTTAGTTTCAATATCTGGCTTTCATACGGCTAAAAATATGGGCAATTAATCCCACTGGAAAGTTTTCATGCATAAATATGACACTTTAGCTACCACAATGGAGCATTTCTACCAAAGATTTTATTCATATTCATCTGCCACTGAATCCTTTCTTCTACTTTTGAGAGTAGGAGTGTTGCATCTTATTTCAGAGCATCATAAGCATGAAGGTTCAAGAAAAAGCTAGAAAGGTCAGGATGGAAAGCGCCATGTTTGGACTGACTTTGGTTAGTTGGGTCAGCAGTTGGGGAGGCTGAACACTGCCAAAGAGGGTCAGCAGAAAGAGCAGAATACACAGCCTCACAGGTGCATTTCATTCCAGTAGACATGAGAGCAGACATGAGAGCAGCCACAAAATGCTGTTCTGCAGGCTGTACTGTCTCCGGAGGCTTTTCCTGACAGGAATCATAAAATGAAGCAAGGTTATGTCCTTCTGACCAGAGACATTTGTAAGGCTACAGATGAAAATACAAATGACAGTAGAAGGTCAAATAGTACCATCTGCCGTAGCAGAACCTAGCAGGACAGTCTGGCTTCTGGCTAAGATGCAAGAACAAATCCTTCTCTGGTCTCTTGGAAGAACACAAGAGGAAACGGCCATCTTCAGAGGCTGTCAGCTCCATCTCAGTGCAGCTGAAACTGTGGGAACTGAACTGTTTTGCAACCCTGACCCCACTCAAACACACTCACACACACGCACACGCACACACACACATACGCTCACTGATGTCCACATCCTCCAAGGAGTCCAGATCTCACTTATGCATCAAAGCAAAGTGCAGACTTTCAGCAGTGTGTATAGCAAAGGAGAAAACTCTGCAACCCCATGACAACATTTGGACTAAAATTTCAGAGCATATCAGAATCCTTATGTACCTACACTGACCTCAGTTGTCAATCTGGCTACTCATTTGGACGTCTAATAAGAAAATCTGGCCCTACGAGACGAAGTAGAACATTTTCAAACATGCACGCCAAGATGTCCTGCCTGGGCATTGACCAAGCGACACATCTAACAGGTGAACTGAAGGGACAATCTGACTCCATTATAAGGGGATGCACTAAATCAGCTTCAGGTGCATCCTTAGTACAACACTGCAGGAAACATTATTCATGGTAAGGATAAGAGAAGCCGAGCTATGAGCAGAGTGTTAGATCCTGGACTCCAAGTCCTCTGTCCCTCTCCTGCCAAGGTAGACAAAACTCCAGCCGAAGACTGTATCATGCTACCTGGTGAAACTTGTACCTGGGCACATAAAAATCTACAGCTCTACATACTGGATCAGCCATGGTCCTAAAAAAACTCTTTTGATATCTCAGATTTAAAATACATTGCATGCAGCCCCATGCGTTGCACTCTGCAGCTATTCCAAATTTCCATCTGTTGCTAGACACCTCAATATGCGGCCTATAAACTTCATTCCTCTGAATCCTAATAAAGTCATTTAGACTATAACAGGCTAATTGATGTTGCATTTGCAGCAAGCAGCTCTGACACAAGCCCTGCATCAAAGGTTAATGGTTTGGGAACTTTGCGGTGGTTTCTGATTTGAGCAATGGAAGAGAGATCTCATCGTTGCGAGTACAAATGTTCTCTTTTAGCTCTTGGGAAAGTAAGCATGAAGGTAACCACTGAAACAAAATGTTTGTTGTCAGCCCAAGGGATAAGAGGTGTCCACTGACCCAAGGCTGGTGGATCCCAGTGGAGTACCTGGAACTGGTCACTAAACATAAACAATGCTTCAAGGCTGCCCAGTCGTGACTTCTCCAATGACGCTCGGACAGAACACAGAGGCTCACTGCCCCTGTTGGGAAGACAGAGCCCAAAGTGTGGGCACCAAGGCCAGAAAATTTCCACTTTCCCTCGTTCATATTTCAGCCTGTCTTCTGTACCCTCACCTCCAGCCTTCAGCCCCTCCAGCTGCAAATCAACAAGAGCTGTCAAAAGAACAGCTAACCAGCCTCATGTCTTACCTTGCTGACAAAGTCACTTCTCACCTTTGGTTCTGAACAGGCTGGGATTTGTCAGCCAGCTGCAGGCCTTGGTTTGTCCTGGCATGAAATGTCCCCCTGGCCCTGTAGAGGGAAGTCAGATGGGGAAGGTGATGTTAATTTGCGGCTGCAGCACAGCAGGGACTGATAGGCATCAAAACAGCAGGTCCCAGCATCGTGATTTCCCTCTTCCCTTGTGGTCTATGGGAAACGGGAGAAGAGCCAGGCTCAGCATCAGGAAATTCAACACTCTGGAGGTTCCTAGGCACAAGCGTCTCTTTCTTTGCCTCGATAGATCACCCACTGGTAGCCGAAGGGAGCATGCTAATCCTTTAAAGGTCACCAGGTTGAAATGGCTTAACATCAGTCACAAACAGTGCTCAGCACAGTTCGTGGCCCAGCTTGCTTTGGTCTCACCCTTAAATTAGGGTGGTGATTTCATCACCACCGAGTCCCCTGCATACCTGGGTATACTCTGTTCCTTTCTAGCTCTGGAGGAGTCACCCTGTAAAGCAGAAGTGAGAGGAAAGGCAGTTTGGTGGGACGCTGGACATGATGGAGCTGGTTGCTTTGTTCCTAAATGGCAGAAGCTGGAAAGCATGAGCCCTCTGCATGTTCACTGCAAGTAGCTTTGTTTCAGATGGGGACGGGCAGGGCAAGAAATCATTTCAGAAAAGAGGATTGCCTCTACCTAGCTCTGGAGCCAGGATTTGCCCTTCTCTCTCCCAGAAGGTGTGCATTTTTTTGGACTCGACCGTAAAAGCTGCCTTTGAGAGCTAGGTAAGCCATCACCCACATGCTCAGAAACATCCCCAGGCAGCCAAGCTTTGACACTCTGTGCTGTTTTTCTCCATTTCAAGGGAAAGAGGTTTTGCACTCCTCTGCTTCTGGCCCTTTGCCAGAGAGGAGGTCTGTATACGGAAGCCGGAGTCACGTCTCCGCCAGCTGCTGTCGCTCAGTACCTCTGAATGAACAACCACGTGGAGGGTCACACGTGTGACTAGGGTCAGAGGCAGCCGTGACTGGAGAGGAGATGCCGTAAAGCACAAGGCACAACCATCAGCGCATGCCCAGGGACACGCATCACACTCAGTAACACTAATGCCGCGGCACTGCTTCCCTGGAAGAGACCTCTCTCCTTCCTGAGCCCATCAGCAGCTGCACATCCTGCTACCATAAGGAAAGGAAAACCTAGCTCAAGTCCCCATTCTTCTTGACTAAAGCACAAGTCCTATTTAAAGGCACTGAAAGACAGAGCCAGAGATCATAGAGACCTGCCTTAGAAACCAGCAAGTTTGCCAATGGCATTGTGTAAACTCTAGTATGCATTAAGGATGTGACTTGACAGCACCAAGTCTTTGCAGAAAAAACAGCTGAAGATATTGCTGCCTGCTTCATCCCTCCCCACCCATCACTTCATACTGCAACTCACCTGTCCTTTCAGCTGCGGCCAGCCCAGCTTTCAAAACCACCACACTTTTTTTCTTGTCTGCCTATTTTTCAGGCAGATCAGCTCTCTGAACTGCTTCCCTATCTGACTGTAAAATCAACAGATGGAGGAGAGGGCATGGACAAAGTTGGGAACAGGCACTGGGAAAGAGGTGCAAAATAATGTTTTCCTAGTACCATGGCACCTTGGCTAAACAGACAGAAGGGCTGGCAAGTGTTTTCAGGTCCCAGGAGTACTACATGGTCTACCTGATGCTTTTGACCCACGCAAGGCTGGGGAAGGAGGTGACAACACCTTCTTTTGTGTGCCTCAGCAGTAAAACAAGTACTTGCTCCAAACTGCAAATAAACAGACAACAAAGCTTGGTCTGTGCCTTGCTGAGGTCACTCTTGTGGGTTAGGAGTGTGAAAATAATGAGACATTCATCACAATCAATCAGCCTCGTTGCAAGTATCCAAACTCCAATAAAGACACAGTTAGACCCTTATATCTACAATGTGCCATTTCCATTGAATCCAGAGAGTGCACAGCTGATCTGCAGATGCAGATAAAACAAAGCTCTCTGGCTTGGAAAAGTACTGTGAGCCATAAGAAGGTACGGCTATTAAGCATGCAGAGATGGCATAAAGAGTTTCTGAACCGTTAGACATATGCTATCTGTGGAAGTGACTTACCCCTAGCTGCACTAAGCCTCTGGCTAGTAATCAGTCTTAGCATCATATCCACCAGAAAACGGGAGAAACTCCTCCAGCGTGCTACCAAGGCCCCTGCAGCATCCTCACAAGTCCTGAGTCCTAAAAAGTATTGGGATCCCTAACCTATAATCAAGTATTCAGGCAGAAAAATATAGGACTATAAGAGTGACCAGCCAGGTCGACTTATCCTGGTGACTTGTCCTTGACCATGGTCAAGAGTAGATGTCTAGAGAAGAGTGTCAGAATAGAGCAAATTGTTTGAGATACTTCCCCAAAATATCCAGTCAGCTTCCAGACAATTTGTGGCTTCTAGACTTACTGTGCCAAGAGAATATTTTCATATTTAATAATCTTTAGCGCATTTTTCTTCCATTAATTTGTCTAGCTGCTTCATGAACTCCCATAAATTTTTCACATCCACAACATCCTGTTGCAAGGAGTTCCACAACTTAATTATACAGTTAGAGATGAACCATCTCCTCGTTCGCTTTGTGTTTGCAATTTATTGCCTTCATCTGATGTCCTGTAATTCTTGTACAAGCAGAGATGGTGAACATACTCAACCTGTCCACCCTTCCCATACCGCTCAGTGATTTATAGACCTTTATAATATCCCTTCTCATTTACAGGCTGATGAGTCCTCATCTACTTAGTGATATGGTAGCCATTGCAGACTTTTGATCATCCTGGTGTCTTCACCTGAGCCTTTTACAACTTCGCTATGTCCCTTTTGAAAGAGAGGAACGATCTTTCAGATGCTCCCTAAAAGAGACTACAAGCAGCTGAATCTCCTTCCCATAAGGGTGTTTGTATCTCATACTGGCTCAAAACAAAGGGGCCCCCAAACACATGAGCATGGAATTCCATCATGCCAAGGCAGCTCTAACAATAAGTAATTAGCAATACCTCCTAAATAAATAGCAACACCTTCCTTTTTGCCTCACTGAGGACAGACACTCAGTGCTTATGTGTAGCACTCGGTGTTTGCAAATGGGCTTGGAGGAATGGCTTCTTTTGGAAAGAAAGAAAGATACTAATATGTTTATATTAACCTCCAAGGATACTCGAGAAAAGGACTATAGTACAGGAGATTTAGGTGTCTCCAGGGTGACTGCCCTAAATCCCTAAAAAAGGCTGGAGGATGCCGGACGTGGCAGTGCAGAGATCTCTGACTCCATGGGGTCTCCATAACAGTTTGGCTGAGCCAGGGACACACTGACTGAGAAGCATCCACATGGCCCAGGACTATTTCTCTCCCTCTGGAGAGGGTGGCCTGATGTCCATCAAGGGCTAGGTTCACTGACTTCTGAAACTGAAGGTCTATACGCACATTGATGACTATGTCCCTGTCACTAAACAAAACAGGCCTGTTCTCTGGCTCTGAGGCCCAGTAGCACTGCACAGCTCAAGTCCATGGGACTATATTCTCTGCTCCCTCCAGGGCAGCCCATCTAAATTACCTACTAGAAGCTTCTGACCTATACTGTCTCCTGAGCGATGCCCAAGAGATGTTTTGCACAGGGCAAAGCTGTCAGAGAGCATAGTAACGATTAACCAGGCTGGTCCCTGCCCTCGCCTTGTTTAATTTCCTGGTGCAGGTGTACCCCTCAGGCTCTGACACACGAGGCTCATCTTCCCCATGCTCTCACATCAGGGTGCCTGAAGCCACAGGACGGATGGAAAGAAGGGAAGATGCTGAGCCCCTGGCCTGCCTTGTTCCCCAGGCTGCTCTTTCAGGGCTGTGTTAGCCCAACCAACCGTATCCTCTATGAACTGCTCCCTATTTCCTTTCTGTCTATGTGTTCACAGGTGCTGGGCGAACCATTTCCAGCACCCAGGTTGCTGAGGAAGCAACGTGTTTATTGCTTGGAGCAGGGCACAGCAGATCTCACACACACACGTGCTTCACCGGGCAAACACTCATGTCTGCCTGAGGTTTGCAACGTCAGCAGAGATACGAACCAGCCCAAGAGAGCCAAGATCATTTTACAAACACTGAAACATGAGGAAGCTGTGCCAGCCAGGGCAGGAGGTGCCTGGGAAACATCGCTGAGCAAATTAGCTTGTGTCGATACCAGCCCACAGCCTAGGAAGTTGGGAAGAATAAGAGGACTTGTCAAGTTTTTTTTGCCTCCAATCACAGAAAGCACTAACTTCCAGAGCTGGTGTGAGATTGTTTCACTCCTATCCCTGTTTATTTGTTGGTATCAGAGCACCTAAAGAGTTGGTCAGAGCACAGGACTCCAACGTGCTCGGGGTGTACAAACAGAGACAGCACTTCCTGTGAAAATGACTAAGCCTTTAAGAGGCTCAGAGTGAACTACAAAATCATCAACAGGCCCTAGCTGAGGCCAGCTGGCGTTGACTGTTGTTAGGGACCTGCCTGGGAAGGAGAGACACACACACATCCCTCTATCTCCCGGTACTTACATGTCCTTTCTAGGCAGCGTCCAGCAGCTTTGTCTGTCTGGGGCACCCTTGTGAACCAGACTCATTTCTGTTGATACTACAACCCCAGCAACAGAGACTCTTAGAGATTCCACAATTCCAGGTTCTATCAAATCTCCATCCAGGGAACAGTGCACCTCTCCCCAGGAGCCTAGGACTCATGTACATGATGAGAGACCATCGGTAGACACCAACATGAACAAAAGCATGCACAAAGGAGAAAAAGAGATAATACTGGGTTTTCTCACTCGTTTCATTTTGCAGCTGTCACAGCACTGTGGATTTTAAAGGAGATACTTGACAGACAACAAGGATGTTTAAAATAAATTCTCCCCACCTATGTTTCAAGGAGCAGTATAGGAGAGAGCACAGAGGTTTCAGTGAAGATGAGCCAGACCTTGGCATATCGTCTGCACAGAAGTAGCAGTCAGATCAGGTCAGAGAGGAAATCAGAGCTGAAGGAGGGTTGCTGCAGACGATGACAAAGATTGAAATGTGGTTGGGTGGTGAGAAGAAGAACCAGAAGCCAGTGGAAGGTCAAGCAAAGAGAGAGCCAAAGCAGGAGAGAGATCGAATGAGGAGGACGACAGGGACAGCTCTGGGTGTCCAAAGTAGTGGGGCAGGAAAGGGGCTGTAAAAGCAAAAGGAGGAAATGCACTCTTTTGCCAAAATCTCCTTGGAAGAGATCAGAGAGATCATATTCTGAGCCAAAAAGGGGGTCCAAAGGATGAGGAATGAGGAAATCAGCTTTATCGTGAGATTGCCCATGGCATGAGAGCAAAGGAGAGCAAGTGGATGCTGGAAGAGGGCTAAGGCTGGCAAGATGGCCTGGGGGACCTGTAGTGAACTACAGAGAGTCCAGCATTTAAGAGAGAACAGATTCTGTCCCTCTCTAATGGTAGGTCCATACAATGCCTTAGGCTAGGGCTTCTTCCAGCTGAGGAACTCTGTCCTTCATGTTGTGCAATATATTCACAGGGTGGCAGCGCAAGTCCTACTGCTGGTACATGCAATAATGCAAAAGGTGGAGGACTCAGTATTTTCTTTGGTAGAGCATTGTGGCTTTTAAGCAATAAAGCAGAAAGCAGCATTTGCATCTGGCTTGCATTTGAGCTCAGGTAATGACTGCAACCAGACAAAAAGTGGAATTCAGAAAAATGGCATTGCAGTTCTGAGCCAATGAAAACATTTTCTGGCTGCACAGATATCCTCAAAGTGAGATAATCAGGAGACTCAGATGTGCTGAGTAGCCATGATGTTACAGTTCTGGTTACACATCCACCCTGCACTCTGGATCTCACACTTCTGCTTTTCTTCCTTCACAGCTGCCTAAGCATCTCTCCTTCTTCTCTGACATAGGATGTGAAAACTACTATCGGCTATCAGAGCATAGAAAGTCTTTTTTCAGATCATAAATGTTGTACCTGGGCAGGTCACGTGTATGAAGCCAGAAGTCATTTTGCCCTGATCAGTTGTCCCAGGAAGGCACCGTTCCCAAGGCCAGCGCCAGCTATGGCATGGCCACCCTCTAGCGGCCACCACTCATCTCACAAAGACTCCCCATTTTTGAAGTCAACATCCCTTGCTTGCTACTCATTGATAAAGATTAACTCAGGCACACATGAAACCATTGCAGAAAATCTTGCTCAGCCCTGCCAACCAATGGCAGTGGTGCTGCATAGGCTCACAATGGAGGATTCGACCTACTGTGTGCTAAAAACATAGGAGAAACCATAGAAACTAAGGCTACCCTCAACCGTCACATCAGTTCCTCCTAATATGCAGTCCAGCGGAACAGGTACCCTAGTCGGTTCATGCAGCACCAATATCGAAAAGAGACCAGCTAGAGGTCAAACGCTTTTAGTGAAAAAAAAAAAGATATAAATGTTGTTTAGATGAATTTTCTTTAAAGCCTTAAAAAAAGGTCCAATGGAAACAGAGGCAAGCACATTTAGTGTGTCAGCAGCTTTACCCTTAGGAAAGTTCTCAAAGAAATAAAATTCCAGAGAAAATGGAATATTCTGATCCTCAAGGATTTTGTCTGTTTTCCCAGAGAACTTCAAATAGGTCTGTCCACCTGTATCTAGAAGGTGTGTCCACCTGTATCTAGATGGTAGTATGTCAAATTAGGTGTATTTAAACACCCAGCGGACAATTTGCCAGGATGGAAGGCAGAATGCAGTTACTCGAAGACAAGAGCTCCTGTCTTTCACTTTCTCAGAATCAGAGTTCTCTAATGACCGGGTGGCCAAAGCACAAAGGGACCCAATCCACTAAAACCCAGTATATCCTCCATGAGCAGAGGGAAGCAGTGAATGTACAAACACACACCATGAGAAGTCATGAGTCCTTCTGCAGTCAGCAGTAAAAGATCAAAAGGGATCAATAATTACTGACATGCAATTATTGATTATCTGAGTTATTCGGGATCTCCTGGAGGCAGTATTTTAGCACTCTCAGTGGATGCGGTGCTGTGAAAAGTCCTCTCCAAGTGGCTGAGAGCAACGGTTCCCCAGCTGGGGTCTGTGAGGGCATCATGAGCAGCTCATGAAACCATCCCCATACACCAGTGTGTCCACTTAAAAGGTTCAGCCCACCCTAGAACACTGTGACAGTTGCCCAATGAGGTACTGTAGTTTGAGACCTGCTGGGCTAGGACCAAAACTGAAGCTGTATCAAGTCAAATAGGGAAAGAAGGATAAAAGCTTTTAAACAAAATATCCTGTGGCAACACTAAAAAAAAAAAAGCACTTGCTGCTTCTGTGCTAACAAAGGAGAACTGGAAGCAAACTGAAGAGCGAAAAAGAAGTAAACAACCGAATCGATGAGCAGTAGCTCAGACTTCTTGTATCATGCAAGATCCAGCCCTGTTGCAAAACCCCACAGGATTTAATCATTCCCTCAGCAGCAATCTCATCAGCCAAGAGTCGCTTCAGGGGCAAGAAGAGACTCTAGACTCACTGAACCCAGCTCCAAGCTCACACCGGGGAACACAGCTGAGGACTGACTTATGCTAGCATATGCAATCACAGCTGAGTCTCCTCCAGCCATTCTTGAGACTGTAGTGCTAAAGCTACGTTTTCCACTGGGAGGTGTGCTTCCGTGCCAGGTGAATGCTGTTGGGGATGCTTTCTCTCGTCATCCATCTCACTTACTCAAATAGATAAGAAGTAACTGAAATACACTAACCAAGAAAAGCAAGGTGAGGAAATCAGCTCTGGGATTTCCTGAGACTGAAGTGGTTTGTCCCACTAGCTTTGTTCGATGACCACTAGTTCCTGAACTGTATGAGACAAAGAATAGCTGGTCCTTGTTCACGCCCTCCAGATCACTCATGAGTTTCTAGACCTCTATTCTGTCCTTCCATGGTCATTTCTTTTCAAAGCCAACACGTACCTACCCAACTGTTCCTTGTGTGGAACGCGCTCCAGACCTTTGCTCCTCCTCACTGCCCTTCTCTGAACCTTTTCCAGCTCTGGCCTGTTTGAGATGGGAGGACACAGTTTTCAAGGCACGGCTGAACCAAGGATCTGTGCAGAGCCACTGTGATGTTCTCCTTTGTTCATTATTGCTTCATAAGAATTCCTACCATCTCATTCACATTGGAGACAGCTGCCAAGCACTGAGCTGATGTTCACATGGCACCATCTATCAAAACCAGGAGGTCCTGCTCTTGCAATGCAGGCTGGGAGCATATTTGAGGGAGTAGAAGTACATGCTTGCTCTAGACTTGTATTCTCCCCTTGGCCTCCACTGCCAGCGGAGCTGTCAGAGCCAGGAAGGCAAGCTAGATGGACCCCTGGGCTGATCGAGTGTGGTGACTCCATGGCTTCATGGCCCAGGTTTGCTTTACTTTGGAGATAATGGTGGCTCTTGTTGCTGAAAAACTTCTCAGTTCACGTGTCTGAATTTGGTCTGTTCAGTTAGATGTACTCACGGTTGCTGGGTTTGGCGTGCCCTGCTCTGGTCCCAGCTGTGTGCATGCGTGTGTGGAAGGAAGGGGGGTAGACACACGCTATCTGCATTCCTGAGCATTGTGCTAATGAGCAATAGTCCAAGAATGAAAGTATCTGAGCGGGAAAGGCATTGAGAAAAGGCAATGGAGCAGTTGCAGCTCTCGGTGCAGTCAGCAGGAGGGAATGTGCATTGGGTGAGGATGGGGAAGGAGAGGCTCAGATCTTTTCCCTTCCTGTCCCCATACCTGCATGGAAAGAAATCAGTGAGCACGTTTAAATCTTCTCAGTTGTAATGAGACGGGCTAAAAACAAGATCTCAAGGATGTAAGTCAGGAACTTGGAGAGTAACTGAAAGTGCAGGGAAGGGCAGGAAACCTCTTGGGCCTGCAGAGAGGTGCCCAGGGGACTCATGCATGACCCTCCGGTGCTCTCCCCAGCTGTATGAGCCATGGTGAGCATCTAGCAGGAGCTCACAGCAATGAGGAGAGGTGGCTTACTTTTCTGAGAGGAAAGAAGAAACAAGAGAGGTCAGTTCCCGTGTTATTCTTCCTTGGGAAAACCCGTCTGGATATCAGCTACTTCATCATTCGTACTGATGCTTGTGCCTCTGTCTTTTAAAAACTCTGTCTCTCTCCCAGAGCCAATGACCTATTCATGGCAGCTCATGGGCCAGAAATGATAACAGCAAAGCTTGAGCCTGTGAGGAGAACAGAGACCCACAGTGCCCAAGGCAGAGGACTGTCAGGAGCCTGAAGCAAACAGACCAGCCCTGTGCGTCTCCCACTGCTGTACCCAACCCAAATGCAAGCACAGTTGGTCCTTGGCTCTGCCCTCGCTTCCCCAACAGGGCCAGGCCACTGCTGATGTTGCAGCAAGGCTTGGCTCCAAGATGACAGTAGGAGCCAGACGCTCTACTGTTTCTTTGCTCCGTTGCCTTGCAAGGGGGTTTCTGCTGATTGTCCCTGCTCTGCCCAGCTGGATCCCCATTCTGAAGCCTCTTTTCTTTCCTACAGGGCTGGGTTAATGAAGCTGATTTGGGATGACATGTTGCTTAGCAACATTTATTATGCCTGACAACAGCCAAGTTTACCCAGGCTGTCAAAGAGAATCAGAATGAAATGAGATGTCCCCCCACCCCAGCACAGAGAGCTTTTAAGTACATTTGTATTTATTGCTACCCACTCTACATGCACGCACACACATGCCTTACAAGGAGGGCATCGGTGATACTTGTCTTTTCCCCTCCATCACTGTCCAAAGCACATGTGTGGGAGCATGTCTCTACTAGGCCAGAGTGTCAAATCTCTACCCTGTTTCAACAGAATGAAGCCAGATGTAACCAACATCATGCTCACATAGTGGGTAAAAAGAAGCCTTGGGGCGCAGAGCAGCATCTCTCTTCTGGGACGTTTCCAGCTTAAAACACATACGTGGACGCAGACATACACACACTGCTGTGGGATGCTTACGGTCACTGATTCCAGCAACACCTCATACACAAACCCATCCCAGAGGGAGGACATTACCTAACATACCTTCTCCTATCTATTATCTGTTGTTAAACAGCACCATAGCAAAAACAAATTACATTCAGGTGTTGGCATCTCCTAGAAGTACACAGGTTGCCAAAGGCATGCAACTTGTGAATGAGCTGGAAGATCATCTGCAAGGCAATGTAAGCGTGAATGTGTGCCACGACAGGGTGGGAGATTCTCTTGCTGACGTGTCGGCATGCTCTGCGAAATGCTTCCTCTCTTTTAGGTCTTAGACTGACCAACATCCTTTTGAGTCAGCAGGAATGGGGTTCAGTTCACAGATGAACACTCTATTAGTGTTAGGTGTCTACCTGCAATCCAGGGGCAGGATTCAGCTACCTAAATGTAGGCTTCTATTTCCATTGGGGACATCCTTGGGCATCCCACCCACTTCTCCAGAAATGCATGGGTCTCCCACGCATCTGGTGCCACACCTGCTGACCTTTGCAGATGTCCTGGACACAGTAAGGCATCCCTCAGAAGGCATTTAGGCAACTGATGGGTCTAAGGGCCCATCACAGTTCACAGAGTTGTAGTGAAGGGAGCTTAGAGAGCTATTAACCTCCACAGAAAGTACCGGCAGGTGGTCAGCTGAATTACCCAGCAGATGCTATTGCCTGTAATGACAAGACACTTCATGTAGTTGCCAAAACATAGATGTTTAGTGGTATCTGAGACACCCTGTGGTGTTTGGGACATCTTCGTGGGGATGTGGCCACAGGATCCCCGCCTGCTTAGCCAGTGGATGGAGGCCAGGTGGGAGACCCTGGATATCTCTCCTGCCTATATTTAGGCAAGCGTCTGCGCAGGCCCAGAGGTGCGTCCATCCCACAGAGAGCACAAAACAAAATAATAGGACGATGAGAAGTTCGGCCTGTCCTTTCTTTGAGCACAGAGAGAGTCAGCATCTAGGATGCAAATTCAGCAGGTTTCTGAAAATGCCAGCTTCCTTTCCAAAATAACAAGCTTCACCCACGAAGGAAAGGAACGATAATAGCTCTATTCTCCGGCAACCGCAACAAACAAGAGCTATGTCAGAGTCCATTCCAGCAAGGAGGCACAGAGTAACAAATTGCCCAAGAAAATGCAAGGAATTTCCTGGTATAGCCAGCCCTCCTAGCATGAGCCACGCTCACAAGCTAGAATTTCAAATCCTCACATTGTTAGCTAAGACAGGATTTAAAATCACATATAAGCAGCACCAGCACTGATTAGCCTTCATAATAAATAGCGAGGTAACATGATGGTGTCTGGAAAAGGCAGCAGATCGAACAGAAATCTGTTCAGAGGGCAAGAGGGGTTTTTTCCGAGGGAACTTTCTTGTGATGAAGCCAGGTGACAGAGAATGGAAGGTACTAAAATGGTGCTTGTGGGCTACAAGCAGCTTTTTTGGTAGTAGAGAGCAGAGTGCAAAAGCCACAGAGCTGGAAGAAACATTGCAAGCTTTGGATGTTACTAATAGCATTTTTACATGTAAACACCCAAGAGAACATCACAGGCTTTCAGGAAGGTAAAATGAGTGTTACATCCTCTATTTTATAAGAGAAGGGGAAGCACAGAGATTTCAGGGACAAGCACGAGGAGGAGCACAGATTACAACCCACCTCTTTCTCCTTGACCTAACCGCAAGGACAAGCTGTTTGTCTGTCTTACTGATATTCTTTGGCTAAAAATCAAAGTATTCAAGAAGAATTTTTGGAGGTGCATCCAGGACTTCCTGAAAGATGCCACAAAAGGTGGAGAAGGGCCAAAATCTTCTCCTTCTGAGTGAAAAATAAAATACAAGCAATGCATAAAATCCCTTTCCTTTGCTACGACCCAGTTTTAATTTGACCCAAATCTGTGAGTAAGCTGGACTGCAAGCTTTGCCAGACCTTCTAGTTCTGAGTCAAGGAGCCAACACAGCCCAGGGCCCTGTGAATCAGAAGTGTATGTTCCCTCTCTCTCCCAAGGCTGCAGAAAACACCATGCCTCTACCTCCCCCTTTTGCCTCTTCCTAGATTGTTTTCTCTGCTTTCTATTGCAAATAGGGGCAGGCAGCCTTCCTGAGCTTACAAGCCACAGCCAAACCCTCACCACGGATGGCTGAGAAGAGCGAGGATCTTCCTAGGGGATAAGGCACCTCCGTCGAACCGTGCCAGGGGCTCACAAGGGACTCAGGGTGATGCCACCTCACAGCTTCATCTCTGCAGGCAATCTGGTAAGCACAACCTCCCCAGGGCACAGAGGTGAGCTGCAAACCTCATGCAATTTTGGAGCACATCGGTGCAGGGTTGGTGAGCCTTTACCGTGCATCTGTACAATGGCCAGCCCAACAGGACAACGCTACCCGGAGGCAAAGCCGTGCTAACCAACCCCTTGGGACTGCAATGGGCTACACCTGCCTCTGGGCTACGCTGGCTAACACCTCCCTCCTGGGCCTCATGGTTTGGTGACGTGATTTTACTGCTGGCTGAAGTCTGGGCATAGCCCGACAGCTTGGAGTGGGTTTGCTAAGTGGGCATAAGGAAGGATATGAGACTGTTTGCACAGCATCTCCTGGGTGCACTGAGCTCCCCAGGACTCAACACTCCTCAGGATCAGGAACTTGAGCTGCATCACAGAAGGGGAAAAAATCGAACTTTAGGACTTCCTCCATTGAAGCAGTTCATGCATTATGCAACATCCCAGTGTTGCATTATCCCAGGTAATAAGGCTGAACAGAAACTGAGGCACAGCTAAGCTGCGTACCCCAAAGGCGGGATCCCAGTCCCTTGAACTGCAGCAGTCTTGCTCCCCAGCAGACACAGACAGCACGTATAGCCGTGGGCAGTCTCCAAGCCAACTGTTGTGCTCTGGACTCATCTTCACCCAGCCCCCAGCACGTGTCAGATGGCTCAGATAAAAGGCTTCTGTGCTGGCCCTGCTCTTGCTGGCACTGAATGGGGACGCAGCCTCCCGGGGCTAACAAACAGCTTGGCTTCAACCTGCAAACCGAGCCAAAGCCCTGATAGGAATTACAGAGGGAAGCTAAACAGACTCCAGGATGCCCTCTCATCCACTTCTACCCATTTGCTGCAGCAAAAAGTGATGAGAGAGAGGGGACGTGCCCTGATTACAGCGCTCTGGAAAACGCTTTACTCTGCCGCTTTTGCTTCCTGCCCACCTACAACCAGTGGCCTTACTGTTGTGCTCTTGGCAGAGCCCAGTTAACCCGGGAGCTAAGAAAACATTCAGAGGGCTCGAATGAGTAGCAGCCCTGTGTTTGGGCTGAATAGCAGAAAGAGCTTGTGTGGGTTTCCCTTTCAGAGATGGCTGAGAAAAGGTTTTGTTGCGACTCTCTGTCACGCCAGAAGCACCAGGGAGCCTTGAATTCTGATCTCTGTGCTTGTTTGTGCCTATTTTATTTTGTTTTTTTACTCTCTAACCGCTATAAGGGCTGAAGAAGCTCAGGCCTCTTGGAGAGAGTACTGGACTCCTGCTGATCCCCACCACATGGGGATGGGGTCTGTCCTTCAGCTCGGAGACCCAGGAAGCCCAAATTTCCACTCACTGCCTCCAAGACCCAAATACCTCCCCATGCAAGACATTGCTGTGGGAATGGCCCAGCCTCTCTCCTGGCACAGACCTTCAGCTTGGCCTGAGAGACCAGCAGCAGTAGCTCTGCTATGAAGGCAGGATGCTAAGAGGGTCCTCTTGCAGTCAAGGTCTTTCCCCAGCCCAGACACAGCGAGAGGAAAAGAGGCACAGACAAGAGTGTGGAAGAAGTTGTAACCGCTGGAGAACTCCCCACTGTCCAAAGCATCTACTCTCAAGCCACTGAGTGATTGCACAGCTTCTGTGTCCTCTTCAATTCCCCTAAGCATCCCAACAGTCATGGTGGGAAAGAAATGTTCCCTCCCAGCTATTCCTGACCTGAGTCTGACACCTCATCATCTCATCCTTGGGCCTGGCTGCAGTTTCCCACAGTTCTGAGATCTCCAGGCTTGACAGTTATGACTTGCTCTGCCTTGGAAGGAAGTCACGTTGCCTGGAAATACTCTCACACTGTCAAAATTCACGTCCTTGGGAGATCAGCACTATGGGACACCATGGCCACAGCAGCCCAGTGCCATGCTCTGTATGGTATCCCTTCCTGCTTGCTGAGTTCAGGTCTGTATTTCCATGGCCACCACTTGATGGCATGAGGCATTCGTGCAAGAGGGGCTAGCCACAACTATGCATGATCGTCTACAACCCAAAAGAATCAGCTGTAAGCTGAACCTGCAAGGTGGTCATCATGGCGTGAAGAGAGCAATAATCAATGACACTCACAGAGAGCCACTATTTTGACCAAGCCATCTCTCAGCTAGTTCTCGGTACACATGCTCCAGACCATGCATCCCTGTACCCAGCCAGAAGCTAACTGAGAGATCACCTTCATTTCTCTTACTAAAAATATATCAAGTGCTTTGAAATATAGATATTGACTTATTCCACGTGCATTATAAAGCGGGGAGATCCAGGAAGGTCTTGGGTGACACTGAAGTGATAGCCTGCTCTCAAGGCACTGAAAGACAACCTATGGAGAAAGAGCAGCATGAAGGAAGGAGGAGAGTGGGATGGAAGAGGATAAGGATAAATATTATTTAATGAATAATAATACTTAGTATCCAGCACCTCAGTCCTTGGTTAGTCTGTGTATTTGCACACAAGCCTGCAGCCTAAGGGCCTGGAGGGGTTTTTGTGCCTGGTATTCTCATGGGTGTCAATTAATTAGATGAGCCAGTCTGAGATGCACTAGACATGAAGTAGGATAAGAAATGCCAATTTGCATGAAAGAATAATTGTTCATGAATAATTCAGAATGAACACGGAGGCCCCAATTAAGGCCAAACCTCAGGGAGGGAAAGGTGGGTCTAAGATTTTATTCTGACCACACTTTTGCAGAGTTACAAGCCCTTGAATTCTTAACCTGCTCAGCATCCTCCCTCGCTGCCTTATACCTATACTGTGCGTGCTGCACCTAACTGCTGTGTGTGGCTACGTTTTGGAGATAGGCGAGTGTTGATTCAGCCATATAAATCTGCGACTCTTCGTCTGTCAGCTGCCATCACTACATACACGGAGCCAGTGAATCAGATGTCTCCGAGAAAGTTATTCTTCCCACCCCTGGAAGTTCGAGCTCGGCAAGGCTCGGCTCCAGCCGTACCGCGGCGCCAAGGGAACATCCGGCCCTCGCCTCACTGTCACTCGGAGTTTATATCAGGATAACCCCTTCGGTGTCCAAGGAGAGCCTCCAGTGCTGCACTTGCGTAGCCACGAGGGAGATGACCCTGCTGGGCTCCTCGCCCTGGAGGTCTTCCTGGAGGGAGCTGGGCGGCCCCCAGCCTGGCGCTGGCGGTGCGCTCCCTGCACAGCCTCACGTCGGCCTCGGGATCACCCCAAGGACAGGGTTGGTGACATGCATAGACGAGGCTGAGCATCCAAGGGGAAGCACTGCCCTGCTCTGAAGCCAGGCGATGTCCCTGCCTGGCCAGGCAATCGTAACCGGTGTCACATGCCATTTGAACGTTGAGTGCTGCAAAAAGAGGCATCACTACAGCAAGGGGCAGGTGCTCTCTGCATCCCTCACACCCATCACGCAAAATCTCTAGCTTTCCAGGTGTCTTCCACTTATTGCCTTAAAAGACAAGGAGAAGGGGGAAGGGAAGAAAGGTTCAACCTGTGGCTCATGCATTTTCAAGCATCAGAAAGCAATTCTGCATGATTACGAAGCTTTCTATTCTGGGGTGCAATTGCAAGTTTATTAGTTAAGAGCACACCAGTAACTTTAAATTGTGACTGCATTAGGAGAAGCACTCAAGTCTGATCGTCTGCTGAATGAGACACTTAAGGAAACATCGACAGCATTTGCAGCCTTTGATGGACCTCTGCCTGTGGCATGACTTAATGTGCTCCCTGCAGGAAGGAGGAGGTGCAGAGGGGGAAGCGGATGATAAAGCTTCCAGCACAGAAAGCCTCGGTATAGCAGCAAATCACACTCTTTATGGAGGAGGTTTGCGAGATATCCATCTGCTTTCACCATTTAAGGCCCAAAAAGGGAATCAAGTTTAACTAAAAGTAAAGCCCCCTCTAAAACCGCACAAATGACAACAGAAGACATGCAGGAAAACGCACTGCAAGCAAGGGCAGGCTGGAGATTTTTCATGACAGCCATCACAGCAAAGCAAATCCAGTTCCGGGCATCCCTTTGCTAAAGGGATTTGTGTTGTCTCCTTGGAGAGGGGCCAGCAGAAGGTACGTCACAGGATAGTCCCACGCCAGGGGATGTGACAAAGGGGGACACCCACTGCACACGGCCTCTCGTACTCGCTACCTATGCAGGAGGCCCTGCAAGATTTACCAGCAGGTTTAGGATTGAATTAATTTTTTTCCTGAGCCACAAACATCTTCCTGAACTGTGGAACGATCCTTCCATTCTGTAATTTAAAATAAGTAACTGAATAGCCGGAATAAAAAGAAAAACAAAGTAAATCCCAATGACATGCAATTAAGACTGCTGCCAACATCTGTTTGGTGAGAAGAGTGACAATCTCAAAAAGATTTTGCTTGCAAAGGATGGCAGCATCCTTAGCTACGCTTTTGCAAATGAAGAAAAAAAAAAAGCCCACGCTAGAGGAGCTTAGGCAACCCTCTCCTTGAGCAGAGCAACTCTGCCACTTTCTGGGAAACACAGCAAATTCACACGAGTGTTCCCAGCAGATGCAATTTCCCCTTGTTTGTATGTCAGAAACACAGTAGGATTTTACCATGAATGTAATTCATCTGATCTCACTGTGCCACCCCCAGTTAAACACTTCTGCAGTCGTAAGGGGTATTCACCCCCACCTTGACCTAGAACATCCTGCTGGATGGGGATGCTTTAGCCAGCTTGGTCACACAGAAAATTAGCAGCCCGCTGGAAAAGTGTCCCAGGCTCTGCCTTCAGCTGCCAGTGAGGAGTGGGAGGATTTGTGGTTTTAATATATTTTTAGAAGGGAGCAAGGTGATGCCAGAAGGCTGCAGTCCTGGCAGTGACAGCTTTTGTCTCAGCTCAGAGGGAAGGCAGGGAAGCCATGCACGGTGCTGCCAATGCAGCCCTTGATTTTTCCACAGGGGCTGACAACAACGATATCAACTGCCTGGGATTCCTGAGGCTGAGGGGGAGAGGAGCATGGGATGTCCATCCACCAGAAACATGGAGGAACCACTAGTTGATTTCACCTTCAGCCACCCGACAGGTGCCAGACACGAACGCAATCAGCTCCTCTCTCATCCACAGCCAGTTTGGATATGATAACCTCAGGCTGTTTGAAGTGGTGACCTAGAGGTGAACAGCAGCAGGGTTTATCTCAGCATGTTTTATTTTGATAAGGGCATCCACCCTGCGAGGAAAATAGCCAGCATCCTGTTTTAGAGCTGTACAGTGCCGCCTGCAGCCGAGCAGGGGGGTGGGAGCAGGACAGCAAAGCCCTTGCTCCAGAGGCAATGGAGAAGGGCTGCGCTCAGCACAGTCTCAAATCCATCACTCCATGCCCTCTGCCTCTGCAGATGCCCTCAGGCCCTGTGTCATATTTACCAGCCCCACACAGGTATCTCAGGAGAGTGTACAGGAGCAGATGGGATTGTGATGGGTCACCTCTCCCCATCACCGAGATGAGGAAAGTAAATCCCCTGGGGCTCGTGAGGTTTGGGCCACAGAGCTGGAGCACAGGCGAGGGACGTGTGCCCATGGCTGCAGGGACAGCTTTGGCCAATGAAGTGTCCTGTCAACACAGGACTCCAACAGCGGTTCTTGGAGCACCATGGGAGGGTGACACCACTTGCAGCCGTCTCCAGGGACCATTTGATCTGCCTCCTAGGACAGCCCAAGTATTCTCAGTTTGGGAGCAGAGGCTGGGCAGGAGGTACAGCTGGGGCCTCTTTGCCAGCTATATTCAAAGCCACTTCTGTTTGGGTAAGAGGCGAGTGCAGGATATGGATAAGAGGCGAGTGCAGGATATGGATAAAGAGACCAGCACATGCGCAGGCACACACACACCCCATCAGGGCCTACAGGGACTCTTCATCCAGAGGAAATTTCTGTGCTGCCAGAATGGTTCGTTTTATCTACAACCAGCTGGAAAGGAGAATTACTTGCTGACCTGAAGAAACACCGGCAGAAGCTGTGCTAGCACCCTGAATGAGGAGTGAAGCGCTGCGGGAAAGCTGCCCATTGAAGGCAGCAGGATGCAGCCCCTTCATAAAGCAATGCCCTCCTGCTTGCTTTCCTTCTTGGCAACCCTAGCAGAGGGGCCAAGAAGAGAGAGAGCCAAATTGCTCTGCTAGCACCTCAGACAGAGGAAATATTTGTTCTGTAGCTAACAGAGCAACAAGAGCTTTAGACACTGCTTGTCCAGGTCTGCCAGACGTGGTCCCCATCCAGTTAATGACCGGAAGGAGGGTTCATATGGCAAATGGAGGTGACTCTACCAGCTGTCTACTGCAGGCGCCACAGACATTTCACTCTGTACAGATGAGCTTTTCCACCAGGCCACCAGAGGAGAGGGACTTTGGAGAAGAGAGAGGACAAAGAGCCGGAAAGGTGGAGAAAGAGGTACAAAGACCAGCTGGACATTTCCAAGGGCTTGCCCAGCCCTGATTTTGCCAGGTATCATCTGCAGCCCCAATCTCCTTCTCTCTGCCCGCAGCAGAGAATAGCCACTTGGGTCAGTGATGGTGGCAGAGAGGAAACTTGTTTGTCAGGGTTTTCAACCTCCAGGAGGAAGTATTTTTTCAGAGGACACCGAATGGGAAAAAAACAAATGCCTGAAGCAAGGGCAAAAACGTCAGAGGCCTTCCTACGAGATAGCTTCACGCTGCTGCATGGGGCAAAAGATCCAGAAGACTAGAGTCAGGGTGATGAAAGAAGAGCAACGCCCGTTCTTCATTTGTCTGCATCTGGAGCCACGCAAATTCACTCCATAACCCAGATCACAGCGTTCCCTTGTAAGGGATTTGGTGCCTAACATCAATTAAGATGAATCTTACAAAGGGTTAGCCTAGTACAGAGCTGAAAGCCATCCCACCAAGTTGTGTTTGACTAGCATGGTATTGAAATAGCATTGCCACAAACCCTGAGCAACAAACCCTACCAGGGAACAAGAAGAGCTGCTAACGAGCGTCCATCTCTGCCTCGGATAGTGAGATCTGTGCTCCAGATCGTACCACAGCTGGTCACAGCAGCCACAGAGGCCTCTTTTCAGGGATATAAAAAGGAATCAATGTTAAGATGCTCCACTTTGCTCCAGTTTTCCCTCATAGCCTGAGGCCAACATCAGCAGTTGGATGTATCTAATCTTATTTGCAGCATGTAACTACTGGTTTCTTTTTTTTTTACCCTTGCTTCCACCGGAAACTGCTCTGACAGAGCTTAATGATTGTGAAACCCAAGTTCACGCCGCACACCAGAGCTCAGACAGTCACCGCAGAAAGAGGAAGGCAGGAATGAGAGAACTCAGCCTTTTCTTGTTTCTGGATCTAGTCCTAGCTGCATTTCACACCATTGACATTTTATCAAATCCTGCCTGGAACGGTACTAACTAGTCAGAATTGCTTATCTACTGGCTTTGTTTGCCCTTAAATGGAACAATTTGATGATGTCAGTCCAATAACCCTGGCAAGAGCTTAAGAAGAGTCATAAATCATTGGCAAGAAATTAATCACTTGAGCTACTAGCTAAGAAGACAAGGAATGCATTGTTTTAAAATGAGGCAAAATTCACCAGTAACAAAAACCCACACTCCTCTTCATTGCTTTCCACTGTTGCTGTTGACAGGAAAGCAATCCTAAAAAGGATTCACTAAGAACTCACTATTTTCCTTCTAGAGAGCTCTCTGGACAGGCAGCAGGAAGTGCAAAACAGCTCTTTAAGGTAATTCCAAAATTAAGATCTTATGTCACCAGGTCATTCAGGAGGAGAACTTTGTAAAAGACGGGGGAAAAAAAGGTCCTCCTTCTTTATGAGGTCACTTGGCAGTCTTGTGTCAACTTTCGCCCGAGGATGTAAAAATGTTGTA
This sequence comes from Struthio camelus, assembly GCF_040807025.1. Taxonomy (NCBI): domain Eukaryota; kingdom Metazoa; phylum Chordata; class Aves; order Struthioniformes; family Struthionidae; genus Struthio; species Struthio camelus. Next base: position 83,837,507 of record NC_090945.1, read on the forward strand.
AATGTAGCAGGATGTTGAACCTCCTGCTGCCCCATCTCTCCTGCAGGAGCATGGCGTTATCCTTCTTCCGAAGGAATACAATAGGAAGCTTCTTGTCCAAGTATATACTTGTACAAAACAATTTCATTGAATTAGCCATGCCTTCCTCCTTCCGCTTTGAAGTTTCACTGAGATGACAAAGAGTTTACTGCCTGGAAATGTTTTTAAGATAGCATTCTCAGACGTCACCAAATCTCATGCTGGAAAACTGAACCAAAGGGTTGATTTTTCACAGCCGTTGCACCAACATACGATCCTCTCCATCCATGCAAATGCACAGTCACAGCTCTCTTGTAGACACAGCAATCCCCCCAAAACCTCTGGCCATAAATTCGTCGAAGAAACTACTCCTCAGTGAACATGTGGGAAAATTATAAGCAACTAAGGCAATCATAAACAGGAAAACGTATGCAAAGAAGGAGGCAAAAATCCTTCCCACAGTATATACTAAGGATTCACTTTCTAGCATCAGTAAAACCCTTAGGATCATTGTGATGTGAATTGAGGTAGAAGGAGGAGAAAGGCTTCCTTCCAAGTCCGCAGTGAAGCAGAAACAATTGTTGGCAGATCGTATTACACAAATGTGGAGATCTAAGTCTTGTGCAAATGTATGGTTGGACATCAAAGAGGAAAAGAGACAGAAGGTGGAAAAGAAACAGCAGTTCAGAAAGGCAAAAATAAGGCTAGCTACACTGAGTCAATCCAAAGATCCCTCTAGCCCAGCAGCCCATCACTGTCAGCAGCCAAAAGGTTGTAGGTAAGGGAGAACACAGAAAGAGTGGAGCATTCAGAGAGACTTCCCACGGCCTTTCCCAGAATCCAACAGCTTGAGATGCAGAAACTTGTCTCAAGCGAGAGGTGGTATCTCTATATTTAACTGTGCTGAGCTGATTTCTCTTCCACATTTTTTTCAATTTTCTTTTGAGAACATGAAAACTTTTGGCATCTACAACCTCCTGCAGCAAGAAGCTTTGTGTGGAGGACCACTTTCTTCATTTGCACTGACTTCACCATCTTTTCGATGCCCACCCAGTTCATGGACTGGAAAAGACACCAAATACTGCAGTCATTCCTTCCCATTCCCATGTGTCCATTGCACGTGAGATTTTGACAGTCATTCCTGCAAATGGTCATTCTTTAAAAGCAAAATAAAACCAAGGACCACCTAACCTAGCCTGTCAGGGCAACTGTACCTCTCTGAAGCCGGCAACCTTGTAAATAGGGCGTCATAAGTAAGACAGTCTGAGACAACTTTGTCATTCCCACTGACTCCATAGCTGTTTGGACAGCGACCAACCACCAGGTTGCAAAAAGCCAAAGAAAACCCATCAACGGGAGGGGTGGGAGGATGTCTCTCCTCACCCTGAGCTGTTTGTTTTTTCCATAGCATTTTGCCGTGAAGCCCTAATTAACGACAGATGCACAGACCTCCTGACCTAAATGGGCCTGAAGTCAGTACAGGAGAAGGCCAGTGTTCCCCGCTCCCAGCCCTCAGCCGGAATCACACTCACGGGGGTGAGTCTAAAATAAGACTTTTCATCGTGTGAAATTTCCAAGGGAAGCAAGTTTTCTCTTGGAAAGAACAGAAAGTGTGTGTGGCAGGAGCAAGAAGCTCCTTTGGGGCTGCCTGTGCAGGAAGGAAGATGTTTCAATTTATTCTAGGTGTGAAACTTGGCCAGGGAAGGTTGCCAGGTGTTTGTATTGGCTTCACTTCATCATTAGGCTGTGCTTCCGGCAGGAACTTTGCTCTGCTTCTAGAAGCTTGTCTTTTAATATCCATAATCAGGAGAAGAGGGGAGAGCGAGCAAGCAGAGCTCACGTCTGGGAAAGAGGAGTTCTGCTTTCATCCCTGACACCAGCTTCTCTGGCCCTGAGCTGGGCTTGCTGGGAGCTCCCATCCTTAGGAATCAGGCTGCCTGCTGACAGGGGTAGGGTTGGTGCAATGGCTCAGGTTAGACTTCCTGACCTCTGCCTCCCTCAGCAGGATCCTCTGGTAGGGGATCTCAGATGCAGGTGGGCTTCCTCTGCAGTCGACCTCACAGGCATTTCAGTCCCTGGCACCTCCTCAGTGCTGCTGAGAAAACTGGAAACCCAGCTTATCATCAACACTTTGGTGCAAGGACTTTGCAAGCAAGGCATGTGAAAAGCAGATCAAAGCAAGGCCTATGACTAGGGTCTGAGAAGCCAGATCTACAGCAGCTGAAGGCATCGGGGTGGCTGGCTGTTGTTGTGGTCACAATGCAACAACATCCCCCAGTCGGGGCCGATTCAGATCTGCCTGTGTGCTTCTGAGTAGCACAAAGAAGGAGGCTGGCGATCAGCAGCCTGCCTTCCCCCTCTGCAGGAACTGGAAGGTCCCAAGATAGCCTGGTGGTAGGCTTAAAACAAACAAAAGGAAGTGCTTTTTCACACCATTCATAAGTAGATGGTGGAACTCATTGCCAACAAATCTAGCCACTGTAGACAGATCCACCACAAACTATGGGAAAATCAGGCCAGTTTTGTTCTGGCATCCATCTGGCTCAGTACTTGTCCTTCCCTGAATACAAGGGGTTCCTTCTCCTCCCGGGTCATAAAGGCACTAGTTTTGCTACCTTTAACTCTTCCCCTTCCCAGTTTCTTTTTGTATAGCTCTCATACAGGCAAGTGACCCACTAGCATCTCCTCTCCCCTCCACTTGTGTTGCTTTCCCACCTTTCTCACTGTAGGCACCTTTATCACCCGCTGTGTACCACTTTAGCCTTTACATTTCTTTGACACCGAATCCTCCGATCTACCTTCTTACTATATGTTGTACTTTTTCCACTTTTACCTTGTGACACCACCAAAAGGCAGCCACCCACTCTGCTCGAACACTCTTCATCTTGCACCGCCAGCATCTCTGGCCTTGAAGAATAAAATCTTGCTCAAGTCACAGGTTCATGGTGCAAGCTAAAGCTGGGGAGGACCCCAAGGAATTGTCACCAGTTTAGAGGATGCTGAAGAGGGGATGCTCCAGGCATCAGTATGATGCCTGGCCTAACTATGAGCCTCGCCATCGAAATGCAGGTCTGCAGGTCTAGGACTGCATATGGTACACCTCACAGCAACACTGAGTCCTTGGGGTCAGAAATGGAAAGGCAAGAGGCTTTATCCAGCCACAACTACGACAGGCAACACAGGTAAGAAAGAGTAAACGGCTCTTGTCTTTGTTCCAGATCAAGTGTGCCTCTTTCCTTGCAAAGAGACTGAATTTGCTGAGCATACACAAAACATCCTGTATTTCTCTGACACCTGCATCTAGTGAGGTCCTCAAAATGTCATTTAAGGACAGTCCTCAACTATAAATGTTCCAGAACTTTATTATCATAGAAAGATTATCATTGTGAGTGTTGTTACTTCTGGTCACTATTGGGAAATGGACCTTGCAAAGAAGTAACACTCACATTCCCTGGAGTATTAACCCATGCATTGCTGTTTAGGACATTTATGAACAGTCTGGCCTCTAAGACACTTGGAGTCACTACCTAACGGATTAGCAGAGACCTGAACGACCAAATTCACCTGCTTGGATCCCGATGCTCCCTTCCAATGTATAAGCAAGAAATTGCATGAGCAGAGTAAACTCTGTTTCACTCACCTCCATGGCTGAGGTCCACATGCAGCTGAGCAATATAGCTGCAGAAGAGAAGAGCCCCAGGTATTCCTCCCTTCCTGGTTCTTCCTTTCCTGCTTGCTCCCCAGCCATGTAGCCCTACCACTGTCTTGGCACCCTTTTTGCCACTTACCAAATCATTTTATGAGCATATTTAACTCACTGATCCAGCATAAAATCATGCACTTCTTTTTGCTGACTATTTCTGCTGGTTTAGGGAGTTAAATCAACGCACAGGGCACAGATCAAGTCTGCACACATCTAAACAGGAGCAGGGAAAGTGATAGGTGGATGTGAGCAGAAGCAAGGAGGAAGGAAGACATGAGAAAGGAGAGTAGGATGCTGAGCAGAAATGGGATTGTCTATTGACACGTGACAACAATAAGGGCGATACATCTTGCCAGCCCTCTGGTCGGGGTCAGGGTTGGGGGGGCCTGTGGCCAGGCAGGGGCAGGGCCATGGAGAGGTGGAGACTGGTACCCCTAGAGCATCACAGGGAGGGACTTATGGCCTTGGACTGGGTAGAAATTGGGTCCTGAGCTTGGGCAGGGTTGGGGGAGGTCCAGGGGAGTGTGCAGGACCGGTAAAGCACATCAGCGCCCTCAGGGCTGTGACACAAAGCTCTGAGAAGAGAGACCAGCACAAGCCAATTACCATCCAGGTAGCTGAGGATCCCATTTCTTGGAGGCATGAGAAGATGCTGCACAATGTGTAGAGGAGAGGGCATGTGATGAGGACTTAACATCAGGAGAGGATGGGAGAGGGCTTAACCCAGAAAGTCTTTCTCTTCATCTCAGTCTCCTTCACAGGGAGCTCACGTGCTCAAGCATTCAGCTGTGCTGCCATGGACTCCCAGCATAACTTCCTTGGATGTTTATGTAACGCCTGTCTAGTGCCAGGATTGCCATTTGTTCCAGCAGGACATGACCCTAAGTTTCATCCTGTTGAACATCTCTGTTGTGCAGGCAGGCTGCTTTGTCATTACAGAGAGTTTTTTTCTTGTTCTCATAATTCAGGATTTTTTTTTTTTTACATTAATTGTGTGTATTTCCTCCAAACACATCACAGACAGGAACACTTGGGTGCTTGTCAGCTAGCAAGATTACATCAGGTCCAGCTTCGTTGCCTTGCTCGGTACTGTCTGTCTTTTCCAAAAGCAATTGCATTTGCACCAGAACGCAGTTTCCAGAGCCTCCAGAGGACGTGGTGGCTTCAGCACACTTTACTGGGACCTACAGCCTGGGCCCAGGTGTTGATCGCTGCCTATCCAGGAGCAAGCTTCTGCCATTCCCTGGAGAGTGGGTTTTATATGAATACGGGCACTGCCCAGAGCAAGGCAGCAACCTGCACAAGGAGGCTCCCAGCAGACGCGACGGACACCTACTACAGCCAGGCATATTTACTGGGACCAGCGCTCACCAGCACTGGTACAGAGAAGAAAATGAACCACCTGGATATCTAAGGAGAAAATACCTGGATGGTGTAGATGATCTTATTGCCACAGACCTGTGAAAACCCTTTCAATCCCTGGTACCCCGTCCCAGGCAGGTGTCTGCCCGGAGCAGCAGAAGGCAAACCACACAGGTAAAGATGGAGAAGCGATACTGAAGGCCTCATCTTCAGGACAGGCAGAAACGAAACTCCACATCCACAGGAAAGCACCTGGCAGTCCCTCTCACGCTCTGGATGCCTCACCCCGGAGAGTGCAGAAATGAAAGTGTCCAGGTGCACAAACAGGCAGCTGGCAAAGGGTCCTGGAAGCCTGTTCCTAGCAGCCAGCCGTGTTCCTGGAATAGGGTCGGGGTGGTGCAATCTGCTCCAAAAGTACCCAAGTAATTGCATATCCTGCTTGCTCGTCAGTTTGACTGTTTCTTGAATGCCTGCTGGGCCCTCATGAATACCCGCTGCTCTCATCTGTAGAAGTAGGTATCCCCACTGAGAACGGAAGAGAGGCAGAAGAATGCTGATTTTGGAAATCAGTCAGGTAGCACCTCCGCTTGAATTGAGAGGTTACATTCTTCCAGGGAACAGGAGCTTTCACGACTATAATTTTGCAATACCAAGTTCCCTGGCAAGCCCCCTGACCGGGGTCCCAGTAGGGTTTCCAAGCCCAGCACAGGTGGGCATTTGCTGAATCTGCCCCTACCACCCATACATCTTCCACTGGAACATGATCTGTGCCCTCATCAGCTGGTAAGTCTCCAGGCCATGAGTGTGAGGCAAAACAGGAGTTGTCTGCTGCCCAGCTCCACACCCCACCTGAGCCCCAAATCTGAACTCCTGACAGGGCGCTTGAGCACCCTTTCCGACAGGATCTGTCTGAGCATGCTGCTATGTGTGGCCGGGGGTGACGCCTGGTGTTTTTTAGGAATTAACCTCAAATAGAGGCACAAAGTTTGAAAGAAAAGAGAAAGAAAGATTAAATATCAAAGCTAAACCTGCTAGAAACAGAACCCTGAAGGAGTAAAATCCCCAGCCTCAAAGCAGCTTAAACATGACAAGTTCCTGGTGGTTTTATGACTAAACTTAGCTAAATCCTGCTGAGCTTCCCTCCCGGACACATTGTTTCCAAAGCACATCTCTTGCTTACTGTGGAAGCCTTGCTCCCACCCTGCTAATCCTTTGCCTTAATGCTGCATCACCTAGATCTATCAAACATGTCCTTTCCTCCCCAGGACCACCTTCCCCAACAGCCTCCTCTGCACTACCCCAGGTCCCTCCCTACATCCTCATGGTGTATCTCAACTGTCTCCCCTGCCATCGGTCCCAAATGGAAGCTGTGATCTGACCCCAGCTACTCCTCCATCTGAAGCACCTCTGTCCACCCGGGATCCAGCGGGCACTTCCTCAGCTGCCCAAGCCCCCTGGGCCTATTGCCAGCTCATGCCAGCATCTCCAGGGACACCAGCAGAACAAAGGCTTCCAAAAATCATCACTTTTTACCTAGCACATGCTCAGACCTAGACAAAAGTGAGAAACCGCTCTACGTTTCTCCAGCTCACCACTCTTGAGTGTCCTGCGGCTTCAGGGCATACCTTCCCATAAGGTCTCCAGGACCCTTCCTTCCCTACACGCAGCTCTTCCCTGACACGGGCAGGGGTGAGCCTTGCTCCTCCCTCTGCCCCTGGCCTTTGCACTTGCTTTCTTGCAATCTCCTTATCAGAGGCAGGATTCAGCTTGCAGGTTAAGAGGTCTACATTTAGGTGTCTTAATGTTGGACATGGGTGGAAGACAACTAGGATGTCTCAGATGCCACCAAGTGCCTATCTTCAGGCCAGTGATGCAAGCCTGGGTGTCAGCTTCTGGAGGTACCTCTTTATTCGCACCCAGCAGGATCTCCGTCTGATCTGCCGCTCTCACGCAAACCTGATGCCAGCACTGGCTTGTCCTGGGTATAAGCCACCTCTTTTGTTTTCACAAACTGTTTGAATAACCAGTTGTCCAAGATCAACACTCCCCATAAACAGCCCCTGAGCCAGGTGCAAGGTGCAAAGCAAATGCCCCATGTTTAAAATGGCATTTGCAGACTGCTACAGGCATGCAGTGAATCCCTGGTAGGAGACAGACCTCACAGGCCATACACAGATCTCTCAAATCATGGTAGAGGTCAGATAGCCTATAGAGATACCACTACACAGAAACCATTCATGTCTCTACTCCCTTGATTTAGACTTTACTATGGCATGAGCCACGTTTCCTGTGTATAGAGCAGTTCCTATCCAAAACATGCCTGTCGGGGCTGATAGAGGCTGTTTATCCCACTTGGTGTTTTTTTAAACTAGTGCGCACTACGTTGCACAAACAGGCCATTTCAGCCCCCTGCCATAGCATACTGTCACAGGTACCAGAAACAATGGCCGTGTCCCATGGAAAAGGGGACAAAACATTATTTCAGTGGAAAAAATGGGGGACAGGGAATGTGCACAGAAGAGAGAGATGATTCCCCAAGCATGGCTTGGTGAGGAGCTCCATCCTAGGAACAATATAGGAGAGGTAAGGACAGTTGCAAAGCCCGTGGTTTGTAACCTGCTTATACAAGGTGCAGCATCAGGTTTCCAAGAGCTTATGGACCACAGCTGGAGTCAGATTTTCTGAGGCTCTCCATCCTCTTGGGAAATGTCCAGTCCACTCTGCCAATGCCTGAGAGGAACCAGCCAAAAATTGGGTTGAGGACTCCAAGCTTTTCTTCTGTCTGGGATCCCCAATGTATAGGGATAGGTCCAGACCTATCCCTCAGCACCAAAATCTACCATGGCTTTTTTAATGGTCTTATAGCTCCTCTCCATCATGGCTAAGAGGAGCGCCTTCACCAGACCATGGCTCAAGCACTAATGGACAGGTAGCCTGACCCGACAGCCAGGGAGTTAGTGAAGCAGCCCACATTTGGTGATAAACATACACCAAACATCAGAAGAGAGTGCCCATTAAAGGATGGAAATCACTGCTCATTCAAATACAAAGCAGGACAGACAGGAAAACACTCACATTTGGGAGCAATTTTCCTTAAGGAAAAAAGAAAATAGAAACAAAGAAAAAGCCAGTGGTGCCTCAAGGTAGGAACCAGGATAGTAAAGGGCGAGTCTTGCTTTGACCCACATCATCAGGAGTTTTGCAACGGCACAGCTAGCCGCCACAATACGCTCTGCCATTGGGATTTACTTGATGCTGATGGAGGGAAAATCAAGGTAGGGCACGGGAAGGAGGCACATTAGGTACCCTGTGGGCAAACAGCTGTGTCAGGTCCTGCTACTGCCCACTGCAGCATCTGACTGCATGAGGAACAACAAGAGGTTGATAGCTTCTTGAAGTCAGCATGAATTTCTTGGAGGCAGAAGGGGATTAAGAGCTTTTCCCAGCAGAAGGATCACAGGAGTCGACAGGCTCCCACCCCCAAAACGCCTGGTCAGAGGATGCTCCTGTTCAGTGCTTGCAGTGGGAGGTATCAGTGCGGGCAGAGACTCTGCCAAGGACAACTGCATCTTTGTGCAAGGTGGGGTGATGCTTGCCACCAAGCACAGCCAGGAGAAAAAAAATTAAAACTGTCAATCAAATGCCTCCACCTGCCTGAAAAAATGGCAGTCAGGCACAGGTGAAATGAGAAATGCGCTGGGATAGGACCCCAAGGCTTACTTCCCTAGTTCCAGCACAGGCAAAGAGCCCGTTCAGGAGGGCAGCAGCTAAATCCAAGTCCACAACCCTGAAAAGTGCGTTTTTTTATAACATTTGCTGAGGATGACGCAAATGCACTCTGGAATTAAAGCCCCCATGTGAAGGCGTGGGCACCATTCAGTGCAGTCTTGCTTCATACCGAACACAAAATGCCTGTGTGAGTACTGCCAGAACACCTCGAGCAGAGGAAATCATTCGGGGATTAAGCAGACACATGTGCGTGGCAGGAAGAGACACTGTCAAGCGAGCAAGGGAAAAGGCATCGCCAGCAAGAAGAGCCCTGCAGACTTCTCCAGCCTTACAAGGAAGCATAGAGTTAAAACAAAGGGACTCAAGCAACTGGATTTTAGGAGCCTTAAATTATGTATGACTAAAATCCCATCAGGACAATCTGTCAATCTGTAGTCACGTCCCAGCAGCCGACATCATTGCTTTTTCAGCGTACAGGAGCAGAGAGCCAGTTTCCTCTCCTACGGAGAGCCCTGGCTGGTATAAATCAGCAGGGCTCTGCCCAAGGCAGCGGAGCTACCGTGAGAAACGCAGCGGCCCCTGACTCCCACCTTGTGACTTTCTTTTTACAGTACAGGGAATTTCCAGAGATGAAAAGATCTCTACATTTCATTTGATAATTATCCTTCGCTAGCTACTTTTCTTCATCTGTGGTTCTATTTTGACATATTTATTGTGCTCTTTTAACCTCCCGCTTTGTAGTGACACCGCGGATAATAATTTCCAACAAAGGATTAAATATTTTGACGTCTCTGCAAGTAGCATCTGCTGCCACTCCTGCTCAGAGGCAGCTGCAATGCCTCGCAACCCTTATGCTTCTGGGCAGGGAAAGCTGATCACCAGCTGAGATTGGGAAAGCATTTCCTCCTGCAGCAGTGAGCGGCGCACACAGCTACATGAGGGGAATTTGCGTCCCGTCCTTTGAAGTTCACGGACTTTGCAAATCCGCATCGCAGCGCTCCTCCAACATGCAGGCTGCGTGTTAGCACAATTGATTTTGCCCTCTAGCGGTCCAGCCGATGAGACTGGCGCAGATGCGTGGCAGCTTCTTCGAAAGGGAGATCCTCCTCGCCCCAGGAGACCTGTTGCTTTAGAGCCAAAGAGTGAACGCTCAAGTTGAGCCCCCCTGCTCTGTTTTGGCTGGGGGGTTGCTGGAGCACGCTGCCGGCTGCTGCCTGGGGAATATTCCTGGACTTGCCTGGTCTGGCCACGTGCGGGGGATGGAAGGAACGGTATTATTTTCTGTTGAGGGGTTTTGCAGCAGTCATAAGAGCTGCCGTTTTGGCAAGGGAGAAGGAAGGAGATGCTGAACGACGTGCACAGCTTTCGACCTCTCTGCAGGGCTCTGAGAACTGCAAAGAGCTGCCCAGCCTGACCACACACATGAGGCTCCAAACACACGGGGGCTGTTCCTGGGGCAAAGGACCGCACCTTCCAGCCCACAGAGCCGCTTTGGAGTCACAGTAGGTGCCCAATTTGCCAAAATGCTTTAGCACAGCTGTTTCCTCCTGTACGTGCAGGGAGGAGCACATGGTGTCCTCAGAAGTGTCCCATCTTCGAAGATCTCCAGCACAGCGCAGCTGCTGCCTGGGGACCGGTGGAGCCCAGTCCTGCCCAGCATGCAGACCCACGCTGTGCGTTGGGACGGACCTTTGTGCTGCCCCAAAGCAGACACCCTCATAGTCCAGGCTCTGCAATATGTGGATCAGGTCTTTCTCGAGCACAGTGATCAAATCCCTATCCAGGGTCTCAGTCATGGCTTGGCCATGGCCTCGTGCCCTGGCAGGGCTGCTCCCATCCCTCCCCAGTCGGCCAGCTAGTGCTGCTGCACTTCTTGGTGGAGAACACAATGTCCAGCCAGGTGACAAGAGACAGTTACGTCTGTGAGGCCATGTCCCTTTCTGGGAAGAGGCTTCCCTAGCTGGTCCCCTCGGGCATCTCAAGGCAAACTCAGTGCATGGGTTAAGAGTGTAAACTATAACTGCTGGAGCAGGGAGCTCAGCCCTGCCTCTCAAAGGACATCTGCTTTTGGCAGTTTCTGGCAATAACCTTGCTCATTATTGAATTTCTTCCTGTGAATTCCCCCCTCCAATCCTGTCCCCATCCCTTGGTCTAAAAGGTCTAATTCCCTAAGAAGCGAGAGCAGCGCTTGCTCTCTCCTCCTGAGCCTGCTGTCTTTGCCCTGGCCAACTCCACTGGGAGGTTGATGCAATCATTAAAGAAAGGGCAAACTCAGGTAAACAGGAAGAAAACCCACCCGAGAAGTCGACTGTGGTTGTTCCCCAGGCTGAAATACTCTCAGTGACAGAGAGTATTCCTCCAGCAAACAACCATTAGCTAGCGTTACCGTACATCAAGTGCCTCTGTCGGGGGCATGGAGGAGTAATGAGGAGCACAGGACAGGCTGCTCTGAAAAGCAATTGGGCTCATTGACATTGCTACTCAAAAGCCAAGATTCAGCATTTCCCAGACATTGCCTCCTGCATCATTTCTCCATCCGACAGCTCCCCAAACCTTTGTATTTTGTGGTGTGCTGCCTCTCCCGGAGAATGCCTTGGTGTCAGCGACGCTTCACAAGCCACCTGTCAAGAAAGCTGAGTGCCAGTAAGGACCGTGGTGACATTTTTAAGATGCAATTAAAAGCTGTCCTGAGGCAAAAGCATGCATGGAAAAATGCAGACCCAACTGAACGCGTGACCTTTCCCCAGAACAGCACTCTCTGCTGTATCGCAGCAGGTTATGGGGATTTTTTTGTTTGTTTAATTGAAAAACATGTTCAGGATTAAACTGATAAAATCATATTCAGGACATAGGTGACTGCTAGCTGTCTCTTTCTTGAAGCAAATTAAAAAACGCTTTAGAACTCACTCTCATTTAAAAATAACTTCTTATGTACTCTCCTAGCAAACGGTGAGAGGCTTCATAACAAATACCTCCCGTGCTTTCAGAGCAGCCGGTTTCTCCAGACCAGTAAAGCACAGTAAGCAGGGGAAGAAACAGAAATGCCAGACCTTTCTCCAAACTTTTTTTGGTAGGCCCGTGAACTGGAAAAAGAGAGCTTGTATTACTTACAACCTGCCATTAATGTGTGGAACTCACTGATGAAGATATATCTGAAGCTTTTAATGTGTCAAATGGCAATATACACTTATAAACAATTTCTGCATGAGGTATGGCCACCCAGAACACCTCTTTCCAAATCGTTAATTTCCATCTGACGTATTATCTGTCAAATTTCTCATACTGGGGTGTCTGCTTCAGGCTTAAATTTCAGTTTCGTGAAATTATTCACACCCAGAAAAATCTACATTAAGAAGGAGAAAAGGAAGATGTTGATGTCAAACCTTAAAATGAGAGGACCTGTCTTGATTAAGGAGGACTCTTTGTCCTCACCGTGTGTGCTAGTGCATCAGGAGACAGTCTATAACAGCTCACATGCTCTTGTCCCCAGAGGACCTTGCTTCATTCAGTGCTGGGGAAAAAGGATGTGAAGAAAGAAGGAAAAGGGATGTGAAGGAAACCAGCATCCCTCAGCCTCAGGGGTTGGAGAACAGGGAAGAGTACCCTGGATGAGAAGTAGGGGGTTATGAAGAGATGAAAGGCTACTTTCCTTGTTAAAGCTGTTGCACGTTGTCTGCAAATGCTGCAGCGCTCTCTGCCTCTGCCACTGAGGTACTAAATCACCTAACGTAGGAAGAGAAGAAAGGGGTTGCTAACTCATCTGTGCTTTATTTCTTATTTGTCCAGGATAACAGGGCACTTTTGCATGAAATCAAATAGTGTCTTCAGCTCAGCAGCAGGAAGCTGTGGGCAATCTCGGCCCTTACCTCCATCCTGGAGAAAATACCTTTCTCTGCGTTTGGGAGGGAGCACCTTCAAAACCCCACAAGCAATAGCATGAGCCTCTCTCCAGAGCTGCGCTTGAAGAGAGGACAATAAGTCTAGGCAGCAAGGAGAAAGCACCGTTCCAGAAAGCATCTCTTTGCTGAACCCTGTTCACTGCGTGCACTGAAAGAAAGAAGGTACACTGGGAAAAAATAATGAATGAATGTGCTGTTCCACACCTTACCATCATGCATCCGAGGGAAGGTTGTCACAAGCAAGCTGATGTCCCCCAACTTTTGAAAGCTTGTCTGAGCAACCCTCAAGAGCATCTTAAGCATACAAAAAGGAGAACATCCATGAGGATGCTAAGCAAAAGAAGAGGGGAGGGGGGAGGGCTATGCAGGCTTGAACTGTACAAGAGTTGACCACTAGGTAGTGGCAGAGATAGAGAGAAAACTCTTTTGCGGGCAAGGAATCTCATAGCTTTCAACAGTGGGACAGTCTGATCAAGGGGATCCATCTCTTGCACATCCCTAGCTCTGGACTGCATTTTGCAGTGGATAGAGCTACTGAGGCATCAGACAGTCCATCATAAAAGGAACAGTTATCGTATTGCCCTTGAGCTCCAGGGTTTTTAACTGCCCTGCCACAAAACTCTAACTGCCCAGTGCTCATAACCAACTCCAAGCCATGTGCCACTTTGGGGAATTTAATCCGAAAATGGGGGAAACTCAGCCGGGCAGGCTTTTGTAACAGGGCAGACTTATATTACAACCCCTGAACTGACACCAGAGTCTTTAAAAACCCCAGGGCACCTGCAAGCTGTGCCAAGGCTGGCTGGTGACAGGAACATGGCCCAGGTTCAGATTTGGGTGGCACCCTGCCAGAAATCTCAAGGCTTCTGGTCCCATCCCAGCAGAGCAAGGAATGTGTCTTCTGGCCAGCTTCCCTTGGCTCCTCTCTTGTTCTGGGACCCTGCAGGCCACGCAGCTGTTAGCTGATCACAGAGCAGACCTAGGAGCTGGATTTCACCACATGGCATGCTGGAGCAGAAAAAAAACTTCAGTGAGGTCTTGCAAAGTTGTGAGATCCAGATATGGTGAGACCAGAGGGGGTGACAGACTGAGTCTCAGCCACAAGAAAAGGCTGAGAGAGCTGGACTGTTCAGCCTGGAGAAGACAAGACTGAGGGGGGATCTGATCAATATGTATAAGTCTCTGAAGGGAGGGTGTCAAGAGAACAGGGCCAGACTGTTCTCAGTGGTGCCCAGCAACAGGACGAGAGGCAACGGGCACAAACCGAACCACAGGAAGTTCCATCTGAACATGAGAAAAACCTCTTTACTGTGCAGGTGACAGAGCATTGGAACAGGTTGCCCAGACAGGTTGCGGAGTCTCCTTCCCTGGAGATAGTCAAAAGCCATTTGGACACAGTCCTGGGCAACGTGCTGTAGGTGACCCTGGTTGAGTGGGGGGGTTGGACTAGATCATCTCCAGAGATCCCTGCCAACCTCAGCCATTCTGTTATTCTGTGAGTCTGTGACAAGGCATGAGACGTGATCAGTCTGTCTCTCCCGCTCTTTGTCCACACCTTGCAACACGGCCAGCCTGAGTCAATATCTGCCAGCCTGCTGCAATCAGGGTGTGGGGTCCCCAAGGAAGAGAAGGAAAGAGCAACGTGCCACAAAGCAAATCTCCCAGAGCCAGTGGCAGCATCACCCCTGCAGTGACAGTGAGCAAGACTACAGCCATGAAGTAAGATTGGAGAAAAAAAGAGGTTGAGGAGAGGGATGCTGAGGATGGGCAGGTCTGGAGGAGCCCCTGCAGTGGGACCAGTTTGAAGTTGCAAGTAGAGATGTTCCTAGCAGCCTGGAACAACTCCATACAGTTGCTCTCGGATAGGTATCTAGTGCTCTTGGAGCTGCTCTAGGCCTGGCCACCCTTTGGTGGTCCAGAAGGGAGAAGGTCTACCTTGTCCCTGTCAGCACGCTATGGAAGTCTGGGATACTCTTGGGCATCGGAAATGCCAACACACCTACATTGGGACATCCAAATCCAGCCCTTGCTTTGCCAGTTGACACCTCCACCCATAGGCATCTCAGTCCATGAGCTGAATCCCATGCTTGGTTTCCAGTTCCTACACATGAACGCTCAGAAATGCTAGCACAACACCCGTTTGGGGAGGTAAACAAGGACCAGGAGATATTACAGGAAACAGCTCGGGTGATTCGACTGGGATATGCAAGCCTTTGAGGGCTCTCCCTATCACAGAGCAGTGCTGTGACACTGGAGACATAAAACCAAGGTCTCGGTACAGACAACAAAACCATTTTTCAGAGAAATCCACCACGAAACAGTGTACAATTCACTTCTCTGAATGGCACCTGATGCCATTGGAGAGGCTGTAGGGATCCAGCCCGGCCTCTAGGTTATATGTCCTACTTTCCAGTCTTGTGGGCGTGTTTTGGACTCCCAAGGATGTCTCCAGTGGCACTAGACACCAGTGCCTGGGCAGCTGAATGGAACCTAGCTCCTGGGGGATTAAAACTATTCAAAAATATTCCAATTATTTCTGCATGAGCAGAAAGTTTCGGCAAAGGTGATTTAGCTATAAGAACAGCACAAATCTCCAAAGGGGCATTCAAGACCTCGAGCAAGCAGCCCCATGCTACTCCAGAAGACGTGTGCAGACCACAAGCCTGCGTCATATTTCTATCACCCTTTGATGTGTGAAAATCATCTAATTAGTGGATAAGGCAACTGGAAGTTAAGGAGCTTAGAAACCCTGACATTTTGTGTTCAAAAGTGCCTGTTTTCAGTGCAGCCCAGCAGGGAAGCTAGTCTGCTATGACGCCAACAGATTGCTTTGGGGATATCTCTCCTGAACATTAGTACCCACGGGCAAACAAAGGCATGCGTCTGAAGGGGAAAGAGTCCCACCCAAGGAAGGAAGGCAGACTTCTTTTTATGCATTTATACTAAAAATTGATTCTAAATTCAGCTTTAGGAAAGGTCAGTTCCCATGCGAGCATCAACACAAAGCAGCCATGTCCACAAGGACGCTCATGGCTATCATCTTACGGCTGAGGGACTGGTCAGTCCTTCAGAAGACCTTGGCCATACAAGACGGCAATGGAGACCTTACAGTGAGCAAAAATCACAAAGCAAATGCCATGGCAGTGCAAGCTGTTCTTCCACAGCACTCTCTGCCTGGATCAAGAAGCAGCTCCCAAGCAGTTCGAGCTGACCCATTATCGAGCCCATAGATATATGGATGCCACTAGTCCGGGGGCCCAGAAGACAGGATCCTGCACTGTGGGCCACAGAAGTTGGGACCAGTGTACACCATGCCACTGCATGGAGTGCCCTGGGGACACTAAGACCCCCACTAAGACACTGCAGTTCCTCCTTGGGCCACCATACGTAGGTCTCTCTCTCTCCTCAGAAATCCAGACCGTCACCGAGGCAAAGATGCCCCTCTGAAGGCCACAGGACAGCCAGAGCAGGACGCAATGCCTCTCCGGCACACTCTAGAAGTCTTCACGGCATTGAGAGGAAATAGGATTTCACGCTCCAAGAGCAGAGGCACTGGAAAGGGGCAGGACCAAGCCCCAGCTCCCCCTGGCCTAACCCTGATTTGACCTGTAAGGTGGTAAGCCTGTGACTTTGAACACCAATGAAACAATTTGCAAGGAATAAAGCAGTGTGTGACTGTCTGGTCCCAGCTCGCCTCTGGCCAGGCTGATTTCTACCACTTCCTTTGCTTTCACCCCATAGAGGAGCTTCACTGATTAGGTGAGATTGTTTAGGGAGCAATTCAAGGCAGGAAGAGTGCATGACACAAGTCGTAGGCTACCCTCCTTGCATGGAATGATACTTTATTCCTCACTCTTTCTGGCCCATATGGAGTGACTGCCAGATGTGCAGACCTGACCTGAAGCCTCCTGGAGCTCACGGGTCTCTGGTTTCCATCGACAATGGGAGGCATACAGGGTAAAGCAGGGACTAGATCCCTTTTGGAGACTATAGTGAAGGAGTCAGTACTCCAGGTCTTGGCATCTGCCAGCGTGTGGAAAGGGTGAGAGTGGCACCCACCCCACCCCACCCCACACAAATGCAAGCAGCCCACCATCTGAGCCAGCCTGTAGGCATTTCCTGCTATCCTGCAGACTGCACCAATCTAAATGGCAGTGATAAAAACAAAACCCCCTTCCCCTCCGGCTATAACTAACGGTAATCCAAATGGGGAATCCCTCTGCCTTCAGATCCATTGCCCACCGTTAAAAGCCCCGGGCGAAGATGGCTCTCTGCAGGTTGCAGAGTGTTGGGCAGCAGCCAAAGCAAACAGAAACAGCAGCATCAAGGACCCCATCAGTCAGGGTTACCCTTGGTAAGCGCAGGTTCTGCAGGTTGGGCTGTAATTTTAAGTTCTGGCTCACGTGGGGCCTGCTGAAGAAGGGAAGGCAGGTCAACTTGCAGGGCTCTCACAGGAAGGGCTTTATTTATGTAGTGGGCCTGGGACTGATCTGGCTGTCCATCAGCCCCCAGTACCCCGAATCTCTGCTCTGCTCCATCCAGAGATCAGCAATACCCCAAAGGTAGTCAGAAACCATCTTTCCTCTCGGATCCCCCTCTTTCCTCCCTGCGGGTCTGCAGCCCTCCTAAACACTGCTTCCACCTCCCCCAAACCAGGAGACACCTATATACAGGGTGATGTGAGGCTGGCTAGCCCTAGGGGGGCAAGAAGGTGAGGACTGGTGGGGTGACACTGGCCACTTTGGAGGGAGGGAGGCAAGACCGGTTGAGGGGATGGCAGAGCTCTCCCTCTTGCACACCCACATTGCCCCTCCGTCCGTCACGCCTCTCCTCTCTGAGGATATCTGCAACCCGGGCCTGGAAATTCAGGGGCAGGAAGGCTAATTACTGGCAGTCTTTCCCCTCTTGTCTCCTTCAGGTCTAATTCCCAGGTGGGCACATAAGGCCAGGCAAACCTCTCTGGGATTCAGGGCTGCTGCTGGTGCATTCACATGAAAGCAGGTGGATCGGCTTGGGTAGACACTGCCAGATGTCACATAACCTGGCAAAGACAGCAAGTGCTCACTCTCACCCACTCCAATCTGCTCTCAGAACACACCTTCATCATCAACTTAAGGGATGTCACTAGACTTTGCTCTGAGGTAGCTGAGAAGGAGGAGCATGTCCCATGACACCCCCTCAGATAAAGGGGCAGCTATGGAGAAGCACGGATAGCTGCGAGCAGGTTCACCTCAAACTGCCCCAGCAAGATTCGACAGCACGGATGTGGCGGTACACTTCAGATGGGGAAGCTCTGGAGGTGATGTGAGCAGCACTTGACAAGGTAACTCACACAGCTCAACAGCGCCCATGTGGCTTGCAGTACTCAGCTAACCTGATCCACATCAGTGTTTTTGCAGGCCAGCTCTTTGCTTCCTCCATGCCATGTTTTTCGCTACCTATGCAGAGAGAGGAATATGGCCACTGGAAAGGACAGCTGCACCCATCTGCTTTCCACCCAACCAAACCACGGAGGCACTGGGATGACCTGTGAAGGGCCAACACTTCCTTGGCCCTTGTGCTTTAGACAGAAACAAGGAGTGGGTTCAAATTATAGCAATATCTAAAGGACTCTGCTCAGCCCTGGGAAAAACTGAAGTCAGCTCTCTGGTGCGTCATGAACTAGCTGAACGCGTGGGACTTTATTTGAAAGAAAACAAGAAACGCACCGGCGGGAAATAAGCTAGGTAATATACAGTACCTTGTAGCGTGAACGGCTCCTGGTGCTGCCAGCTACTGGTCCAACCTCTTTGCCAGCAGCTCTTCTGGCTTTTCAGAGAGGGCCTCCACTTTGGGCAGACACTGCAGGTGGACTCCTGCTAATAAGAGACTTTTGGACTCCCCTGCTCTTCTTATTCCAGCTGCAAATCGAGGGTGAAAGCCACTGTTTCAGATTAGGGTCAGCACCCCACCGAGGCCCAGTTACTTGTCCCAGACTTTTGCAGTTTATCAGTTACAAACTTCCTTCCCCCTCCCTCCGCTTTTTCACACATCCCATTTTGAACTGCTCATCCTCCTCTCCGACTGCAGCCACCTCTGGCACGGGCCTTGGCACATCCGACCCGCAAAGAGTAACACTGCAAGATGCTCAGCCAGCAAACACGGAAGGAATTCGGCCATCAGGAGGTAACTACCCAAACTGGACTGCACCCATTAACACTTCTCTTCTCGTCACAAAGGCACTTTAATCCTGGTGAATTTTATTCCTCCACAAGATTTTACCTGATGCAAGACAAAGCATGATCGTAGCTGTTTCCCCAGGAGACTGCTACCTCCAGGAGGGATGGAAAACCCACTGGGACAATAACTCCTCCTGGCAGTGCAGCAAAAGGAAGAACGTGTTTCTCCATAGCTTCAGGCAGCTGGCTCGTTTGCGCACCGCACTGAAGCCTTTTTGCACACCATCCCTCAGAGCCCTCCTGGTCAACCCAGCCTGAATTTCCACAGTGCCGACCACTGCTTCCCCCACATCCCCTGACCCACTTTGAGTTTCTTAGCTGGCCGGAAGGGAGCTAAGGGGTAGCTTTTGGGCCCAGAGGTGTTTTTATGTGCCAGTGGCTCCTGCTGGTCTGCCTGCACTCAGGAGAGACGGTAGGAGAGGGCGTAGGAAAATAGCATAGGAAAAAGATGTGACTGCGGCTCTGTTTTGTAATCCGAGGGCACTCTGTTTTCAGTCTAGCTTGGGAAAGCCCTGGGGGGCATCTTTTCAAGGAAAAAAAAGAGAGAGAGAGAGAGAGAGAGAGGAGTTGTCAAGGTCAAACGGCTCCTTGTGTTTCATGAAACGGCAGGACTTTTGGGAGGGCTGGGCCACAGACAAGGCTCTGCCCCAGCTGCAAGGCAAAAGCAAGCCCGGGGTGGACTCCCACATACTGAAAACACAAACCACACTATTTCCACCATGCTGCAGGCCAACAAAGCCCAGGCTAGCCCCTGAGGACGCTTGCTCGCCCTGGCTTCAACCTCTACCCTCCCACCTGGGTGAGCAAGGTCTTGGACCTCATTAAGGCATCAAGGTCTGGAGGATCTCAGAGCTTGGCTGAAGGTTGGCCCAAGGGTACATTTAAACATTAGCAAGGAGGAAGATGGCAGAGCTTGGGCATGAGCCACAACCTTTTACCTACAAGCAGAGGCCAACTGAGCACTGCAATGATTTAGCACCACGGCTCCCCTTGAGAAGGTGCAGCTATGCAAGCAGAAATGTGCTTATTCCAGAACAGCATATCCCTGCCCAGGCAAGATATTTCGCCACATATTTATAGCAACACGGTGCTCCCACAAGGCAGAGCACTCTCGATAAGAAGGAATAAAATTGCTGCCGCTGGGAGAAATTGTGCGAGAAGGAGGTCTGAGGGCAGTAGATCTTTTTTGACACCCAATGTCTGCACATAGAGGTCTGTCCATGGCCTCCTGGCTTCGGCAACATGAGGCAGTCAGGAATATTTGGACAGATCTGTCTTCCTCCCCACCAAAAATTGCAGAAAGTGCAGATTTGTGAAAACTAAAACTTTCCACAGGAGACGCTCAACTTCATTGTCTTTCCCAGCTTAAAACTACTCAGGGGATTTGGGGAAGGTTTGATGTTGTGCAAACCTTTCATTTGGCACCCTCTTAAAATGCAAAAAATTGGGAGGGGGGAGATGTTTTTCAGTTTGTTTTTGTTGTTTTCTTTCAGATTTAAATGAGTCTTGTTGAGTTTGCAGTAGTCATTGGGCCAAACTCCAACTTTTTCCTCCCCTCCTCAAGCCCAAGCAGGGATGGGAAGGAAGGCAACAGTGTTAAAGAGAGAGACCTCTGGGACCTCCCACCTGGAGTTTGGAAGCATAAGGGATCAGCAGGCTGAAATCAGACGCTGCATCTTCCCATAATGAAAAGGCCCAACGCTGCCAGAAGGATTTTTTCCACTCTACAGCTACTATAAGGTTGATGACAGGAAAGCTAATTATATCAACATCCTGTTTACCCGTCAGCATGGAACAGGAGCCCAGATACACTTGGGCCGCGAGGCTGTACTTAGATCTGGTTGCACGAATGAAAAAATCTTAGCCATATGTCTGGGTCGTTTTCTTTTGCAGGTGAAGTACTACCTGCTCCCACTGCCTGAGATTTTTGTCCATCTGCCCAAAGAGAAATCCTGGAAAGCAAATCATGCAACACCTTCTTCGTTCAGTTCCCGCTGGGAATGGCTCAGAGAGCCAGGAAACTGCTTCCCGGCTTTTGCTGGAGCACATGGGGCTTATTCAAATACCTGTGGGTATCTGTTAACCCCACTGCAGCAAGCCTCCAGCCAAAACCTAGGAGAAAGTTTTCCCTGGTTACACCCTGACCAAGCAATAGTCCCTGCTCAGACGAAGCAAAACACCCAGCAAAAAACACCCAGCAAGTCAGGATGCCCTTCCTCAGTTTCCCTCTCTTTTAGAGCTGTAGCCAGCAGACTGGTGGCTTTTTTCCATCCCTACATTTCTGGCTGGCATGTGGTGGTTCGGCTATGTTAGTGGGTTGCCCTCCAGACATAGCTCTGGTTTCAGCCTCTCCACCAGGCTGCTTCACATCAGCCTCAGCACCTCAGGTCATCTGCTGCCATCCTATTCTTTTTCACCATTGACCATCACCTCAATTCTTCTAGTAAGCCTAAAACACCATGAGATTGCCCAGGGACAGCAGGGCAGGGTGAAAGAGAAGGCCACTGGCAACAAAGCTTCTCTACCTCCACCTGCTCCCAGGGTGTTGTCTCCACCGTCAGCTCAGAGACACCCATTGGGGAGCTCCAAGTGGGACAGGGATCCCTCAGCAGAACTGGGGCACCAGACAAAATACCACTGGGGTCAGTTTTATCGGTCCAAACACTCTTTCCTAACAACAAGCCAAAAAGTTAAGGGGAACACACCAGCAGCAGTGAGTGCCATTCAGTTGGCCTTTCATCCTTCAGTAATGATATCTGCATTTCAGAGCACTGGCATTCCATAGGTTAAATAAAAAACAGGAAAACTCAAACATTTGCACAGGCCTGGAGAAACAGGACCATAAAGTAAAGGGCTGCTTTTTTTTTGTCTCTTCTGATGGTTCAGGAAACAGCAGGAGAAAACACCTTCTCCTACCCTCTTCTGGCCAACAGGCATTTCAGGATCCCGTGATGTGATATGGTGTAGAAGACAGCTGAAAGGCACAAATTCCTGAGCTAGAGCTAGAGCTAGAGCTAGAGCTGCCAGCAGGCAAATGATTTGTTGCCTGGATTTGGTCCAAGAAAAGTGCTCAGACCTACCTCCAGATGTCATAAGTTGCCACCACTTTTCTATCTGATTATTGCATTTGTGAAGCCAAGAGAGAGCCATGGAGACCTGCATCTGGATCTGAATTTACACAGAGCTCTGGAGGGCCCAGCAGAGCCTGGGATTGGGCCCATTCTGATGAGAGCCCTCAGAAGAGAAGAGGGTCTCTGGCCTTTTTATGCTTGCTTTTATTACAAGCTGCAGTCAGGGCTGAGCCATCATCTTTGTAGCTACCTTTCAGCTCTCTCAGCCTCCCTTCACAGGCAATGTGCTCTAGACCCCAACCATCGTGGTAGCAAAACAAAGTTGCTGGACTACTGGAGGTCTTGCCTTCCACAGCAAACCAAGCCAACATCCCATCACCTCTTCATTATTAACGACCCTCCAGCATTTTTGGTGAGGGCTATGCTGTTCACGCTGATCCCCTTCCAAAGGACAGAGGTACATCCTGCCCCCTTCAGATCCTGCTACAATTTCCAATGGTTGTCAACAGGCTGAATTACGGCAGGATGGCATTGCACGCCACTGCATGGTCAGATGTCCCACCTCAGATGGGCTGTCTTTCAGTATCTAGGCGGAAATAATCACATTTGCATTAACATCTAAATATTACGAAGCTTAATGACTCAGCTCTCATGAGGTGCTTTGAAAAGAGCAGATGAAGAAGGACAAGCAGGCGACAAACAACGAGAACTTGATGGACCCGCACTTGATGGACACATTCATTCTCAGATCTAACTTCTTCATTCAGGTCTGTTTAAAGGACTTTGCTCCTCTTGTCAAATAAATACCTGCTCCTAATTAGTGTTAGGCCAAGCGCAACAGCCAAGACTTCAGGAGAACATTCTTGTCATCACATCCTCTCCGTTCATCCACTTGCCAGCTGCAAAATGTGGGTTTTCCGAGACCTTATTATGAATGAACAAGGCTCCCTGGGTACTTTCATTTTTCTGAAAAACGGAAAAGTCTTTGTAACTCACCGTGGCCCACCATTTCAGCCTTTTATCAAGACCTCTTTCATCAGGGCCATCTGAAGAGAAGGGTGGGTTTGGTCCTTAGGCGCTGCAACACGTGTGACCTTATGGGGTTCCAAAATAGATTCGTTACGGCTCCGGCCCTGGGGAGCAAGAACGTGAATCTCAGCCTGGCTTTTCCAGCAAGCTCTATAGGTGGGATGTGGCTGAAAGCCAGGGACCCCCCCCAGAGCCACCGAGAAGCCCTTGAGTACCTTCTGCAAGGCGCTAGCTCAACAGTTCTTAAACTCTAGTGACTTGTGTGTCAAACAGCTTATTACTATCTATGTGCTTAATGATCATGCATGAATATTCTAGCAGGTATCAAAAAATCTTCTGAGTTATTAGCATTCTTGTATACAAATATCAAGCTAAATAAGAAGCCATTGAGAAGCCCTTGAGTACTACCTGCAAGGGGCTATCCAATGTGAGAGAGGACCCGAGGGACATCCGCACCCATCCAGAGCATCATTTGGAGACCAGGAGCTAAAATAGCGCTACGGGTCCATCCTAGCATGAGTGCCCTACATGAGTCACTGCTTTTCCACGGAAAGATGTGAATTTCAGTGTCCAGAAGAATTCCTTAATTTGGCAAATGACTCTGGCGAGATGAAAACAAAAATCTCAAAAATGTGGGGAGGTTTCCAGAAGAGTCAACATCTGCCACAGCTTATTTGCACTGGCAGTTCTAAATCAAAACAGAGCTAAGGCTAAAAGCAAAAACAGAGCAACTCTTGTTTTGGGTCAGCTTTCATTCTTCTTTTTTTTTTTTTTTTCAATTTCTTTCTTCGGTGGAGGGGTTTCTTCTGTTTATTTACTTCATTTGACTCGGCCCCAAATTCCCTCTGATTTTTCAGTGTAGGCTGCTGAACACAAAACT
This sequence comes from Struthio camelus, assembly GCF_040807025.1. NCBI lineage: Eukaryota > Metazoa > Chordata > Aves > Struthioniformes > Struthionidae > Struthio > Struthio camelus. The sequence goes on from NC_090945.1 coordinate 83,861,416, forward strand.
CAGTTATTTGCACAGCTGTGGCAGGCCCTATCGCAGAGCGCGTGCTGTGGGCCCTTCGCGTTGGAGGATGCATGAACAGCCAGTTACGGTCAGCCTAAAGGTCCCTCTAGAGCCTGGCTGGGACTGCAACTGGTTGCAGATGCCTGCAAGGAGCAAAATGGGTGATCTGTCTTTATGCCTGATGACGAGCATGCTGGACACTGCCAGCGCCATCACGTGAAAAACCCAGGGTTTTTACATCAAGCGTTGCAGCGGGAGGGACAGCCACACCATGCCTCAGCCTTCCCCTTCTCCTCCAGCATCCCCATTCTCCCGGTCACGCCACGGCTGCACGCAACCCTCAGCACCATGCAGAGAAAGGAGCACGGTCAGTTCTCCGCACCCTCTCCTGTGGGTCCCTCCGTACTATGGGAGCAACCAGAAACAATAGCTATTCGGATAAAAGAAAAGGCAAAGTTCACATCTGCAGAGGGAAAAACTGGAGGAAATTGAGAGTTTTCTGAGCAGCACAGTAGCAGCAGCCTGGTTGCCTCTGGCTGCGGTCAGGTGGCCTTGGGTCTGGGAAGGTACAAACGCTGTTGGTACCAAGCTTGTTGGTAGTGAGTTAGTATGGACAGCCTGAAACCCCACAGCTCAGCCCTAAGAAAAACTCTGGAACAAGTCTGGCTCTCCGTCTTCCTTCCCCATCTCGCCATATAAAAGCAGTCCTATCCTGGGGAACAGAGTGTGATAATGAACAGCCGTCATCCCACAGTGGAGCAATGCCAAAGCTGAGTTTAAAACAGAGCCTGCCTAAAGGGAGCTCCACCCGCCACTCAGCTCAGGGTGCAGGAAACAAAAGGGCTGAAGGATTTCTTGACGACAAGTCCAGTTTGCAGCGTCTGCCCAGTGTCTGCAGACTTGGGGCAGTGGATTTCAAGGGTTCATGTTTTGGCGGTCAGCTCCAGCAAAAGAAACTCATCCCTTAGCAGCTTTTTAAAACAGTCTTTTCAAATGTGCTGAATGAGTTGATGCATCTCTCAGAAAAAGAAAGCTGGACAATCACCTTGACACTTCCAATATGTTTTGGAGGTGAGCAGTCATGGGGTGAGTAGCAAAATGTTTTCATAGGGCAGAAGAGGAGACAAAATGAAGAGCCAGCTGCTCTGAGGATCACAGGCTCTGTGCTCATCATGGCATAGCATTACAGCCCCCATTTCACAACTAGAGATCATTAGGCTTGGCTGAATTGCATAAAGTGTCTAGTGCCATTGCACTGGGATTGGGATATCCCACTTGGCCTCCAGTTGCTGTCCCAGAAGATTCTGGGTCTCTCACAGGTCTTCTGCTGTATCTGTCAGCCACCTGTGGCCGTCTTAGACATCCAAGGGCTTTGCAGAGAGCAACATTGCCACCAATTTTTAGGCAAAATCAATGTTTAGGCAACTGGATCGAGCCCGAGAGTGAGCACTGAATCCATAAAACAAATTGAAACACAAGAAATTCTTTTTGAACACAAGAAAACACTTATTTACTGTGAAGGCGGTTGAATCGGTGTTGGAATAGGTTGCCCAGAGAGGCTGGAGAATCTCCACTCTTGGAGGTATTCAAATCCTGACTGGAAACAGTTCTGGGCAACCTGCTGTAGCGGACCCTGCATGAGCAAGGGGGTGGCTGAGACGATCTCCAGAGGTCCCTTCCAACCCCCACTATTCTGTAATTCTGTGAAAATGCACACATTAAAAACTTCTTGGGAATCGGAAAGAAACTTCAGGAAGACCTAAATTAGCTCCACGGCAGCTGTCATACAGTCCCCTTCTTCCTTTTTCCAGATCAAGTATCACAGCGAGGGGGAAAGAGGAGAGTGGCCGTTCCCTGCTCCGCCTGCCTGGGTGCCAAGGGAAGAGCTCGGCCAGGCTCCCAGCCCCACTGGGCCAGGAGGAGGTTGCAGAGGGCACGTGGCCAATGGAGGCGAGTTTGTTACCAGCCAGGAACAAGATCTGCCCAAGGACAGAATCCCCTTCTTGGCAAATACTGCTGCTACGGTGAATGCCAGAACCCCTCCGATGCACCGAGGCACAAAACTGCTGCAGAAAAGCACTTGAAGCTTCCCTCCCCACCCAATGTGGGCAAAACATTTTTTTTTCTCCTAATCTCATACTTGCAAAACGCTCAACTATCTTAGCTGAAACTTTCCAAAAACATTTCAGCCTGGAGGCAGCCAGCCAGCATGCAGAAAAAGTAGAGTTTGGCAGAGTTATCAGTTATCAGTAATTAAAGGCAAAGTCTTATAACAGGAAACAAGGAGGGCTCTAATGATAGACACCAGTTCTCCCTGTAGTACAGGCAGCACCTCACCTGCCATGGAGATAGAGCTGCCCTAGAGCACGGAAAGGGGGTGGGTTACAAATGTATGGCGCAAAGTAAAAGACATAGAAACCTGTTTCACCCTCAGGACAAAGGATACTCTTGAAGTCCATGGGATAAACCGGTGACACTGGTGTCATCAGTTGTCGTCTCATTCAGAGAAGGGATGAGGATGCAAACTCATCCATTTCAGAACTTTCCACCTATTCCCGCATAAGCCCTTGGCCTTCTGCAGACTATGAACAGCTTCCTGGAAGGAAGCCCACCCAGGGATTGTGCTTTCTCCAAGCTGCATGGAGAATTGCAGGGAACAGTGCTTGGCCTTTTAGTGTTTGGACCATGGAGGACAGCATCTTCAGCAGAAGGCAAACCTCTGAAATAAGAGGGATGCTTTCGGATCTAGCAAGACGGGACTGCTACCAAACTAAGTCAACACAAAGCTCTGCATGGGTGACTCGCTCCAAAGACACAGAGCAATCCTGTTTGCCCTGGGAAAAGTGAGCCAATGGCTTACAAGCCCCTAACATACGTTGCGGACGCCAAAAGCAGGCTCAAAGTGCACAGACTGACCTGGGGTCTCCAGTCAGCTCAGCTTTGGACACATGCACACACATCATTGCAGAGCTCTGTGATTGCTCACTCCAGAGTAAGTGATCCTGCAAGAAATACAGCTAGAGACTGTAATCCAGTGAAAGGCAGCTGGAGGGTAGCAGATTTCCATGATAGTCACAAAACTTCAGAATTGCAGATACAGCAAAACCTGAAAAATCTGAAAAACTTCTTTGGCCAAGACGATCTAGATCCCATTTGGGATCAGCAGGACAGACAAACCAAAACAGTCACCCCTCAGTGGCATTGACTCAAGAATTCTTAGCTCATTCTTAGCTCAAGAATATCTTGTTTGGGCTTTTTTTTTTGTCTGCCTTCTTGCTTTTGAACCATAAAGTCCTGTCCTTTCAGCCACCTCTGTGCAGCTGAACGGACCAGGCATTTTTCTTGCATGAAGATGTATTTGTAGAGTACATCTCTTGTGACCACTCACACAAGTCAGGGCTTTGCAAAAAAAAGAACAAGAGATCCTGGTCAATTAGCCAATGTCTTCTGTATCCCTGGTATATAATTATTAATTATTTTGTTTCATTAATTTTTTGTTAATTTATTTTATTACTTTTGTTCCTAATCTACCCTTTCATGGACAAAGATCACTTTGGGCAAGACGCAATGCAACATAAAAAGAGCTTCTGGTGCAGCAGGATGGGATTCCCACTGTGCTTTTCAGCTTGCCCCAAACCTCAAAGGAGATCAAACCTTTGTGCTCTTGCACAAGGGCAGATGGGGATGTAGGGTCAACACCCGCAAAGGCACAGCCTGAAGCACCTCTGGAGACATGCATCTCACTCCAAGAAGCTGGAAGATGAAATTACAGCCCTGGGCCTGAGCATTACCTGCAGAGGCATGATCACCACGGTTCCCGGGACGTGATAGCATCAGTCACCCACCGTCAAGTCTCTCTTTCACGCCCCTGCTCCTTTTCCTGGATTCACACCTCCTTTCCCGCTGCCACCCAGGCTTGTGCCCGCCGTGGCCAGGACAGCTGCGTCCATCACTGCAGGAAATTCGGTACTGAGAAGGGACCGCTTGGAGAGAGGAAGGAAAGCAGGGAAAACGGGGCGATTTGCAGTCAAAGCAAATATCCTGTGTGAGCCGCGTCGTGGGCCCCGTGACGCTTGCGTCCTCCCTCTAGGCTTGTCGAGCCAGACTTTGATGACGTTTAGTGCAGGGCCCTGGTCCTATTCCGGCTCCATTTTTTTCCTTAGTTTGCTTTAAAACTCCTTTCCGTGGAGACCTCTGTTCCTTCCCCTTGCTCCCTCCGCACGGCCTGTTTTCGGTCTCCCACCCATCGCTGCACCGAGTTGCCCAGTCTCCTCTGCAGAGTGCGACTCTGAGTGCTGATTGCCAATGATCCCCATTTCGACCCAAACCTCACATCTGCCCCATGGCAGAGAGAACCTAGAGCCAGCTGGCAGCCGAGGCAGAGCGTGGCACCCCAAACTGCCCTGGGAGCAGCGTTCTTTCCTGTCTTCCCCAGCACTACACGGTCTCCCCACTGCTCCTGGACAGTAGGTCCAAGTCAAGAGCACTTCGAAGATGAGAATGAAACCACAAAAACCTATGACACAGCCAAAAGTGTCCAAAGACAGGGGTCTCACATTCATATCTAATGCAGATCCTTATTTCAGATAGCCCACAGGAATTTATCTGATGGGTGGATTTGTTAGCTGGCCCCCAAATCCCCTCTTTGGAGAGCCAGGCCCTAGACATTTCGTCTGCTGAGGAGCTCAGCGCTGGCTGTAGGCATCAGTCTGGCCACGGGGTCCTATACCAGGACAAGGACCAAGACAAGACCTGAGGGCAAGTCAGCCAGTTTAGGGTCTAAACAGACTCCAGATAAAGCATCACCAGCACAGCAGAGTTTTACTTACTGGTTTGCAAAGCCTCATGGTGGTGCCGTGGACACCAAGCCAGCTTCCGGTAGAAAAGCTGTCCCCGACCTTGGCCATCAAGGGAGGAAGGGGGAAATGGGAGCATCCGCAGGGGTCGTTGCTGCTTGGAAAGCCGGACGCCTTGCATGGTGACTGCTGGCTCCGGAGCCCGTCGCTGTGGCCCAGGCTGCTGTGTTTCTGGCTGTAGCCACTAGAGGATGGCAACGTCCTGAGCCACCAGCCGCGCGGTGGAAATCCCGCTTTGGAAACCCGCCACGCCAGAGATCAGCATGTGACCACCAAAAATGCACCGGCCTCTCTTCTTTGGGAAGCACCGAGATGCCCAGGGCTTCCAAAGCAGCGATGGACCACGCAGAGCAGCCAAGGGCTGTGCGGGGCACAGGACCTTGAGGGCAAGCAGGGCAGACTGGACCCTGGACAAAGCCTATCTCCCTGGCCTGGATGTGTGCAGCACCCAGCGCAGTGCATCCTGCCTCCCCAAGCAGGTAAACTGAGGCACGGCAGACTACAATGCTACTGACTCAAATAAACTGCAAGTTTCCCCATGGCGAAGGAGCAGCTTACAGCGAGCATTATACTGGACGCGTTCCTAAAAATGTTGAGGGTCACTGCAGGGGGGAAATACCTAAAACCCCATCATGCAGCCTGATTGGGAGGGCTGCTCCCCTCCTCGTCCCCGGAGGTGTTTTTCTGATGTTAAAACATTGCTCGGCTGAGCAGCCCCAGCTTGGTGAAGGATTCCCCTTGCCCCATCACTCACCCTTTCCAGCTTACCAATCACTGGATCTCTGATTTTAATTTTGAAATTTTAATTCCAGCTCACAGACAACAGAGCAGAGGCTAAACAACAGAGGGTAAATCCCTTGCCTGAGCATGATCAGGAAGAGTGGAGTAGAGGTTGGGTGATACAACCAGGGTCATAACTGAAGTCGGGTTCATAATTTAATCCAGAGTCAAAATCGCAATGTAGAAACCTATTCCACAGACTAACTGAGGTGGGAAGGGACTTTCTGGAGGTCTCTGGTCCAGTTTGCCACTAGAGGTAAGGCCAGATTCAGTGCTAGAGCAGGTTGCTCAATGCCCAGCTGAGGTCTGAGTTTCTTCCAATCAAGAGCAATCCCCTCTACCTCTCTAGAGCCTGGGCCAGTGTTTTACCACCCTCACGGGGAAGGAATTTCTCCTTATACCCAAGTTTTCCTTGCAACAACTTGTGCCCACTGCCTCTTGCCCTTTCTCCGTGCATGGCTGAGAAGAGCCTGGCCCCGTCTCCTCCGCACCCTCCCCCTAAGCGGCAGCAAGATCCCCCGGTAACCACCAAATCTCCAAGCTGAGCAAACCTCACACATTCGTGCTCCAGCCCTCACCAGCTTGGTGGCCTCCACTGGGTTGGCTCCCCTACATCCAGGTCTCTCTTGCACTGGGGAGCCCAAAATGGGCCTCCGGAGGACATGGTTGCCTTTGTGGTGGCCCCAGGTCCTTCCCTGCAGCATCGCGCCCTGGCCCCACTGTTACCTGCGGTTGTTCTGTCCCAGGAGCAGGACTCGGCTTTTGCCTCTGCTGAACTTCAGGAAGGTCCTCTTGGCCCCTTTCTGCAGCCTGGTTAAGTCCATCTGAAGAGCAGCCCTGCACCCCCCTTCCAGTTTGGTGTCACCCATGAAATATAAAGAGAAAATAAAGCAACTTAGCAGCTGCTTGACAAGAAAGGCGGACGGCACCATCCCGACGGGTGCACAGAAGTCCCCGCTCAGCCGTGACACTCTGTGCCGTGGCCAGCCAGACAGCAGAGGGCGGCGAGATTACACCGCGCCACTGGCCGCATCCAGCCTGGCGTCCATCGCCGTGTCGCCCTCCGCCGTGGCAGCCCCGCATCTCCCAGGGGCCACTGCAGCCTTTCAGCATCCCATGCCAAGGCTGCGGTGCTTCGATGCCATCCCTCACCTGGGCGCTTTTGGTGACGGGAGGGCACCAGAGCCGTCTTGCCCTCCCCGGTGCCAGGCTCTGGCCTGGAGACCTCAGGGTCACAGCAGAGCAGAGGCAGCAGGTGGACGGAGGCAGTGGGGAGGGAGCTGCAGCGCCGCAGCATCCGCGCTTCCCCGAAATAGTTTCCCGCTGCTAATTAAAGCCTCTGACATCAGTGTTTTCATGCCGCGTGGTTACATAACACCTGAGTGCATGCAGGCTCTCGAGCTGCATCAAGGACAGAGACGGGAATAGATCACGCAAACCCTGGCTCCCTGCACAGCTTCTCCCGCCCTGCACCCATGGCAGGCATGGGAAGGATGAAGAGAGCTGCTGGCCCGGAGGAAGAGGTCCTCTCTCTCCAAAAAGACAGGTGGTGAGAGCAGAAACTTCACAGTCTGGGGCTGCCAGTCTCCCAGGGAGCAGTGCTTAGAAGGGAGACCTCAACGTGGTCCTCCCTGGAGATGAGGTGGCTGCCACCCTAGTACGGGAGGACTAACCAAGCACTCCAGCCCCATCCGTGGCCCTTTTTTCCTCTGTGGTGGGGAGTTTGTGCCATGGCTCAGCTTTCTCCACCCAAATACAGTTATAAAAAGAGACAAAGAGGCCTGAGGTTCATCCAGCAAATTCCTTCCAGAGAGATGAGTAGGTTTGCACAAGGGACCAGGCTGAAGTTTCAGAGCCAGAGCCAAGTGCTGCTGACTCAAAGTTCCCTGCCCGCTTGCCAGCTGGATGCGATGCACCCCAGTTTTATGGGAAAGGCTCCCAGCCAAGAGGCATAGGAAGCATCACCCAGGTCAAGTGCTCTTCACCAATGCTCAAATGGGGCACACAGCTGTGAATGGGGGCAGGTGCCTCCTCCATGTGAGCAGCCTTCTCGGTCAATTATAAATAATCATAAACATACTGAGTTGGTAAACACACCAATGCAAGCTCTGTCCTGCTGCCCCATGGGAAAGCCCATGGCTGGATGGGCACTGTGAGCTCTCTGGGCTCCGCTTGGGGCTGGTGGAATAGCAGGTGAAGAGTAGCTTGTGTGCAGAGGGCTGTCAGACCTTCTCCAGCAATGAGGAGGAGGCTGGTGGGGACAGAGCCGGGGTTTCCAACCCAGAAGAGTTGTGCTAGGTTTCTTGCTTCACCCCTGTTGCTTTCAGAGCTGCACAGCGTGGCTGTCCTGGCCAAATGCAGTGGGTGGGAAGGAGCCCTCCAAAGAGGGTGGCTTTGCCCAGAACAGGGACAGCACAAAGGCAGCACAAGCACCTGTGTTTAACGTGGTCTTTGGTCATACGCTGAGTGAAGTTGTACAGTGCAGTTGACCAGGACTGGCCTGAAGGTCTGAGGACATGTCCTGAGTTTTCTGGGTCAACCCAGCTAAAGTAACTTCTCCAACGGCCACGGGACAACTTTGCTTTGAGCTATAGACCTGCCAGTCCAGCTCTGCAGAGGCAATACTCCTCTCAAGCTCAAGTCAAGGCTCTTCTGCCCTTGGATTAGCCAGGACCCAATTTGGAAATCTACACCTACACCCCCACCAGTTCCACCCACCCTGCCTTCAAAAGCTGCTTTTAGGAGCTGCAGTACGTTCTCCAGGGCCTCCTGCCCGCTCTTCTCCACTTGATGGTGTCTGACACATTTCCCGTGGGACAAAAAGGAGCTGCTGATCTTTTTTCCCTCTGTTCTCGAGGGCAACGTGAAAGACCTTTGCTCAGTCCTCTGAGGAGAAGAGACAGTTTGGCCAAAATGACAAAGTCAGAGAGGTCACCCTGGCAGGCAGTGCCTCAATTTCCCCATCTGACAAAAGAGGATCGTTACATTTCCAGGATGTCGTGACGCCTGGAGATAAACACCACCAGGGCAGGACGGAGCATCACACAGGCACCAGCTTGACTGGGTTGCCCTGAATGCCACCCAGGAAGAAGAGATCAGGCGAAGCCTTCCCTCGGCAATTAGCCAGATGACAGGCAATGAAGTCACGGGGTGTTTTAGCGGACGGGAGGTACCCCAGGTTTCTCTACGCCCAATAATGACTCCAAATACCGCGGCACTCCCGGGGTCATTCACAGCACCGGGGCTGTGGGAGATTAAACCATTCTTTGCACAATTTCCCCTTTGCAAAGGGATTTCTGAGCTGGCATTTCCCCTGAGGGCTGGAAAGGTGTTTGTAGGAGGGACAGGATTTCATACTAGAGAGGAGAAAACCACCTTGTGCACCCCCACAACACCCCGGCTATGAAGGACCAAACTCCTGAGCCCAGCCAAGAGCAAGAAAATCACTCTCAGGGGCTCTTATGCTCATTTTACAGATGGGAAAACTGAGGCACCAGGTGGGAGACACTGGAGGTAGCTCAAGAGCATTGCCAGCAGGTGGAGGGAGGTGATCCTGCCCCTCTACTCAGCCCTGGTGAGGCCTCACCTGGAGTACTGGGTCCAGTTCTGGGCTCCCCAGTACAAGAGAGACATGGCCCTACTGGAGAGAGTCCAGCGGAGGGCTACCAAGATGATTAGAGGGCTGGAGCACCTCTCCTATGAAGAAAGACTGCGAGAGCTGGGCCTGTTCAGCCTGGAGAAGAGAAGATTGAGAGGCGATCTCATCAACGTGTACAAGTATCTGAAGGGGAGGGTGTCAGGAGGATGAGGCCAGTCTCTTCTCCGCGGTGCCCAGCCACAGGACAAGAGGCAACGGGCAGAAACTGAACCACAGGAAGTTCCACTTAAACCTGAGAAAAAACTTCTTCACTGTGAGGGTGACAGAGCATTGGACCAGGTTGCCCAGAGAGGTAGTGGAGTCTCCTTCGCTGGAGATATTCAAAACCCGTCTGGATGTGATCCTGGGCAATATGCTCTAGAGGTCCCTGCTGGAGCAGGGGGGTTGGACTAGATGATCTCCAGAGGTCCCTTCCAACCTCAACCATTCCATGATTCTGTGATTCATTCAAAACACGGCCACTCACAGAAACTGTCTTATTTCCAGGCAAAACGCCTGGCTGGGCTTAACCCATCCCATGCGAAGGCTTTTTCAGCTCCCCGGTTCAGTGTTTAGATGTGTCTGTTCGCACTGCTGCCCTGCGAGAGCGCGATGCTATCGGGAGGCATCGCTGCGCCTGTGCTTGCCGCGAGCGACGTGCGCTCTGCGTGTGGGGTGGGGACTTTCCTCACTCCCGACGTACAGACACCTTCCCAGGAACAGCGTCTGGCTCTAATCAGTGCTCAGCCAGAGCAGGCCTTTGATGCCCACTTGGGCAGATTTTTCAGCCTCGCAACCAGCAACTTACTTGACCCCTCCGGCTTTGGGCCAGCGGTAGCCATGAGAACAGGGCTGGAGATGTCATTTCTTGCAAAAACTCCAGGGGATTTTTTTTCTCCTCTCCTTCTCTTTCTCTCTTTTTTTTTTTTTTTATCTTTTAATTCAGGATAGCAGTGATGTAATTTCCCCCGCACATGTACTTGCTACCTAGCATTCATGCCAAGCAGGACCCCTTCTTCATGTGGGGCAAGAGGGTTGCCAAAAGCGCCTGCTGGCTCCCTAAGTCAGTGTCCTTAGCCCCCAAGTTATTAAGCCCTGACACAAGGGATCAAAACAGCCTGGTCATCCAGGTGGTGCTGGATGTCACAGGATACCAGGAGGCCAGAGAAGGGTGGGTAAAAGGGCTCAGGATGCAGATTGGGCCACTGCAGCCAGCACGCAAGCTGCCCAGCAGCCTCCAGCCCCAGGAGCTTTGCCCAAACACTGGCACTGCTGAAGCCTCCTCGTCGCTCCCTTTTCCCCCCTTGCTTCGTGCCCTGGCTGCCTTCCTGGAGACCACGCCTACGTTTGCACAAACCATCGCCGAAGAGGAGCCACCAGATTCCCCAGGACCTGGAGATCTCCTCTCGAGGGAGCCTGGGCAGCAGCTGAGCTCCCTGCAAGATCGTGATTTCCTCCCAGCTTTGCTTCCCAAAGCAAAATTTCTCGTAAAAACCCCAGGGCGGTGCAGGGGGTTTCCCAGCTCGTTCCTCTGCCCTGCGGGGCCGTATCCTCACGAAAGACGCAGAGGGAAAGGCTGCCTGGGATGGAAAGCGAAACGGATGGCCTGCGACAGGAAAAGCAAGCGGGCAAAGAGACAGCGCTGGGATGAACTTTGGCCCGTTGCTCGCAGTTACAGCTAAATCAAAGTATTAGAGGGAAGCGGCCACTCCTGGTAATCTGGGAATTGTTACCTCTTTAAAAGATAACAGCTCCAAATATCATAAAATCCCCAGGCTGCCCAGGACTGCCTGGAAATCACCAGGTCTGCAAGCCCTGGGGCGAGCCAGGGTGTGCGCACGGGGCCGTCTGGGGCCGCCGAGGGCAGTTTTTTGGAGCATTCCTAGTTTTTTGGAGCATTCCAGTCTCTTTGTGGCTGATGTGATCCAGATGGTTTGTAGCGCGGCCTCATGCGGAAACTCGCTGGCCGGGGGCTCCATCCTGTTCAGCCCAGGATGCTGCACTCGGCAGAGTGGAGAAGGGCAATTTCACCTGCCTGCGTGTGCGGGATGTTTATTATATTTTAAAAAATTCCTATAGCTGAACCACTGCTGCATAACTCTCCTGCGCGCTAGTGCTCTTACTTGTTTTTTTTGCTTTTTTTGCGAAGGAAACAGTGTGTAATCACCTGGTCTCCACGAGTCCATCAAGTGCTGTTCAACAGCAAGATATGGACACAACCTCTGGCTCAGGAAGTCCCAAAGCAGCAAATTGCCGGAAGCCGGGAGACTATAATGTGGGAAGCGTTACCCTCGCCTGGCCCACATCGCACATTCTTCCCCAAGCAACTCCTCTCGCTCCCAGCCGGAGAGCGGATACGCAAAAGGACTGACCTTGGCTCCGGTCCAGCGGGATTCCTTATGGCCTTGCATGCACGCCGGCGTCCGTTGCCCAAATTGTCCAATTTCAGCCAGTTTTGACAAATGAGCGGAGATGGCGGCGACGTGGGATTCCTTCGGGTTTCTGCAGCCAGCTGGGGACGGAGCCATGGCCACCTCTGAGCCCGCCGGCCCGCGTCTGTCCCCTTTGCGTCAGGACACGGTTATCGGCTCTGTTTTAGGAGCTTCTCTGGGGGAAGGTGCCTCTGTTGCATCCCAATGTGCTGATGAAAGAGGCCCACGGGGTGCCATTTTGGCCAGCTGCACCCACTAAGGAGGGGACTGGGCCAGTCCCCGCTGCTGCGGGGCTGCCCCCTTCGGCGCTCCACTCCGGTTTACATCTTGTGAGCAATGAGCGTGGCCGTCCCTGCTGGCAAATGCCCCGGGGGGGCAGGTAGGGACCCAGCTGCACTCAAAATAACCCAGCAAATGGCAGAGCAAGAGCGTTGCCCCATGATATATCAGCCCGATTTATTTCCCAGTGCAGATGCAATCTCAGATTGCCCGAATTCCCCTTTTCTGCCTGAGCCACCCGCCTCGAGAGCCCACACCACGGCTGATCACCCGCGCAACTGCAAAGTAAGAAAGCCGTGAGGTTTTGCTGACTATCCAGGAGGGAGATCTGCTCCGCTCGTTCGGCCAGCGCTCAGCATGCAAAGACAGAGAGGTGACAGGAACAGAGCAGCTTGTTCCTTCTCTGCTAAGAAGCAAATCTAGGAGAGGGCGTCTTTACGAAGAAGTAAAACCATCCAGCCCCCAGCAAGGCCAGGGGACCCAATCTTGCCCTGGCACCCACTTCCCAAGGTGACAGAGAGGTTTTTTTGCATGCACCGAGTCCACCTGTGCTGTTTGTGTCCCCGCAGCTTGCAAACAGTGGACTCTCAGCATGAGCCATGCAGGGTGGCTGGGGAAATGCAAGCCAGACAGACCCAAGCGGAAATGCGCATCGCCAGCCGTCCCATGCACCGGCTCCCACATCGTCCCAGTCCCGTTGCTCCAGGGAAGCTCCTGGCGATGAACCTGCCCAGGTCTGAGTGTCCTGGGTGCACTCAGTACCACCTCCAGCCTCTGGTCCTCGTGAAGATTGCAGTGTGTGGATGCAAGGACGACGACACGGAGAAGGTGGGACATCCTCGGGCGAGCCCTGCAAAAGCAGCATTGTCCCTTGACTCATAAAGTAATTAATGACTCAAAGCTCGCCTGTAACTGCATCCTGCTACAGGGAAGAGCCTGCCCTGCTCCACCCTGGTCCACATCAGCCTCCCAAGGGGAAAAATCAAAGTCCTGCACTGCAGCTGAAGCCTCAGAAGGGGTGGAGAAGAGACCTGAGAGAGCAAACCTGCTCCTCAAGCGTGGAGCGATGGCTGCACTATCAATTCGGCAAAGCTGCAGCACCGTGGATGGGTGGACGGACAGAGTTTTTCTACATCGTGCTTCAGAGGCAGCCTTTGGGTCTGGAAATTACAGGCCACTGGGGACAAAGCAGGCACACTCTGAACGTGTCTCATTTTGGGCAATGTGTCATTTGGTGACCACGCTCCCTGTTGGACCTGCTGGCAGGGACAGGACAAGGCCTTACCATGAACTTTGAGTGAAAAGAGGGAGAAGAGGAGCTGAAGAATGGGGAAAACAAAGGATTGTGGTGGATGAAAAATGGAAAAAAGGGGCAGGATGAGGGAAGGTGCTGGAGGAGGACACTGGGATGGTGAAGGTGTGCAGGAGCTGATGGCCGTGCATTGGATGTTGTGACCAGCAATGTGAAAGGAGAAGGGGATGGTGTGTAGGAGCCCTTCTCTCCCTCTGCCCACCAGGTTTCCTCACCACAGTACCTGTGCAGTCAGTTTGGCCAGGTTCAGGAGGATGAGGAGGTCTTGCCTGGCAGAGGCAAGGTATGAGGACGGATGATCCAGGTAGGCCATTTTTATGCTCTCTCTCCAGCTGATACTTGCTGAGAGGACCAAAGCCTATTTCTGCTGGCAGCATTGGGGCCCCACCACATCTTCTGTCACGACTGGATCTGCTGGGGGCTGAAATTTTGGGCAGCGTAGGCCTCACCCAGAGACCTCCTGAAGGGGGTGTGCACAGGTAGCCTGGCCCTCCGTAACACGGCTCGGGAAAAAGCCGGAGGGAACCAGCCCTCTCCTCTAAGCCGGAGGGTGAACCTCCAAGAAGAGACGGGAAGGTCAAACAGGAATCTTCCCAGGGTGCTACTAACGCCTTCTTCTGCCTCATTTCATCTGCACCTTAGCCAACAACGTGCCCTCCTAGCCCAGCCTCGTCGGGGCCCCACGAAATCCCAGCTGCAGTGAGGAAGGCTCCACAGGCCATGTGTCACCCAGGCAGCAATAACATTATGGATCTAATCTTCTCATTATCCCCTTTGTGCTGGCAATCACAAGGCATCTCTCCCCAAAACCTCTCTGTCCTTCCTTCCTGCTTGTCCCAGGGGTTGTCCAGCCCTTCTTCATGCACGGCTTTCTGCTGCTGTCTCTTCAAACACAACGAGGCACCTGCTGAGGTCAGTCTTGGACCACCTGCCAGAAAAAAATCTGTTTTTTCTGCTCAGATGAGGGCTCGTGCACAAGCTGGGCATTGCCACCTGCTTTCGATGGGCTCGAGAACACCAAAATTGCCAGTCCCTCATTGGGGTCAGCCACCTCGCTTCTCCACATTGCAGCTGGCCTGAGTTACCTCCAAGCACGTGCAGCATAAGAGCTTTCCAACCAAAGATGAGCTGCTTCAAAGTCAATAACCTCTTCTGCTTCCTCCCCTAGATTCGAGTAGATACTTCAGGGCTACCCTGCAGCGCAGAGGGCATGACGGGCATCGCAAGACCAATAGAAGATCCCTACACTCAACAATGGATTTCAGGACTTCTTTAAGTCTTTCTTCAAGGACTTCTTCACCCAGCTCACCGCCGCTATCAACACACCGCAGTTATAGGCACCTTCCTGCTTGAACACGTTTGCCCACTTGCGAAGCTGGGTTAAGGCTGGGTTAGGGGCTGTTTTCCCACGATGGATGCGATACGCAGCTGGTTCATTTCCTGCGGTTCAGCATTTTGGTGGCAGGGGATATGTGTGTGAGCACATAAGACGTTTTGTAACAGCCTAAAGTCCTGCCTAGCCAACTCGGAGCTGCCCTGTGCCCGTTATCCTTGCAGCGGAGGGGATAGCGGGGGCAGGAAAAGCCCTGCAACTAGGAATAATAAGCAATACCAGCTTATCACTGCACCAAAAAGCAAGAGAAAGGCTCTTTCTAGGCGATGAGGCCAAAGCAAAAACATCCCTGGGGAAGGAGAGGAGAAATCTTCCACCTTCCCGACAAGGCAGACCCACCCTCCCCTACCAGCTCATCGCTCTGCCCTGAGCTACGGGCAGGCAGCCGCGCACAATCTTGGCTGCACTTGCTCATCAGGTAGGAAAAACTGGATCTGCTCATAAGTAAAGCGCAGCGTTATTAGCAGGGGTGCACGAAGCCTGAGCGCGCCCAGGGAGAAACTAAAAACTGCAGCTTTCTCCGCATTAAGGGTAATGAATCGGAGTTGTTCCCTGGGCGAGCTGGCGTTGCTTGCCCTGGCCCCGCTGTCGTGCTATTTTCCCCAGATGTGCTCCCGTGCAGCGATGTCAGAGCATTAAAACCTGCGCTGATTTATGGCGTGTGGCCCAGGCCTGGGGGATCCTTGCTGGGGTGCGGGCAAACGGAGCCGGCGTTCCCAAAGGGGAAACTGAGGCACGGAGGAGGCTGTGTCAAGGGGAGCAGAGCCCTGCTGTGGGGCTAGTTGGGGGGGGGGGGGGTTTCTCTCTATCCTTCCAGTGGATTTCTCCCTATGGTCAAATATCATGGCCCAGTTTCCCCCTGGATCCCAGAGTCCCTCGTGTCCGTGGATCTCACCTCCCCAGGGTGGATGTCACCTCCTCCTTCTGCCCCAGGGCCCGCCGGCTTGCAAGACCCAGGCAAGGAGAGGAGGTGGAGGCATTTAAAGTGCGCGTGGGGAGTGTTTCCTGCCACTCCTCTGTGGTGCTGGTGCCATGCACCGAATGTGCCAGTCCTCAGCTCCTGCCAGTCTCTCATGGACAGACAGAGGGGCTCTGGAGCTGAAGTCCTTCCACCTCTCCCGCACCGAGAACCCCCTTGTCCTCTCCCCGATCTGACCCCCGATCCCTCATTCGTGAATCCTGGAGTGAAGCTCTGCGGAGGAGCCCCCGTCGGGGGTCACCCCTGCCCCGTGCCCCCTCGGGCAGTGAGCCTCGGCAGCAGCGGGCGCACGTCGTCCCCCAGCTCGAGTTACGGACGCGCTAACCTCCAATTCGTGGCTCAGCCTCGAACGGCGGCTTTGGTGCAGCCCCGTCTCGTCCCCTGCGCCTGCTCCTCGTCGGCTGGACCGCCGGCCAGATGCACGAAGCCCGCGAACAGCAGGAGAGCAGAGGCAGAACCAAAAGCTCACCTTAGCACACGCTCCGATACAGGTGTGCCGCGCTGTTTTGCAAACACAGGGTTTGCTTGGCTTTTTCAGGAGTGCTTTGGAAATCCCTCGTTCAAACACCACCCAGCTGGCAGCATCC
Organism: Struthio camelus; assembly: GCF_040807025.1. NCBI lineage: Eukaryota > Metazoa > Chordata > Aves > Struthioniformes > Struthionidae > Struthio > Struthio camelus. The sequence continues at coordinate 83,877,671 of NC_090945.1, forward strand.
GATGCCCAAACCTCTCCGGAGGTCCGGAAAGCAGCAGAGCAATGAGAAGCAGCATGTGGCTACCAACAGGCTTCAAAAAGCCACCACGGCGACCCAGCTGCTGCCTCTGCTTCTGCCCTCCTGGGCCTGAGGACTGCACACCCGCCCCGGAAGGGGGGACCTGCATCGACATTTCGGTGCCGTTTCGGTGGTTAGGAACCAAAATCATGCTGGTGAACCTGGACTACGCCGCTTTTCCCTCTCCAGCCCGTTGCACAAAGCCCAGCGAGGTGTTAGGGACAGCATAAATCCGTGCAGCTCCGTGTTGACTCTATTGACCAGCTCAAGAATAACTATTTATTAATAGGGGCCAAACCCTCTCTTCCTTGAACATGAATAATAGAAGCTGCAGTGCAAACAGAGGAACCACATCAATGCCTTTATGCATTAGTACTGCCGTGTCCTAAAACTATCCCAGCAATTCACTCGAGCTAGCAAATGCAGATGTTTCCAGGCTGCGGAGAGCTTTGTGGGTCATAAAAGAGGGAAGACGTTTCTTCCAGGATGTGCCAAGGACAAATACTCTGTGTGTGGCCAGCGACGTTCCTCTCCACCAGCCGCGGCTCCGGGCTTCGCCAAAGGCTGCCGAGGGCTGGATGGCATGGGAGAAACGGCAGAACCTGCTCTCCGGCTGCATTTGCTTCCCAAATTCAGGCTGTCGGCCCGCAGCGGGAGGTCCCTGCAGGGCCACAGGTTAACAGGCTCTCAGTTGATGTAAGGCGTCTCGGCTTAAAGCTGCTCCAGCGTGTTCGGGCAGATCCCTCCCATGTGAAGCGGGGATTCCCACAGCGGTAGAAAGGCTTCATTCGGTGAAAACACGCAGCAAATTGGCCCGCTGCCTCATAACTCAGGCATCCTGAGGTTAGGGCCAACAGCACTTTCAAAGACGCTGCGAGTCCTCTGACTGTTGCCTTCTCACGGCTTCGCAACTGGCATCCAGCGCTCGCACCGTCGCCTTCCTCTGCTGTAGGGGCCAGCGGGGGACGAGCTTACAGCTATCACTGTTTTATGTTCTCGGCGCGCCTAGGGGCCCTGGTGGCGCTCATGCTGGGCTCTTTGCAAAGCTTGAATAGATGAAGGAAGGGAGAACTGGAGTTAGCCACCGTTTCCACAATAATGTTGCCGGTCAAGGCCAGTGATGTACCAGGTGCTACCAACGGGGGTCCTAAGCCAGTCCCAGGAAAAGCAGCTTTACCCCCTTCCCTGCTGTGCTCCCCTAGGCTGCAAGGAGGCGACGAGGAGGTTTTATCCCGGCACAACGCCTCTTCGGAGGAGAAAGGAGGCAGCTGCCTAGTCACCCTACTTAAACGCAGCGTGCCTAGCTCAGTAGGCAAGGCTGAGGGACGGGAACAACTTAATGACAAGGGACAATATTCTCGGGTTTCCAGCTCCAGGCTTGCAGCTAGTAACAGCTCTGCCTCCTATCCCTGCCTCGCCCGCCGCTGGATCTGGCTCACATCGCTTTGCTTCGCTCTCCTGGCTGGGAAAGGGGAAGGAAGATAAGACTTTCCTTGCCTATTAATAATATCCTGCTGAAGAACCTGAGTGCCTCGAACCTTGCAGAGAGCTCCGATAAGGTTAAGATGAGTCACTGATGTACCTGAGATCCCGAGCTTAATAAATCACTGCTGCTCCTACCACCTTTTAAGATCTGCAACCTGCCCACCGCAACCACGCAGGATATTATTCAGTTCCCGTTGCGTTCAGAGTCGGCTGTGAAAGGGCATTCGCTGCGTACGTGCGAGCCGAGATATGAAGCCAAACCAACTCCGCTCAGTTTGGGCTCCTCGCAAGAAAGACATCAGTGTTTTCCAGAGAAGCCCTGGGAGAAACTGCCAGATTGAAGGTGTGCGTGCCATGTGGCGAGCAGCCTGGCCGAGCCGCTGAGTCAGGCGGGTGTCTCCAGTACCCCTGCGAGGAGGCAGGATACAGTCGGGGAGGAACTGGACCTGACGTGCAAGCCCAAAAGCCAAGCAGGGTTGGAGTTTCAGGTTGTGCAACAACCTCCTTGATCTCTCCCAGGAAAGGAAATTAATTTGTCCAGGAGATGAGATCATATAAATCGAGCTGGGGGAGGATCCAAGTTTATCCGGCAGCCTGCGAGCTCGTTCGGGCGCTCGGATGCCAGGAAGCGCTTCTGCGTCATACCAGCCGCTCGCATGCTTCCCTGACATAAAAGGCCTCGCGGGTTCGCCTCCTTCTGCAGCGCGTTCGCCTCTGACCATGCCCCTCGTGCCAGCCCTTTGAGAGAGCCTGTACTTCTGAGTGTTAAACACAGCTGCCAAATTTCTTGTGTGCATTTTTTCCTCTGGTCTCCGGGGATTTTTTTCATAAATCAAAGTTCAGACTCCTCGCCGTAACGCATTACTTTTAGCAACATTTAACACAGAAGGTTCGAGAAACAGATCTCTGGCATGACCAATTTATTAAGATGAAATACTTGCTTGATGACTACAGAAGGACATTTCAATTACCCTCTACAAGTAAACCTCAGCCCATGTGACACCCTTGGGTTTAACCAGGATACAATCCAAACATCCCAGGCTTTCCAGGAAGGCAGGTCTCCCCTCTCTGCCCAGTTAATCATTGAAGGAGGAAAGAGAAAAGAGGTTTTCCCAAACCCTAAGAAACGTGTTCTCCTCAGGACAATGAGAGCTTGTCCGGGTGAGGTCATTTCTCTTCCAAGTGAGGTCGAGTCCACGGAGAATCAGGATTTCCTCTCCCGTTGGGGCTTACAGCAAAACCGTTGTTTAAAATCTGTGATTCCCCTCTAATGTTTGGGTAGCCACTCTGCTCCCTCTGGGGTCCCCATAATAGTTGCAAATACTGAGAGTGCTGGGGGGGGGCTATATTATATTTTGCAAAAAGAAAGGGCAATCTGCAGCATCCTTTGGGAATTCTGCCCTCCTCAGCATATGCTTTCTGCTGGCTTCCCAGGCGGGAGAGCAGAGTCTAAGGCTGGGATTTGGAAGCAAATTGATTTTTCATGTGCAAATGAGGTCAGGCAATCCTACCTGCACCTTCGCAAACGCCCAGCTGCTTTGAAAACCCTGTGTTTGAAAGAGGAGGTAAATAGCGGGTGTGAGGCTGGAGGCTGACTCCTCTTTGAAGAAGCCGAGGAATGTTTAAACACCTTTCAGGAAAGGCTCCTGACCGATGTCTAGGAGGAGGTGGCCTGAGAGAAGGCAGGCGGAAAAACATGCTGAGCATGGGCGCAGCCGAAGGAGCTGCGTTTGCAAAGAAACCAGCTGCAACAGCATTTAAAGTTGGCATTACCCTCCTGAAGAAGCTTTCGAATTCACTTGGAAAGAGTATCTTACAGAAAGTCCTCTTTGTTCGCAGGGCGGCGGACTGCTGGTGGCGGGACAGCCCTCAGAAAAGGGCGTCAGCAGCAAAAATCACACACCGCCTTTCTTGGTAGGGATGAAGAGGAAGGCCAGGAGGGCCAGACCATGCTCTGGCCCAGTGCACTTCAGCCTAACCCCTTCAAAGCACTTTGCCCCTGGGGTGAATGAACCTGGGCCATTCTCCTCCTGGAAAGGCTGATTTAACCCCTGGGGACCCACGGCAGTGATCAGACCCATGGCAAAGTCATTTTGGAGTGCCAAACCACAAGGTGGCACCAGGTCCTGGCAACACCACCACATCACAGGTCCTGCGGGCACTTTCCTCGTGTCCACACGCTCCCTAGTAGGTAACACGAGAGCCACGGGCCTCTGACGCCGTGAGATGACAGCAATTCCCAGGGCTCCCTGGTTCTCCAGCTGCTTTGGTCCTCCTCTCTACTGGGGAGGTGTCGGTATAAACTTGGGTACAAACTTGTCTTTTGCACCTTTTCCTGCCTCTGTGACCCCGTTTCTTGCTTCTGAACCGGAAATAACCCCTTCTTTGTAGCTGTGCAGACGTAGAAACAGGATTAACCCCTGAAATAAATCCTGCAGCTGATTATCAATGGTGTCAATGCAATACTGCCGCAGGAGCTGAACCAGAGTGAGCTTTGCTGCCCAGCCCGGATATCTCCCCGGAGTTTTCCATCCTGCGGGGACTCTCCCTGGCACCGTTAGAAACGCAAGCAGTGTCCTTGGGTGCCCTTCACTTCCTGCGCCAGCCTGGGCTGCCAGCCCACATTGCCTCAGAGGAGGACGGGCCAGAACAGCCAAAGGGCCAACCTAAGGGCATGCGTTCAGAAAAGGAGGAAAAAGGTACCTTCAGAAATGGGCAAATGCAGCTCACAGGTGAAGAGGTCTAAACTTTGGCGTCTGCATGTGGGCGTCTATGCGCGCAGCAGGCTTAAGCCCCTGTTACGGTACAAAGGGATCCAGGCAGCGATTCAGCTGGTCAACACCACTATTTCTTTCCTAGAGGGCATTCTGCTGCTTTCCACCTCCTTTCTTCCTTCTGCTCCCTAAGGAGCCCATGCTACCGGCTGCACAGGTATTGTTGGACTTGCTCCACTCTTGGCAGGGCGGGTGACAAAGCCCTGAACCTAAGGGGACACGGGACAGTCACAAGCTAGGAACAGGGCCTGCAAAACGTGACTGTGATGCCACCACACATCTCAGGCCACGTGATCGCCATGCACCCCGAGGTGCGCACTCTGAGCTGCCGCTGTGCAGCACACCCTGGCTCCCCGTCTCCTCGCAAGCCTCTACCCTCTCCTGCCACCACCTGTCCCCATGGCCATCCCTGTCCTTCTCTGCAGCCCCTGTCCCCTCCTACAACCCCTTGTTCCCCATCCTCACTGCCACCCTGTCCCCACTGCCACCCCTTGTCCACATTCCCACTGCCACGCCATCCCCATTGCTGCCTTGTCCCAAATGCGACCTTGTCTCTATGTCTCTGCTGCACCATCCCTCATGCCAATGGTCACCTCGTGCCCACTGCCACGCGGTCCCTATTGCCACCCTGTCCATCCCCACTACATCGTTGTCCGTCCCCATTGCCACCCCCTGTCCCCAGTGCTGCCTTCTGTCCCCACTGCCACTCTCATCCATATCCCCACTGCTACCCTGTCCCTCATCCCCTCTACATCGTTCCCCGTCCTCACTGCCACCCCCATCCCCATGGCCACCTTGTCCTCTGTCCCCACTACCACCACCCCCTCCCCCTGTCCCCATGGCCACCTTGTTCCCATGGCTACCTTGCCCTCCTGTCCTCATGGCCACCCTGTCCCCATGGCCACCCCCATCCCCACGGCTGCCCCCTGTCCCCATGGCCACCTTGTCCCCTCGGCCACCCTGTCCCCATTACCACCCCCTGTCCCCATGGCCACCCCCATCCCCATGGCCACCTTGTTCCCATGGCTACCTTGCTCTCCTGTCCCCATGGCCACCCCGTCCCCACTACCACTCCATCCCCCTGTCCCCATGGCCACCTTGTTCCCATGGCTACCTTGCTCTCCTGTCCCCAAGGCCACCCCGTCCCCACTACCACCCTCATCCCCATGGCTGCCCCCTCTCCCCATGGCCACCTTGTCCCAACGGCCACCCCGTCCCTATGACCACCCCATCCACTTGTCCCCATGGCCACCCCTGTCCCCATGGCCACCCCCATCCCCACTGCCACTTCCTGTCCCCATGGCCCCCCCATCACCCCGTCTCCACTTCGGCCACCACCCCCCTTGTCCCACTTGCCGCCTCCTGCCCCCGCCACCCCCCTGTCCCCGTCCCCACGGCCCCTCTGCCCCCCCGCCCTGCAATGGCGGCCTAGATTCCCACACCCCCCCCCCGCCCAAAGCGGGCTCGGCCGTGACGTCACCCCGTGACGCGGCGTGAGTGGGGGTAGTGCGCAGGCGCACTGCAGGCAGCGAAGCCGCCCAGCCCTGCCCGGAGCCGGCCGGGGGCGGAGCCGACCGGGGGAGGAGCCTGGGGGCGGGGCCTGGGGCGCGGGCGGGGCCGGCTCCATCCGGGTCCCTCCCCGCCGGCTGGCCGGGCAGTGCGGGCTGGCGCGAGCCTCGGCGGGGACAGCGGCGGGTGAGTGCGGCGGCGGGGCCGGGGCCGGGGCCGGGGCCTCCGGCACTTGTGGGGCACGGGCATGCAATGCACCGACCGCGGCGGCTTATGGGGCAGGGACACCCCTCCGGGCAGTGCTATGGGGCCAGGCCCCCTTTCACTGTGCAGTCCCCTATGGGGCAGGGACCCCCTTCCAGGTACTACTATGGGGCAGGGGCCTCTCTTCCCCATGCAATCCCCTATGGGGCAGGGACCCCCTTCCAGGTACTACTATGGGGCAGGGGCCCCTCTTCCCCATGCAATCCCCTATGGGGCAGGGACCCCCTTCCAGGTACTGCTATGGGGCAGGGGCCCCTCTTCCCCGGGCAATCCCCTATGGGGCAGGGACCCCCTTCCAGGTACTGCTATGGGGCAGGGGCCCCTCTTCCCCGGGCAATCCCCTATGGGGCAGGGACCCCCTTCCAGGTACTGCTATGGGGCAGGGGCCCCTCTTCCCCGGGCAATCCCCTATGGGGCAGGGACCCCCTTCCAGGTACTGCTATGGGGCAGGGGCCCCTCTTCCCCGGGCAATCCCCTATGGGGCAGGGACCCCCTTCCAGGTACTGCTATGGGGCAGGGGCCCCTCTTCCCCATGCAATCCCCTATGGGGCAGAGACCCCCTTCCAGGTGCTGCTATGGGGCAGGGGCCCCCCTTCCCCGTGCAATCCCCTATGAGGCAGGGACCCTCTTCCAGGTGCTGCTATGGGGCAGGGGCCCCTCTTCCCTATGCAGTCCCCAATGGGGCAGGGACCCCCTTCCAGGTGCTGCTATGGGGCAGGGGCCTCCCTTCCCCGGGCAATCCCCTATGGGGCAGGGCCCCCCCCCCGGGCAGTGCTATGAGGCCAGGTCCCCCTTCCCCGTGCAGTCCCCAATGGGGCAGTGACCCCCCTCTGGGCAGTGCTATGGGGCCAGGTCCCACCCAGGTCCCCCTTCCCCATGCAGTCCCTTATAGGGCAGGGACCCCCCCTCTGGGCAGTGCTATGGGGCCAGACCCCCCTTCCCTGTGCAGTCCCCTATGGGGCAGGGACCCTCTTCCAGGCACCACTATGGGGCCAGGCCCCCCTTCCCCATGCAGTCCCCTGTGGGGCAGGGACCCCCTTCCAGGCACCACTATGGGGCCCTGGCCCCCTTCCCCATGTAATCCCCTATGGGGCAGGGACCCCCTTCCAGGTGCTGCTATGGGGCCAGACCCCCCTTCCCCGTGCAGTCCCCAATGGGGCAGGGACCTCCCGCCAGGCACCACTATGGGGCCAGGCCCCCCTGTCATCGTGCAGTCCCCTGTGGGGCAGGTACATCGCCTGGGCCACATCCCTTCGCTTTTCTGGGGTTGAGACAAAACACAGTGAGTTTCTTAAGCTTAAAAAAAAAAAAAAAAACGAAATTAAAGAGGTGCTGTTCAGATTTAAGGTGTTCCGTGGAGCGGGTTATTATTGCCATACAGGCACGTACGGAGACAGTCCAGCCATCCAAGAGTTTGCTGTTTTTGGCAGGGGATGTGCACGGATCCCACAGGGTTGAAAACTGAAGGATAAAAATGCACCTCCTGGGTTGTTTTTTTTTTGTTTGTTTGTTTTCGACTTCCTCCTCCTATCTTCGTTTTAGCGCGGGTGTGCAGAGCAGAGAGTCGCTGAGAGCTGCAGGAGAGCATCTTACGGTCCCTACAAGAGCCCCTTGCGAGGCTGCCGTCGGGTTTTGCTTTAGTCGCTGCCTCTGAATTCGGGCTCTCCGGGTACCTGGGACAGGCAGGTCGATCTGCACCGTTTCCCCTTGCTCCTAAGTCCTTACAAACCATGTGCACGTAACAAAGCAGTGCCAGGTCCTTCATATGTGCGTTTGCGAATGTGTGTGCGTGTTATTGGGTTGTTTGGCAGGAGGTTTTGATTACATGTTGCTCTGGCACGCTCCTTTTCTTTGATCTCAAGTTTCCTGTCGTGTCTAACGTGTTCGGCAACACACAAACCCAGCTCGGTGGCTCCTCTCTCAGGGCTGCTGGGCAGGGAGATGCAGGCGCGTGTTTCTCATTGTCCTGGTTTTTCACCGAGGGCAGAACCGCTTGGGTCCTCGGTTCCTGCTGAAATCATGTTTCGCTGGCTTTTCTTTGTCTCGGTTTGCCTTTGCGCGGGCCTGTTTCCACTAGGAAGGGCCCTAATTTGCAGTCAGCAGATGAAGATTTTAAGCAGAAGAAAGACAGACCACGTTGCTGTGTTACTGTTCCAGCAAATCATTCCTTTGTTTCTAGCTGTTTGCGAGCGCACCCATCCTTGGCTGTTTTTCCCGTGCTGTTTCGCCGCACGTATACCAAAATGGATAAACTGACTGCTTAAATCTCATTTTTTATTAGTTACCCTGGATTACGTCGTCTGCAGAAAACATACCCCAGCTGCAGACTGTGTCAAAGAGATATAGCAGCTTGCTACAAAACGGATGAATTAGTCATAAGCGTAATTGGAGCATCTCTTGCGTGGTAGGTGTTGGTTGTCCTCTTGTGCTCTCGTGCTCAGGTGAGGAAACGCTTTGTAACAGAAGAGGCAGAGACGGAGGAGACCTACTAAAGCACGGGGCGTCTGTATCTGTGGATGAGGACGGTACCTTACTCCTGGTTCCGGTTCATGAAAGCTAAAGTTCAGCTTCATAAAAGCCCTTCCGTATGCGCTTGCTAATAGGCAGAGAAGTTGTTCAACCACAGTTAGCGTGACCCGCTCACGAGCTTTCAATGAGACAGGCCAGAGCCTACTTTGTTGACTGAGACTTTGGAGGGAGGGAGGGAAAAAGAGTGAAGGTGAATGAAACCCAGGCCCTGACTTGGATTATTGCCTTGATGCATTTGATTTACTTTTTAAGAGCAGCTCTGGTTTGAAAAGCGACCTTGCACTGCTGGCACTTTGGAGGTCGGTTTTGTCACCTGTTTGTTTTGCAGCGCTGGTCTGCTCCTGGGCGAGCAGGAGCGCAGTGATAGTGAGCAGCGTTCGCTCACAGCTCAGTCTTCATCAACAGAGTTGGTAACTTCTGCTCTCGATATGACATCTGGCTTCTCCTACACCTTCCCCTGAGGTCCCTCTCTGGTAGTTGTCCAGCACCAAGAGGGAGAAATGGGGTGGAACAGACAACTGGAGGGGGAATAGCCTCAGCAAAATCTTCACTTTGGTGAAAAGTTGCCACTGCGACTCTCTGAGCCTTGCCCAGAGGGCTTGCAGACAGGGAAAATAACCTTTCGTGCAAACACCGTACGCTTCGTGTGAGGTCAGCCCCACCTTACCAGTCCTGCAGAGTCACTCCTCAGAGTTCGGGCTGTGCTAAAAATGTTCATGTCCTGTTTTTGGCTTTGCTATGTACTGTTTAAAATCACATCACCACTGTAAAACTTGCTCCTTAAGCCAAGTAGCTGGCGTATCCACTTTGGCAGCGCCCGTGTGCTTTGTTACGTCAAGAACATTAGTGAATTGAACTTAAATAATTACTTGCCTAGGTGCTTGGTGTGAGAGATGCAGCGCCTCAAAATCCTGCTGACTGGGCAGGCAGGGATTGCACCACAGCTCGGTCGGTCCCACTGAGTTGGAAAAATCGTCTCGATGACTGAAATGAGGCTTTCTCGTGGGTTTTTACGTTTGACTTGCAATAAAGCAAAATACACGTTTTAGTAGTTCTTACTTTCCTATTGCTATTGGTTTAACTTCCCGCGAGTGTTCAGGTTAACAGTGAGCATGTAGCCTGAATTCGTATTCTTGCTTTTGTTACGATAGGTGTAAATAGAACGACCTTAAACACGTTAAAGAAAACAGCCCTGAGTAAATCGAGTTATTTGCTCTATTACTTTAGCCATAACGGCTAGATACTCCAGTTGATGTATCCAGAGGGCTGTGCCATCTGTGGCAAAAATTAAATACTAATTTGGCCCAGAGCCCAGAAAAATAATAAGCCTTTGCCTCAGATAACTCAGGGCAGAAGAATATAGCCCCTGACAGAAGAAACGCTTGGGGGTAATGTGGAAGAGACCCAAATGTACTAATTGATGTATTTAAAAAAATTTTTTTTAATCCTTACAGCGTGTGCCAAAAGCAGCCAGGAGACATGGTTTGATCCAGTTAGCAAGTCATGAGGCTGACACCCACGGGTGACAGTTCTGGTCCTGACGGCCGCTCAGCGTGCGTCATATCCCTCTTAGCTGCACGGGGGGGAACTATCAAAGGCACCAGGAGCTTCCAAGCTCTTCCAGTTGTTTCTGGAAAGAGGAAGGAAAACCCTCGTCCTCCTATTAAAACCTTTGACCTAATGGAAAGCGGTGGTGATTGCGCTGCTGTATCACAGAGCAAGCAAGCTCTTCGGTCCTCTCTTGCCGGAGGTGAGGATGATGAAGAGCTCCCTGGGCCTCCTACTCTTGTGTATTACAACACTCAGTCACAGCAAAAAATCCCCTCTGTCGCCTCCCTAGGCTCCATCTTACAACTGGCTCAGATGAGGTTTTCTCATTTTGTTCACTGTTTAGCCCAGTAAAAGTTTATGCCTTAGGACTTAGTCGAGCAGGGTTGACGTTTCAAGCTGATTCCCCCAGGTGCCTTAGCAATGTGCTAGACAATACAGTGATAAGCAACCCCTGCAAGGGGGCGTCTGTGCTTGTGAGCCGTATTTCTGCGTGTGTGTCTTCAGCCGCCCCCCTTAACAACCAGGGCATCACCTCCTCGTTGGCCATATCAGTCGGAGAAGACGTATCGTGAGTGATTAGCTCATAGTCGTAAAACACCATCTGGATGATGAGAAGATGGAGCGAAACGTGGCTGGGTGCGCTCATCTCTTCCGGCTCCGATACGCAGCAGTCCCTCTGCAGAGCTGCTTGGGGTCTCTTTGGCCGGGGTGGGAAGTGCAGACCCTTCTGATGATAGCAAGCGCTTTGCAAAGTCTTTAATCGACAAGGACCCTAAAGCATTTTTGCAGGCTGCGTTTAAGTGGGGTTTATTCATTTGCTACTGGAACGGGGAGCTGCTGTTTCAAGCGACCTGTAAATGGGGGACAGGGTTTGGGCCCTATTTCACTGCTTTGTGGTGTGTATAAAACCGTAGGTGTAAAAGCTGGGAGGATGGTTTCTCTGGGTTTTGAAATTTCCGCTAGTATTCAAGTGTGTCGGTCTCTGTTATGGTTGGCGTATCGCTGAACTCTGTGGCGTCTCTGAACAGAGCTGGGTTTCTGTTTATTTTTATTTCCTACGATCGTTCATAATAAAACAGAGTTTTGTTGACATAAGATAACTTATATCTTGTATAGACTCCCCCCCCACCCCATGCCCTTATAGCAACGTTGCCGTGAAAGCTACAGCTGACTCGGACTTTGTATCGGGAGCGGCTGTCCTATGCACGTCGCAGCCCTGACCCGTCACTGACAGTGCTTTAAAACCACGTTAGAAATGATGCGTGGGGTACGGCAGCGTTCAGGCGTCCGGGACGGCGCGACCTTATCTGCAGACGAGCTCCGCCGTCGTCGGGCGCAGGTTGGTGCCCTCTGGTTGTTTCAGTCCTCCTCGGAGTGAGAAGTTTGGTGCTGGAGATGACCCGTTTGAGAAAGCAGGCGTTCGCCGTTCGAGGAAAGGAAACAAAACCACCGTGTACGTGGAAGTTGCTGGCTGTTTATCTGGCGGTGTCGGCTGTTGAGCTAACAAATGCACCGGCTGATCTGATAGCGATCAGCAGAACTAATTTACTTTTAACCTGAGAAAGATGAACCCTCGTCGCGTTCTCTAGGCAATGGCAGAGGGCTGCGAGGGCCCCCGGTTCCCCTCGTCCCCGTTGCACGCGGGATGCACCCGAGATCTCACCTGGGGTCGGAGCTGCGTTTTTCAGCCACTCGCAAAATTGCACTTCCCTCGCCAACGCGTCGATAAGGCGCTAACACAGACGGCCAAACGTGTCGTTCTTCTGCACGTACGGACCGTTTGACGCCGGCAAACGCAGCAGGTGCCACCTGCACGGACTGGCTTGTCCTTAGGCTCTTATTAATTAATTGATTTCTTGCAAGCGTGCTGCCAGAGATATGTCAACGGGAGGAAATAACAGCCGTCCGCAGCAACGCAAAAGGGTGCTCCGTGCCACCGAGATGGTAACGAGGAAGGCGATGGAAGAGACAACAGCAGGTAGCGAGATGGAAGCGGAGCAATGCAACTGGAGATGCCTGAAGCTCGATTTACTGAAGCAGGCGAGCCAGGGGAACGTTTCAGAGGATGGGAAGTACGTTGGGCACTGGGGGAAGATGATGATCCCAGGGACTGCGTTTTGCATGGCCGTGTTGACAGGGCAGCGAGAGGAAGACTGCATGCGTTAAAGCTGGAGACAAGGAGGCCTGGGTGTGAGTGTTGCTTCTCCGGATGAGCAGAAAGATCAGAATTTAAACGAGATATGGAGGAAGGAGCGATGGGCTTAGCTCTAGCCGGATGCCTGAGGAAGGTGTAGAGGCAACACAGGTACAAGGCGAAGCAGTAGGCGGGCAAGAGGATGTCAGAAGTAGCATCCGTGCTGAGGGTGGAGCGGGTGTGACGTCTCTCAGGTAGGACAGGAGACGTGGGTGGAGGAGAAGACACGATTAGAGAGGCAGGACCGCCCGATGGTTAAGGTACCAGCTTCTGCAGGGCAGAGCAAGGTTCAGCACCTTGCTGTGCCCCAAACCTCCTGCCGGCTTTGGAGCAAGGGCACCTCGCCGCCAAGGAAAGCGAAAAGCGTTAAAGCCGATCTGGGCAACAGATCTCGGGCGCGAGCACGGGAAGGGGGAGCCGGGTACGAGAGCCCGTGGACTAAATTAGCTGCAAGCAGCCGGGGTTGACGTAGCCAAAGACTGTGAGGTCTCAGATTGCAAAAACGACAGGAGCCATCTGGGCTAAAACTGGATCAGGCTTCGGAAAAACCGGGAGAGATCCTGCTAAGGGGGAGGGGAGCGAAAAGCAGCGAAGACGATAGCGTGGGACAGGCGCGCTGGTGTTGCGGTGGGACGAGGGCATGGGGACGGCACCCCAAGGCGGCCTTTTCTCTTAGTAACTCTTCTCAGTAACTCTCTCTGGTTTTTATTAACATAGAGGATTAGCCTTGCAGGAATTATGCAGCTAACAGAGCTTTTGACTTGCAAAGCACCTTAGAGGAGACCACGCCAGGTTTCCAGAAAGACTCTTAGCAAGAGAGAAACTGAAAGTACCGAGCTGGGAGAGTAGTTAACAGTCTTATTTTAGCAATCTTTGAGCTTGCGGCCGTTTCGCTATCGCTGCCTGGAAATAGCATCGTGCTTCCTGGCTCGGAAGAGCATTCGAAACAAAACTTAGCGGGAGCTCCCGAGGTTTGGCACCGCGGCCAGTCCAGCCCTCCTGGCCCCCGGAGAGGCTGCGCCAGGGGAAGGCGATGCGTGCGGTGGTCGAAAACCAGGCTTTGAGAAGTCCGTCGCGGGACGCGGGCTCGGGGACGGGGAGGTTTTGGGCTCTTCAGTCTACCTACGGAGCCCTGCAGGTAAGAGACCTGGGAAGCCAAATGACGTATGAAAAATTGGGTGGGACAATATACCGTCTCGCGTATACTCAGCCGCGCAGCCGGACTGCTTCAGGTTAAGACAAAGGGATTTAAGGGTCTGTCTTTATCGCCGATCACGCTGCTGCTTGCTTGCAGCTGGCGCAAAATTAAACTACGAAGGGAACGTAAGGATTAAATTAGCCTCCTCTGCACGCAGCGCTTTCCAGCAAGCGCCTAAACGGTTCCAGCGTCACTGTAAAGACTCTCGTTTTTTCCATCGTGCTTTGTCCCGGGGACAAAACCACCGTCAGGCCTGGCATGCCACTGGGGCGATTTCCTCCCCAGGGGGTTATTAACGCAGCCGCGTTTCTCTTCTGTGAGCGTCTCGGCTCAGCGGCTATATATAGTGCTGGATTTGGAAAAAAAAAAAAAAATAAATAAAAATAAATAAGGAGTCAGCATCGCATTGTGTCCGCTGGCTCCGACGGCGTGCGCGCGTCGGGCCGTCCTTCGCCAGCCGCGAAGCCACGCCGAGCGAGCGCATCGAGAGCTTCTCGCAGCCCGCTCGGTCCCCGGGACCAGCCCTCCGAAGCAAGGCTGAATTTCGCCGCGTTGGGTATTATCGGCGCCGAATAAACATCGACCCGGTCTGGAGGCCGTCTGCCGGCAGCGCGCCTGCCTAGGTTGGCCGCTGAGTTTTAGCCGAACCCTGCCGGCCGGCCGCGCGTGACCTGACTTTGCCCAGGCGCGCGAAGGCTGCTGCATCTCGCTGAGCATCCTTTGGGGGACCGCTCCTCGACGGGGGCTCTTGCGATGCGCCGCTTACCCTTGAGATTTCTTTTTTTTTTTTTTAAGGGAATTGAAAGCAGCAAGCGCTGGCAAAAGTCTGCTTTGCGCTCAACAAAGGATCCCTTCAATCCTTTTTTTTTTTTTTTCCATCTCCTATTGACGCCTCCTTTATATTTTGTGTTCTTTGTCTGTTAATGTTGCTCTTAAGAGCCAGGCCGGGTGACCTGCAAGCCAGCTTTGCTCGAGGAGGCGGCTGTGGTTCGTATCCAAAAAGACCACGCGTTGCCTGCTTGGTCTTAAGGTGAGCTGCGGCCTTTGCAAACCTGCAGCTACTGGGCTGTTTGCACAGCGGGTTTTACACCTTAATAACGCTTGCGGCAAAGCTGTGCCGCTGGAGGATGCCCGCGGAGCAGCGTGAAAGCGAGTTTTTGTGAGAAGTGGTGGATTTGCAGCTCGGAAGTTCACCTCTTCTCCCGCTCTGGAAACGAAACGTGTTTTCCGCAGCCAACGCAGAACAAATCTGGGTTTTTTTTTTTTTTTTTTTCCAGCCGGAGCATCGTTCCTCTAAAAACGTAATGGTTTAGACTGCTGAAACTCAGGGTGCGGATGCAGAGCCGATCCGAATCCGTGCTCCCGTCCTTCCCCCCGCCGGCTGCATGTTCCTATTTTTTTTTTTTTTTTTTCCCCTTAGGGTAATTTTCAGCCTGATCCGTTGCCGGCTCAAGATTCGCGCGCTTTTTGCCAGCGAAAGGGAAGGGGAGGGGAAGCCCTCGCCTCTCAGCGCAGGCTTAGATTAGCTTAAACCAGCAGCAAAACCTCCCCCTAAAATCTGCCTAGCCCACGGAAACCCCGTCACGCCGCCCTCCGAAAAATCCTCCGGCTGCCCCGGCGGGGTGCTCGCGCCCGCGTTCATCCGGGACGGGAATTCACCGCTCGCCTTTCGGTTGCGTGGACACCGCTGGCGTTAGGCTGGACGTCGGCGCTGCTGCATCCCGGACAGCCGGGGCTTGCAGCCCTCGTTGGGATTTGGAGGAAAAATTCCTCCTTTTTTCCGGCGATGAAGGGCCAGGTGAGGCTTTCTCGGCGGCAGCTTGCCGCGGGGCTGCGCTCTGCTTTTGTTTACATCTGCTTCGAGGCTTCTTAAATTTACCGGCGAGAGAGTAATGCTAATCCTTTTCAATGAGATCAACGGCTTAGTGTCTGAGATGCTTATAAAATTGCGGGGATTAGCCGAGCCGTTTTTTTTTCTTCTTTCTTTCTTTCTTGTTCTGCATCGTCACGTCATCGCCATACATAAGTTGTAGAAAGGAATCTATTTGCTGTTACTAATAGAGAGGGGGGGGGCTTTTTAATTTCGAGAGCCGAGCCAATTTATACAATTCTCTGCCAAATCAAAGAGTTGGGGGGGGGGAACCCTTAATCCTCATCCTCGTTCCCTATGGCTTTTTGTGCCATATTAGTGTTTTGTTTTGTTTTTTTTTTCCCCAGAGCCCTTGGCACCCAACCGTATTAGTCATTCAGCAGATACGTTGGGTTTGCGTGGCTCGATTACTCGCAGCTCCCGTTCAGGTCAATAAGGAGCCGGCCTTAAAGTTTTTGCTCAAACGAGGTTTTTTTGCAGAATTGCATCCTGAGGGATCTCAGCGAGCAGTTCCTGCAAACACCCTCGTTGGGAGGTGGTCAAGCAGCCTTTGCAAGGTTGCTTTTTCGGGGGCTAACGCGAAGGATTTGGGCTGTGCGTGGTCCACCTCCCACGGAGGAAGGCCGTCGTCCTCCTCGTCCGGCTAGAAAGCTGGGGCTGCTCTCGCCGCTGGCTGTCGGGAGCGGTGGGAGGAGGACGAAACGCCCGTACGCGCGCCCGAAATTCCCGCGTGCTCTTAATGATAACCTGCGCTTTAATTAGAGCCGTGGTCACCGACCCGCTCTTCGTTAGCTTGCAAGGGGAGGCACATCCCACAGAGCTCAACGCCAAGGGTTTAGTTAAAACCCCGCCGCCGGGCACCCTTTTGCACCCTTTTGCACCCTTTTGCACCCTTTTGCACCCTTTTGCACCCTTTTGCACCCTTTTGCACCCTTTTGCACCCTTTTGCACCCTTTTGCACCCTTTTGCACCCTTTTGCACCCTTTTGCACCCTTTTGCACCCTTTTGCACCCTTTTGCACCCTTTTGCACCCTTTTGCAATATTGCCCCGCTCCCGCTTTCCCTACAGATTTAAAAAACGTAACTTCTTTTTTTTTCCCCCCCGCCTTCCTCCAGTTTGATTTCTTCGTGGGCTGCCCGGCGTTTGCTTGACCCGGCTAAGCGAGGCGACGCTGACTGTCAGATCGCAGGAGCTACAAGCCAGGAATTTCTGGCCGCAGCCCAGCGCGCTTTCGGAGGCAAGCTTTTAAATACATACAAAAACAAGCTCATAATTTCCACTATACTAATGAGGCCATGGTACTTTCATTGAAATGTGCCAGTAGCTGCCACGGTGGTATTTCAGCAGCCTTGTTCGGCGAATTCAAACGTGATTTAACACGGCAGCCCCCGGGGAGCGGAGGAAAACCGGCCTCTGCCGCAGAATTTCAATAACGCGGCTCGTCCGCCTTAACAAAAACCCGCATCGCAGGGAGCTCCTCGGGCCGGCGGCACCTTTCTGACGTTTCATCTCCGCTCGGGTGTTGCCAGCAAATCCACCGCGAGCGTTTCCTAAAGACGGGGAAGGGTGGAAAGCGGATGGAAAGAGCGAGAGCGGGATGGCGGGGAGGAAGAGCCTTGGTTTCTCCTCTTCCTCTCAGCAGATAGGCAAAGGCCAGCTGGCCCGTTTAGGGCTGTGATTTGATAAACGGGCTCGCTTGAAGTATCTCGAACTTGTAGTAAAAGCTTATGTAAGCACTCCTAGGCATCATGTGCTCTCTTGACCTTTAAAGAGATACTTGATGCAGCCTGCAGGCTGGTTGCTAAGCTGAGTCGCTGGTGCCAGTAATATATTTTGCCTTCTAGTAGACGATTCAGCGTGCAGGAATTCATAAAGATCTGACGGCGGACTGTTGCGTGCCTCAAACTCCCGTCTGTGCTTTTAGCTGCGCAGCTCTAGGAAGCCCCAGTAGCCTTGAAGCCGTCGCAGGGTATTCATCAGGCCTTGCGCAGTCCGCTGCAAAGAAGAAAGCCAAATTTTAGGTAACCTTCCAGAAAGGAGTTGTCGTTGTTATTGCAAGTCCTGCATCTTAATTAGACAGGCTTAATTTGTGCTTTTACTTATTTAGGGTTAGATTTATGAGAACCACAAGCGAGGGAGCAAAGTGGCTGGGACTCACACGGGGAGTTTGGACAGGCAACGCTCACAGTTCACGTGTGCCCATCTCCACCTCTCTGTAAGAGAGAGGCCCGTGCCAATCGCTGCCCCTTAATTTGAAGGTCCCTTGACTTTTCTCTGTCCAGCTAAGGTCAGGCCGTGACATCAGGAGGGTTTTCTAACTGTGGCAAACATCTTTTTTTTTTTTAAGCCAGCTGAAAGCCCAAACAGCTTGCCTGACCTGATCCCTGCTATACCAGAAGTAGTGTGGGTTTTTTTGTTTTTTATTACCAGTAACAGAGCTGATTCACATCTTTCCATGAGCCAAAACACTTACCTCTTTGAGAAGGGGAGAGAGAGAGAGAGAGAGTGGAAAGAAAGCGTTGGCTTGTCAGCTTCTCATGCGAGTCAGGAAAACACAGATAATTTATCAGATTTAGCGTCCTCAATCTTCGAGATCAAGCCTCCTTTCTCCTCTGTGGCTCAAAAGCCTTGGAGGACTTAGCCTGCATCACTTAGCATCACCTTTCACGTTGAGACCCAGCAGCAGTAAGTCGCGGTCTGCTCTGCCCAGCCCGAAGCGTTGCCCGTGCCCGTTTCCCCAGCTTCTCGAGATACGTGGGAGACGTTTCGGGTTTTACAGAGGTGGCCATCCTGGCTGTGACTTTTGCTCTGCATCTCCAAGGGTGGCACGCGCGTATTACGGCTTTTTATTTTTTATTTTTTTTCCCCGTCAGGTAGCCAGCTTGGCCAAGCAAATCCAGGAGCTGAAGGGTGCATTTTTCTGTTTCCTGCTAAATCTGTAGGGCTGTTGCAAACGGGCATAGCGTGAGCGCGGCCGAGCCGGGCTCAAAAGCGTTGCAAAACCTCCCCGGCCTCCGTCAGCTGCGCAGAACGAATGATTGGGAAAAAAAAGCGTCTCCAGAAAAGTGGTACTTTTGTGAAACCCAGAGGAAGGGCAGGCCAAGCGCTTAGCTCATTTTTATGTCAGTATTAGGGAAGATATCCAGTGACAGTGACGTGGCTGTGGTGTAAATTCCCATCAGGCTGGGGTTCGGGTTTGGGTTTGTTTGGGTTTTCCTGATGGCTTTTTAATACTGTCAGCATCCGAAAACACAAAGCTCACAGAAACAGCGCGTGCTTTTTCGCAATGCCTCTTCCTAAAGCAAACAGGATTTTTGATATCCAGCCACCAGCTTTGCAGTCTCCCGCTTTGCGCTACCTGTTCTCTCTCTTTATTCCCGCGATTGCAAACTGTGGCGAGGAAAAGGCTCTGCCTCGGGCATCCCTGAGGTCCGAAATTCGGGGTCGGCACCTGCAACGGAGCAGAAAGCAGCAGCGTAAAGAGGAATTCTTCCCTTCCTGGCCTCGGGCTGCTTTTGCAGCCATCTGGATCCCCTTTCAGATCCTCCCCCCCCCCCCGCCAAATCCACAGCCTTAGCTCGTTCAAATGAGAGTATTATTTCTTCCTGCCGTAAGGGTCTAGGCATCCCAAACCGCAGTTGGCTCGTCCCGCTGCCTTTACAGCGTGCATGCTGGCAGCAGCGGCTCCCGTACCGGTGCCCGCCGCTGAAGGTACTTAGTGCACGTTACTGGTCCCTGTGTGTTGCACTGATTTTTTGCATTAAAGGAGCTTAGAAAACAGGAGTGGAAAGGATTTTGGGAGGTCGTTAAGTCCATCCACCGGTTACTTTTTCTGCTTTGCCTCAAGCTTTTCCGGGTTGCTTTTTAAGCGCGCTCACCGTGGCTTGGCCAAAGCCAGCCGTGAGTTTTTTGGGGGTTTTTTTGTTTTTTTTTTTTTAAATCGGATTGCCCGTGTATTCAGCCATCGTCATCGCCCGGTTGTAGCTTCCCCGGCTTAATCCGTGCCCGTGACGTCCGCTTCCCTGGGTTCGGCCCTGGACTCCCGTGGTTTCTGGCGGCGTTTCCCCTCCGCCGGGAGCCGGGCGCGCGACGGCAGAGCTCGGGAAATCGGGAGCCGGGGCGGCGGGCAGGAGGCGGACGTTTCTTTTAAGCCGGTGGGGGACGGCCGGCTCGCCGGGAAGCGGATCTGGCGCGTCCGCAGCCGAGCGAGAGTGCGTCGCCGTTGGCCGCGCTGCAAGTTTCCTGCCGTTTTACCAGAACCGGCTTTTCTTCCTTGGAATTTCCATCGAAACCACGCTGGCCGCGCCGAGCCAGGAAGTTGTTTCCGTTTCTCAGCTGGGGTTTTTGATATCATGGGGACCACGCAGGGCACATGGGGGATTGCTCTCTTCTGAACTTCATTTCCTCCCTAGTATAGGCTGGATTGAAAAGTGCTATTGATTTATATATATATATTTTTTATTATTATTATTTTTTTCCTTTTTTTCCCTGGAGCTTGGAAAACGAGCCCCGCTTTGCCTTCCTGACGGCACTTAATGACAGCGTTTCAAACGTAGCGGTGGGAGCTGCGGGTGACCTCTTTTCGGCGTGCCTGTCGGCCGACGGTAGCGAAGACGCTCGCGCCTTTAGAGGTGCCCGCTTCAGCACGAAGGTCGCAGAATTGTTTCGCTGCTAAAAGCCACTGGGGGGGGGAAAAAAAAAATCCAAAAGCGTCCGCCAGGCGCTGCAGCGGAGCCGGCGGTCCGGGCTGTCTGATGTGCCCCCCCCCCCCTTTTTTTTTTTTCTTATTTATTTATTTATTTTTTCCTCCCCCTAGTTGCTCATTGCTTCATCAAACCTCACATTTTTATATATCGGACTTCTATATTTGTATTTCTGCGTCACCCAGCCTGAAGGCTCGTGTCGAGCCGCCAAGCGGTCGCCAGGGTTCAGGTTTTGGCGCGTGGTGTCGCGCAGCCGGGGAAGGGAGCCGGGGAATTTGGTTCTGCGCCCAGCTGGGAAAGCGGCCGCTGAACCCTTGGGAAACGCCAGCGTTTCTTCTGGAAACGTCAGGAGCTGCCGTCTGCTCGGCTCTACGGTTGCAGCAGCGTTTTGGCAGGCCCGTTCGGCGCGTCCTCTCGCGAGCGTCGTAGCCGTGCCGGGGCTAAGGCTAGACCCGGCCGCCAGCGGATTTCGATACCCGTGGAAGCGTCGCCTTGTTTTGCTTTGGGCTGTTTTTTTTGCGAGACCCGGTATAAAATTACCGAAAGCACGGATTAACGGGGTTTTTTTCTTTTCTTTTTCTTTTTTTTTCTTTGCTTTCGGTGCTTTTGCCATCCCTCCTTTTCCTCCTGCCACCGAAGCTGCTTGGGAACCGCTGCCGGCCGGAGCAGCGCTGGGAGCTTTCCCCGGCTTCCTTGCGGGGCGACGCGCTCTCGGCCGGGAGCCGTCCCAGTTTGGGGGCGACGGCTTTATCCGCGTGCCGTTTTTTTTCCCCCCACCGAAGCGCCGTGCGGGGCGGTACGTGCCACGTTGGGTTCGGGCCAAGTGTCCCGATATTTTTTTATTTTTTTTTTCTTCTTCCTATCGGTTTTTCAGCGCCTGGAAAAATCCTTTTTTTTCCTGCTGCTGTTCCATTAGGCATCCGCGTTGAATAACGCCTCTTCGATGGCTTGGTGACGCGTGGGAATACTCCAAAGCAAACCGGAGGTGTTTGGGAAAGAGCTTGTTGATATGCAGAGCTGTTCTGCGTTTTAACTTTCGGCCCAGTTAATAACCGTTTAGTGAAACCCGTACGAAACACTTTGCGGGCTTGCGTTAAGTCCGGCGACGCTCGCGAGCCGCTTTGGAGTCGCCCCTTTAGACGGAGCCTTTCAGCTGGGAGCTTTAGCCGTGACTGCCGTTTTCTTTGGCTGAGATTGATGCTTGTGAACCAGCTATTCCCGATGCCGCTAGAAACCCGCGGGTCTACGATTTCATTTCGTGGGGGCGTTATTTTTAAATATCTGCCTTTACTGGAGCGCGGTTTTGCTTCTCCAGCCCGGCCGGCGGGACGCTGCCGGCGCTCGAGCCGGTTCGGCTCCGTCCCGGCGCTCCGGCACGACGGGCCGGCTCGGGAGGGGAGGTTCAGACCCGTCTGGGTTTGGTTCGGTTCCCCGGGGAGCAAGTCGTTTGTCTCAAAAGGTAAATCCTTCTGCAAACGCGTTGCTTTTTTTAATTACGGCCCGCAGGCGTTGGCTTGGGGCGGGGAAACGGGGTGCGTTCCCCGGGTTTCCCTGCAAACCAGGGCGTTTTGTGAAACTTTGCTTTTGTCGGATGCCAAGACGGAGGTGTCGCAACGTAAGGAGACGCGCCGGGAGCCTGTAACCCAGCCGAGAGCAGCCAAGGCACGAAACGTGCCGCAGCCCGACGCGTTTGCTGGTCTTAGGTATGATGCACGGCGCTTGCACGGTCCGTTTGAGCACTGGTGTTATATCCAAAAACCCAAAAAAAAAAAAAAACACCCAAACAGGCAGCTCATTTTGATGAGTCAAAACCAGAGAAACAGCACGCAATTCCAGTCCGCGGGGTGAAGCAGCAGGACGTACAAACCTTGCCGCTTTCGACCCTTGCGTTGAGTTTGTGGCGTTGCCTGCAGCGGGCCCAAGGCGTCCCCGGCGTAACCGTGCTGACCTTGTGGACGCGTCTGGAGGGCTTACGCCTAGATCTGGTTTGACGGTCACCTCGGACGTCTTGCCTTGCTCCTCTGCTCTGTGCCTCAGTTTCTCTGTTTGGAAGAAGATATTCGCCTCCTTTGAGATCTCCTGATGAAAGCTCTGCGGAGGAGGTTGGCCTCGCTTATTAGGAGCGTTAAGTGCTTGCTGCTGTTAGGATAGGGATTCATTTGGCTGCCTTGCTTACGTAGGCTTGCCTTTAGCAGGCCGGCTTGTAATCCAAGCGCTGCATGGGCAAAGCTGGCGAGCTAACGCTGCTGCGGGACCTGCCGCGCTTCGTTTCCCGGCTTCTGTGACGCGGGAGCGGGCAGCTTTCGCGTAGTCGGGACTGAAGGCTGGGGAGGAGGACGGATCCCACCGCGCAGATCCTCTGGCAGAAGCAGCGGCCCTAGATGCGGCCCTGTTGCCTTCCTTTCTTTTTTTTTATTTTTTTTTTTCCTTTTCTTTTTGCAAGCTGGCATATCGCTAAGCAAATCTCTTCCAGTCCTCTTGGTCCTTTGCTTTGCCTTCTGCTGGCTGGACAAATCTTGTTTTCTGTCCTTTGCTTTCATCTGAGCTGGTTTTGTTTGCCATCTATTTTCTCTCTTTTTATGTGCGCTTAAAAGCTTTTCCTCCAGATGGCCCTTGGCCCTCTTAGGGGTTCCCTGGCTTCGGTTTTTTTTTTTTTTCCTTCCCGCTCTTTCACTTGCTTTAGCTTTCTTCGGCAAACTCATTTCTTCTGGGTTGAGCGGTGCCGGCAGCCAGGGCGCCGTCGCAGCCATCTCCCGGAGACGTCGCACCCCGCGAGCGTGCAGCGTCCCGACGGATCTGGCTGCGGTCGGAGACCTCCGCAGCGGTCGGACGCGGGGCGGGTGCCTGCCCAAATTCCCCCCCCCCCCGCCACTTCATCTCTGCTGTCGCCGGCAGGTTAATTTTTCAGACCTGGGATGCGTTATCCGTAAGCACGCGTGTTCTCGCACGCCGGAGACAAGGTTGTCCCCTCTGGTCCCGCTCCGGCACCGCGGTGAACCAGGGGAGGGAATCCTACCCTCCGTAGGGTTTCTTCCTTGCGGCTGCCGGAGTGAGACCTCTTGCTTTAAAGACGACTCGGGAGCATCTCGCTGGCCTTCCTGGCGCGTCCCGTTGTCCGGAAGCAGCCGGCACACGTGGGGCACCACCTCGGAGCTCGCCTCATCCCGCTCCGTCCTGGCTGTCCTGCCCTCGTCCTTCCTCGGCCAGAGGAGGAGAAGAGTTCTGCGCTCTCCCTCTCTCTCTCTCGGTTTTTCATCCGCTTTTCTCCAGGCTGCTTTTGCCCACCAAGACGAAGCCGCGGGAGCTGGTGGCCGGGCAGGGTGGTGGGTGCAGCCAGCAAAGACTTCCACCTCCGCCGAAACGCCTTGGCCGGGAAGGAGAGGAGCGGGAATGCTTTTGCTCTGCCTCAGAAGGTTTTCATCCTTTACGGCTCCTTTTTTATTTCTTTTGGCTGCATTCTCATAAATCTGAAGCAAATTAAAATGCGGTCCCTCCCCTCCCCCAAACCCCAAAGCTTGGCTCCTTAAAAAAAAAAAATCAGATTTCTGTGAAGTCTTTTAAAAGTTAACAGTTTCCTGGCTCTCCTGGAGGCTGTGTTCAGGCTAACCTTTTTTTTCCCCCCCCCTCTGTGTTTTTTGCTGTAACGTTTCTCAGCTGTTACAGAAGAAGGGAGGGAGGACCAAACTTGTCAGGGTAGCCCTGACGCGGAGAAGGTTATTTCATGTTGTTGTGGTTGGATGAATCTGGTGCCGTGAAGACTCCTGGAGAGGCACCTTAGGAGCCTGGAGGATTGCAGCGGGGAGACCGAACCTCTTCGGTATGGCCAGCAGGTAGGTCACGGCCTCATCAGCAGATTGCTGTTTGAGGCAAAATGTTGAACGGATGGTACGGTTAGAAGAGAAGAGTAGGGAGACGTGGATGGAGTGGAGCTCAGTTTCTAGGGACCTTTTTTTCCCCTTGGGCTTTGGCCAGCAGTGACGGTTATAGGTGTATTGCCGCGGTGGCGGTTGCAGGGGCTGATGAAACAGCTACGTGACTCCAGTTGGACGCAGTAAGTAGGTTCTGGCTAGATTACATTAGCTGCCTTAAATACTGTGCGGTATTTTCTTACCCCCCACCAAGAACCAAAGCATCTCTGCTTTTGTTCTCAGTCCACCATGGGCTCAGCTGGTCCGAGAATAGGACAGAAACCCCAAACTCAGCTCGGTTAAAGAAGAGCTTCTCAATTTGAAGAGGAGAGGAGAGCCCAGCTTGGTCCAGTGGTGGTTGGATAGGTCTGTTGTTGTTTCTCCAAGAGAGCTTGGTTCATTGCATCGGATATTTAGGTGTAACCTCAACGCAAGGACGCTTTGCAGAGGTGATAAATAGGCGGTGTGAGGTTTTGCTCCGGTGAATAACAGAAGGCAACTTTTCGCAGTCGCGTAGTCCAAAGTGCCGGAGGTAGCGCTTACCGCCTGGTGGAGAGGGCAGCCGGGAGCACGTGCGCCTGGGGCCCTCCCACCACGTCGCCGTGCTTTGGGTGCTGCGGGAAGTTTGGTTCACGGAGGGGTCGGCAGAGAGGGAGCGAGGACAGCGTGGCGCTGGGGAGGGAGCACTGTGTTTTGTTGTCCGTCAGCGTGGTGGCTCAGGTCAGGTCCGCGTTTCATGTATCCCTGGGCTTGGCTTCCCCAACGTTAGCGAGCGGATCGGGGTCTTTGGGCGCTCGTATTTCTCCGAGGCTTAACTAACCT
Source organism: Struthio camelus (assembly GCF_040807025.1). Classification (NCBI taxonomy): domain Eukaryota; kingdom Metazoa; phylum Chordata; class Aves; order Struthioniformes; family Struthionidae; genus Struthio; species Struthio camelus. The sequence continues at coordinate 83,902,536 of NC_090945.1, forward strand.
TTTTTATTTTCTGTCCTGTAGACTGTTGCTTTAAGTCTGAATTCCTGTAGATAATTTATGCTCTTGGGAGTCATAAAAATGTGCTTTGCCTAATGCAATCACTGACCACAGCGGGTTTCAAAGCGGTAGCCAGAGGGTGAAGAATTGCTCCTGATGGGCTTGGTTTTGGAGGGCTTTTTTTCTGTTTGTTTGTTTAACCCTTTCTCCTGCTTTGCAAAAATGACCTGAAGCTTTTCTAGATGACAGACTGCAGTCAGCAGTGTTTGGTTACGTCTTTGGAGAGCCTTAGGTAGCCGAGGAGGACAGAGAGGGCAGAACGCACCCGTCCTGCTCAACTGAGAGCTGGATGGGGACGCGGATAAACGTGAAGTCTTCGAGTTGCCCAATTTGTGTCCCGCAATCCTGCTGAAAGCAGCGCAGACTTGCCAGAGAGGCCGTAGCCCCTCTTTCCTCCTCCTGCGCCGTGCAGCGTGGTGGGACGCCCAAGGCACGGGCGAGCCGAGCCGCGCAAGACGCTGTGTCCTTCACCGGGAGGGAGAATTGGAGTCGGTCGTCCAAGCCGCCTGTACTTTAGCAAAGCCCAAGTTGGGCGATTATCAAAAAGAGCCCGTTGATTTTTTTTTTTTTTTTAAAAAAAAAGGAAACGGGAAGAAAGCGGAAACGCGCTGTTTCACTAGTGATAAGGCGCGTGTCTACGGGTGGCTCCCGCCCCGCCGGCCCTCGGCGCCGCCGCTCGAGGGCGAGCGGGGCCTCGGTGGGAAGGGGGCCGGGGTCGATCCTGCCCGGGGCGCACCTCCGCGCCGGGAGGTCTCCACCGCCGCCTGAACGTGACCAAAGGGAAAAACGCCTGCAGCGTCTCGAATCCCTTTGACCGAGAAAACTCCCGGAGCGGAGATGGGGGAAAAAAAAAAAAAAACCCAACGACCCAGCCCTGCGCGGCGATGCTAAGCTGTGTATTAACTGTGCCGGAGTTAGGAACAAAGGTTTGGGGGTGGGTTGGTTGGTTGTTTTTTTGGTGTGTTTTTTTTAATTGAAACACCTCGGTGGAGTCCAGCAGTCCGTTGTGGAAGAGCGCGAGCTCCCAGGAGGTTATCGCGTTGTAATCACCAGTCCCCACCAGTGCTCGCAAGGGTGCGCGCGGGCTTCCAGCCTCGGCGTTATTATAGTGTTTCCACTTTGGCTCGGAGACTTTCTTAACATGTGTTCTGGTCTCTGGAGACTTTAATCAAGTTCAGACTTTACCAGAAATTACCTCAAAACTTGAAGGAGGCAGAGGAAACCGAAAGCAGCGGCGGAGGGGAGGCTCCGCCGTGCTGCGAGACCGACGGAGATGCAGCCTTCAGCGCGGGGAGAGAGGAGATTGCAGGAGAAATGTTAGTGCAAATCAAGCAGCCGAGCTGAAAGGTGAGTTATCTCCCCCTACCCCCGAAAAAAGCAGCCGTGCAGGTACCGGAAGGGCCGAGGTTCAGGCACAAACGCATCTAGGAAAGCTCAGGACCGTCCTGCTGGAAGGCCGGCGTTGGCCACGCGAGGGCGAGGAGCAGTTTGCTGCCAGTGCGTTTTCAGTAAGTGGTGGGGTTTGGGCTTTGGTTTAGTTTTTCTTTTTCTTTTTTTCCCCTCCTCTTTACCACAACTACTGAGTTTATGCGTGTTTGTGCAGACAGCCGCTGCCTTGCCGCTATATATAGCAAGGCGTGGGCTAACGCTGCCTTCAAAACAGGTAGCCGGGCCTGATCCTTGCCCTGGCAGCTTGCAAAATGCGTCGTAGGTAGCGGCAAAGGGCTGCCGGTGCCGAGAGCCAAACCGGTGCCTCTGCTCCTTCTCCGTGCTGAGACGGGGAGGAGAGCAAGGTGTGCACCTATTCCTAAAGCTTCCCAGGGTAAAACTCGGCTTATTTTTGGGGGGGGGGGGGTTGTTGCTGTGCAGGGGTTGCAATACTGGATGCCTTGGAGTTGTGGGGGCAGAAGCTGGTTTTACAGTGAGGTCTGGCGGGGGGTCGGCACCCTTACGGGACGCTCCGAGTTCACGTCTTGCCCGGAAAGCAGTGGCTTGGCCGTTCGGATTTGGGGTTTATCATTATTGTTTCCCAGTACGTGCGTGTGCGGGTCCCACGTTTTCCCCCAGTCTTCCCTTTCCGCACGGAAAGTTGGCGCCGTGCAATTCAGGTCCCCGCTGCTTTGGGATTTCGCCGGCCCGCCGTAATGTTATTTGCGAAACGGCGTTAAGGGCTTCAGGTATTTTTCTCTATTTGTTGCACAACCTAGTTGCAAACTGCGTTCAGCCCTTTCCGCTGGGCGGTAATTCTAATGCAGGGAAAGTAAGATGTATTTTTTTTTTTTTTAACTTCCTTTTTTAAGCCAGGGGAGGGGGCGGGTGAACTTTACGCCTGGCCAGAGACGTTTGTGATCGTTCAAGGATGAACGGAGCAGTGTTTGAGAGGCATCGAAACAGAAAGGGATAATAGGAAACAATAACAAATATCTGCTTTTCAGTTAAGGATTTCAAGCGTTAGCATGATGTTACAGCAGGCTTAAGTAGGAGGTTTATATAGCAATGCAAAAACATCCGACTGGTTTTTTTTTTTAAACCTGACTCCTAAGCGTCACGAAGCCGCTCGAAAGACTTTGGTTCTTGTAAAATATCGGTGTCCTGCGTGATGAATCATGAAACTAAAATCATGGGAGAGATCATATGTTAAAGCCATTATTCCAAGCAGCTGCTCATATGATTTAATTGGGTCTCTCTTGCCGGGGGAGGTTAGTTCTGGTCACACGTTTGAAACCGGGTAAGCCGACAGCCCGAGTCGCTGCTGCTTGCTCTTCGGCGCTGCGTCCTGCCCGCTCGGAGACAATCTGGGGTTTTCTCCCACCCGCCCGTTCAGAGGCTGGCGGGGGAACCGTGTGGGTTTGCAGAGAAGAATAAAGCCGAAACCTGCAAAAACGCCCTTACACCACTCGGCTCGGGTCTCACCCGACACTTAAACGAGGCTCTTTTACGGCACCTTTCACTTCTCAGCCGTACGCTACGGACGTGGCGTCGCGCCCCGCTCTCCCCCTCGCGCGGGTTCGGGGCAGAAAGCCGTGCCGCGAGCGGAGGGGCAGTGCCCTCGGCGAGCAGGCCGGCTGCTGCTGCCCGTGCCGAGACGTGCTGGGAGCTTATTTAAACGGTTTTGGAGAGGAGTCAATTATCTGCGTGCTTGAAGGTCATGGAGGGGAATTTCTGCCGAATGAGGAATCGGTCTCGGAAACCGCAGGAGGGGAAGGGAAGAAAAACCTTCCTTGTTACAAGGCCTTCTGGCTGCTTTGAACATTTCGGTCTAATTAATTAGGATTTCGGGTACAGAGGGGCCTTGGCTGTAGCCTGAGCTACTTGGATGCAAATCCGTGCCGTCTGCCTGATGCAACCTTTAACTTAAAGGACTGCGTGCGTGTGAAAGAGGGGAAATAGCTGGATGAGAAGATCACAGCGGGAGAAGAAAAATCCCGGCTACAGTTCGTTCTGCCCTGCTTTGTTTTCAGGATCGCCGAACTAGGCGCTGGGTTTCTGGTAAGGAGCCGCCTTGCTGGAGACGGGAGACTGTGCTGCGGTTATTGTAGGATGCCTTTCGCCGGGGACGAGGAGCAAGAAGACAGTCGGCGCCTGTGGGCCTGTTGGTGCCCCCCGCTTCGCCTGCGTTTCAGGGGGTTATTTCTTTCCTCCGAGACGAACGCTGCGCCCATCGCCCTTGTGAAGGCGCCTGACGCCCTTGTGTTTTCTCCCTTTCTTTGCAGCCTACCCATGAGCTCAGATTTCCAGCATTACAGTTTCAGGATGCCTAACATCGGGTTCCAGAACCTGCCTCTCAACATATATATCGTGGTTTTCGGCACAGCCATCTTCGTCTTCATCCTCAGTTTACTCTTCTGTTGCTACTTGATCAGGTAAGCGAACCGCCCTCGCTGTTTTCAGAAGGTGTCCCGGTTCAGACTGGGACCGGTCCCGCGAGGTGCTCAGCATCTCCTGCTCTTCCTCAGCATCTCCTGCTCCCGATAACCCAACGTTGGGTTGCTCTGGCTGCTGCCTAGAGAAGGACGCACGTCCTGTGCTCCTCTCTGGGCGCAAAAGGAGCGTTGGCAATAGTCACCCAGGTCAGGTTAAGTGGGTCTGAGCCAGGTTGTCAATGTGGCTGCCGCAAAGTAGTAGATGAGCGTCGCGTTGTCTTTCCGCAAGGAGTTTCATGCGCTTGTATCTTGACAGTTTGATGTGTCCCATGAAATATTTCAACTTTCCTTTGAAGTCAAATAGTTGGCTCAGCCACTTAGCATCAGATACAACATTCGTCCCCAATGGAGTAAATAGGTCCAGATCATGCACAGTGAGTACCTAACACGGTGTTCCCACCGTATCTTGGAGGTAACGATTGCAGGAGGCAATTATGTTATTCCCCCTTAAAAACAGGGCTTTTATTTATGCGTATGCCTAAGCAACCATATTTTCATGCGTGTTTACATGGGCTTCTCAAAAAGCCTTGAAATAGATGTTTGTTGGTTTTTTTTTTTTTACGGTTCCTGCTTTCTGCTTAACATTTCATCACATTTCGCTCTTTAATGAATAACTTGTGTGCTTAAGAAATGTTTAATACCTGCTCCATTTGATACTGTACACAAATTGCTCATTCAACAGCACAGCTGAGAGATTAATGATGCAGAGTTGATTTGTTAATCCGAAAGGTGGAGGGAGCAAGGGATTAAAGGTTATTCCAGTTCAGGGGGGTTGTTTTAATTATTTTGTAGGCCAGAGGGCAGACAGTTCGACTGGTAATCGAGAGGTGAAACCCTTCCTCCCAGGGGGAAGAATGAGAGGCAGGTGGGGAAAAAGGCTGCGTCCGGGAGTAGGAGGTGGACGGGGGAAGAAGTTGCGCTGGTAACTCGGCCTGCGGCTTTCAGCACGTTTCGGGGCTGGCTGTGCCTCTCCCTCCGGCCAGGAACAAAGGGTGTCGTCGTGCGAGTGCCGTCCGCTGGCAGCGTCGCGCTGCTCCCGTACCTCCCCGAGTCCTGCCAAATCGCCTTTCCCTCCCTTCCTTTTTATCCCCTCTTGCTTTTCGGATGGCCCTGGCTCCGTGCTAGCCGTATCTCAGTCAGTTCCCCTCCCTCCGTGCCCCTGAGACGCGCGTGTGGTCTCTTCTTGCTCCGTTCCTCTTTGCTTTAGACCAGGGGAATGCGGTTTCACTGCTCTCTTGGAGGACTTGAGAGTTGGCGTGTGTTTTCAGCTCTTGAACCGCCGACCAAAGCCAAGCCTTGTAAAACTTGCAGGTGAGCCCAAAGCCGGGCCGCAGGCTGATCTGGGCTGCCTGGTACTGAGATCTTTGCGTTTGTCTGCGTTATGCACAAGGGAAACGTGTAGGAATGTGAAAAGCATCTGTCCACCCCCGGCAGCGAAGGCAGAAACAGCTTGAGGGGTCGTCCCCGACCGGGCGATTTTTATCTCAGTATTTGATGTTAACGAGCTCTGTGCTGGGGTACTGCGTCTGCTTCCAGTGTTCTCGTTTTAACTGGCATGCCGATGGGAGGGGACGCAGAAAAAGGCAAGCGGTGTTCAAAAGGCTTTGGGACACGCTTTCCCCGGGTTGAGCTGAGTCTATATGGCTTGCTTGCAAAATGAGAAGGTGTTTGGCTTTTTTTAGAGCGAGTGTTTTCCTGGGCACTGGGTATAACTGGGTGTGTTCTGCCCCAAAGAAGAAATAACAAGTAGTAATGTCTGGAAGATCAAGCCAGAAAACCTTTAAATTTAGAAGTTGGAGGCATGTCGTAAGAGAGAGGGTGAGTAACCGCTGAAACAAGCCAGCAAGGGAAGTGGCGAGCTGTGTGTCTCTTGATGTCTTTAAGTCAAGACGGAGTGCCTTTCTGGAAGAGATGTTTTGGCTCCCATTCCCAGGAGTAACGAAGTGCTATTTCCCAACCTGTGATAGGTGGGAGCTTGGATTAGATCATCTCATGATCCCTTTATAGCCCTAAACTCCATTGAGACTCTGTGAATCTCTCTTAAAACCACCGGCAACTGTTCAGTTATGTGCAAAATGGTGCCAAACCGGAATCGTCCTTATGCGAAGCAGCCCCTGTTTTGGAGGGTTTATCCATGCCACGCTTCTCTGGATGTGTAGATTTGTCCCAGGAGCATCCATCTGCTACATAACGATGCTGCCAAATCTCAGCTTGAGTGGGGTATAAAAGCTCCAGCACGTGCTCGGAGAGCCTCACCGGTGGTCAGCGGGAGGAGGACGGCAAGCCTGCAAGCACAGAGCATCCCGAAGGATCGCTCCGGCAAGGGTTTGCATTCTTGCTTTCTTGCAGTGCTGCTTCGCTCAGAGGCGCTGCCAGTGCCTGGCTGAGCTGGCTCGTCGCAGGCAAAAACCTGTTGCCCTGCAGCGGCGGGAGGATTTGATATACTTGGAGGCAAAGAAAGATGAGTTGAATGCTCCCTCCAAAGCAGCTGCTAAAGCCTCCTGGGTTAGCCCATCCTTTCCCGACCTCTTCTACAATGAGATGCGTGGCTTTAATACAGGTTTACATCTGGAGGCTGTATAAAAGAGAAGTGTTAATTTAATGATTAGGCAGATGCAGCGTAGATGAGAGCGTGTTGTCAGAGAGCCTCGATGAAACCAGGGCGGAGGGTAGCGGCGAGCGAGACTGAGCTTGCAGGGACCGTGTCCCAGTAGGAGCTCCGGGGTTCCTCTTGCACGCCGCGGGATTGTTTGCACGTGGCAGGAGATCCTGGTTCTTTCCAGGGCCGAAGCAGGGCTTTGCTCAGGTGCAGAAGTAATCCGGCCCCTCGTCTAGCTCTCCCTCTTCTTTCGTGACTAGCACATCTGCAAATACTTGGCAGATACCGAGCGGAGCTTGTGACACAGTCCTGCAGGCCCTGTTTCTCTTCGTCTGCTCCTTATCAGAGCATCCTCCTCCGCACCCTGTAACGCGTGAGACGGGCCAGCTGGGGAGGGATTCGTGGCGTGGGAGAGCCAATACCTGGCATATTTACCCTTCATCTGCGAGCTGACAGCATTAAATTACGGATTTGCCTTGGGAAAAGGTCAAGCGGGCTGTGTCTGGCAACTGTGTCAACAGACGAGATTGTACTCTCGGCTCCAGAGGCTCCAGGGGAGGACGAAGAATTGGACTTCTTAGTAAGGTTGGCTCCAAATAGATAAGAATTTTGCCCAAAAGAAAGCAAGAGAAGATAACCTTCTGTGCACAGGCCAGTCGTATCTAAAGCTCTTCTCACTTTAAATACCACTCTGATGCAAAACACTAGTCCCAGCCTTGAAACGCTCTCAGCTGTTAGCTGTTGTGTGGGCGTCTGGTACCTCTGTTTAAAAATAGAAAATGAGGAAAAAAAAAAAAAAAAAAAGCGGGGGGAGGAAAAAAAAAGGAAATGAAATTTTGCAGGCAGCCATTCATGTCTGACCTCCGCCGCAGCTTTCAGGGGAATTAATGAAAGTAATAACCTTATATTGCCTTCAGCCCCATAAAACCGGTTTGAGAGGATACCGAAACTAATGATACTGCGCTTTCGAAGCATTTTGAAACGCACGTGTGCGGCGTCCTCCGCGGCGGTGCAACGCTGGGGTCTGATGCTGCCCTCTCTTGCTGTAGCGTTTCGAGCCGTAGCGGAGGCGCAGGGTACTTCTTCCTGGAAAAGGCTCTTCGCAGGGCCGTTTCCTCTGCTGCGCCTCCGTCCTTGCACCGGCGCTGCGCTGCGTTTGGGGCTGGCCGGGCAAAGCGCAAGGAGTCCAACGCCAGAGTAGGGATCGTAGCGTAAGCCGGGCTGGACGGCGACCTCGGGTTTTGTTTTTTTCACCTGGAATGCTTTCGGCAAATGAATCTCTTCTTGTTCTTCCTTGTCAGACAGCTCTCGCCGAGAGCAGGAGCAGGGTTCGAGACCGGAAAGGTGTTAGACGTGGCTCGTGGCCTACTGGAGAGCTGCATTTAAGTCTAAAGTTGAAGTAGCTCTTGGTTGCCTCTCTCACGAAGCCTCCTCGCCCGTGATCGCGTCTCTGCTGTGCTCCGTTACTGCCAAGCTGCCCGAAGCTGAAGCCGTTCTTACCTGTTGGTAGACGGTGCTAAGGCAGGGGGGTGAGCGATGCCCTTGGGAAAGGACGGGCTCGCGCTGGGAGGCATGGAGCAAGGAGCCGGAGCGGGCAGAGGGGCGCTGGGGACGGCGGAGAGCCGCAGGCAAGAGAGAACGGCGTCTCTAAACACAGCGCCGTTGCAAAGCCCCGAGGCTTTGATGCGGGTTTGCCTTCCCGGCTGCAGCACAGATTCCTCTTTGTACTCCAAGCTGTTAAACAGATCTTGGAGGTAAACCTGCAGAACGCTCTTTCCGCTTGAATCTTGTTCTTTTTCGCCGTTCGCTTGGTACAGACGTTTTCGGTAGCAGGGGTTGAAATGCAAAGGGCCGGAGCTACCCGGGGCGACGCAGTTGTTCCCTTTTCCGAGGGAGTCACGTAGAGCCTGGGGAGAGATCACAAAATCCGAGGGAGGGAGTTAGGAAATTCGGAGATGGGTGACCACACGCGCGCGCGGTTTCTTGCCACGCGCTGCCTTTAAAGACACTGTGTGGTCTCTTATCTACGTACGCCATCCGCCAGAGATTCCTCGGGCGTCTCAGCTCTTGACGCAAGCTGGACGAGCCCCTAAATCTGCAGGGGAGTAGCGTTGGCCCGGATTCGCGGTCAACGTTACGACAGCTGCGCTAGGGCGGACCAAAGATCCATCCGGACCCGGTATCCTGGCTCTGACAGGGGCCAAAACTGTATGTATAGGGAAGAATATACGAACGAAATGAGCACGTGGGATGCTCGTCACCCCCACCCTGCCAAGGCTTGCCTAGCCTCCAAGCAGCTGGAGCACTTCTGGGCCAGATGTGCTCGTTCGGCTCCTCATAAGCTGCGGGAGGTTTCGTGCTCGGGCTCCCCGGACGGATGCGCGCGAACCCGCGCAGGGTACGTAGCATCCGCGCTCCTCCTGCAGCGCGGTGTCGCCCCGATGAGTTGCCCGTCGGTCTTCCCCCGTCCCCTTCGGTGGCCTGGAGACCTTCTGCTCCGTGACCGCAAATAGCTTGTCGCAAGCAGAGCGAGGGCAGGAGCCGGGTTTTTGGCGCTCGAGGGTGCTGTGCACCTTCTTTCCGACAGCTTTGGCTTGTCCCGGCCGTCCTGCCGAGTCAGCCTGGCGAAAGGCAGTCGCTGCGGCTGCAGATGCTTTTTCCCATGCTGGGAGAGCTTTTTCCCCCTCGTATGTGGTCTCCAGCGGAGAATCTTGCTTTGCCTCATCTGGGTTTCATAACTGGTTTCCCAACCTTGGGGATCTCTGCGGATTTGGCCGGTTTTATCCTGTTTTCTCTATTGTTCGTGCATCTTCTGCTTGCGTTTCTGCTCGGGATCGTTTGCAGAGAGCTGCTTCCCGGCGCGCGCGAGAGAGCCCGGGCTTGCAGTTCCTGCCCAGCGCAATTTTACCCTCGACTTTTCAGACCCGTTCCTGCCACAGAGGATCTTTAGAGGAGGGAGGACATCTACCCTCTAATTCAGGCTCTCCGGCTGCTCTCTCTGCTGCACTGAGGTTCATTTTTACCCGTTCTTCTAACTTTTAACAGCCCCCACCCTTTATTTTGGGGAATGTTTTCAAGCCAAAAAGGTCGGGGATGTATTTTAACATCATCTTCTTCCAACCCGCCAGCCGGCTTTGTGCTGTATCACCCTGCTGCAGCCCTTAGGGACCAGAAAGCCCCCGAGAGCTCAGCGTGAAACAGCTGAGATGTGGGACTGCCCCCAGAATAGTTTCGGAGAAGTGAAATTGCAGGCAAGGGGGTTCCCCGTCTAAAATCACGCTGGAGGCCGGCTGGGGAAAAATATTTCAGCGACTGTCCAAGCCCTGCAGGCGCGTGCTGACGTCTTGTTAAAAGTCCTTGGCCAACTCTTCAGCCTCGATAACTTCCCTTCCGCGTGTTTGGAGCGCTTCGCTAAATACCATGTCTTATATAGAAGCAATGTGGGGGGTTTTTTTAATTTTTTTTAATTTTTTTATTTTTTTTACATATGTATTTTAGAAGCACAATCAGCTGCTTGGGGCTGTTGCCGCCCGCAACGCGCTCCGCTCTGTTGAGCGAGCAGTGGACTGCTGCTTGCTCTGCCTCGGAAAGACGTTTTATTAATAAAGGTTTTTCAAATAAAAACTTGGCGACGGTAACGTGGCCTAGCTGGCTGTTGGCACCCAGCTCTGTCTCGCCAGCGTTGTATTCGTACGGAAACGGTGACAAAGCGGTGACTGTACCGGCGCGGCGGCAACGCTAACGCATCCCTTTTCCCCAGCCGGGGCTTTTTGGTCCTGCAGCTGGAGCTTTGCAAGACCAAACTTGCAGCCTGTTCATCCGGGTGGTCGTTCAATGCCTTCGATATACGCGGGTTGCCGGTTTTTGATGATGGTGTCGTCAACCGCGTTGCTGTAAGAAACGCTCGTGTTGGTCCTAGGTGGAAGGACGGGATGGACGTGTTTGTGCTCGCTCTGTCCCCGGCAAACGCGCGAGGAAGAGGAGGGAGGGCACGGGACCGGCCGCGGTGTTGGTATTCCCCACGTCCCGCCGCCGCCGGGACTTCCCGGCTGGGCGGACGTTTCCAAAACGGATTGGTCCGCTTCAGCCTCCGTCTCTTGATCTACTGCGGCAAGTGGATGCTTCTTGCCAAAAAGCACAAGGTGCGCCGAAGGCGGCGCTTCGGGAGAGGCGGAGGACGGCCCGTGGCGCTGCCTGAGCCTCGTCTCGCGCGCCCCGGTTTCCTACCGCCGTCGCGTCGAACCCGGCCCCGACTCCTTGTCCAGAGCAGGGGACGCCCTCGGACGGCGTACGATGTCCGAGGCTGGTCACGCCGTGCTTTAATACAGCACCTGAACACCTGGTCTTGCGATAAATAAATTCCCAAGATATAGTTTCGTTTTTCCTGCAGCTTTTGGCAACCCGTTAGCTCGCTGCTTATTAAATTGCCGGCTGCCCTGCGATATGCAACGGCAGATGGAAGATGTCACGTCGCTGCTCCTCCAAAACTGGGGTTGACCTGGGGTTTTCTTCAGAGAAACCGCCGTCCTTTGCTTTCTCAGACTTGTCCTTGAAAGCTTCTTTGCCAGACTTTGGAAGTCAGAAAGAGCTCAGCCGATGTTGTAGTGGAAGATAACGCAGCGTTTGAGCGTAAGAAAATGCCCGAGTATCAGGCTTCGTTAGGAAACCTCGTAACGGGGCGATTTCCTTCCCTTCATCTTTGCTGAAGCAGAAACAGAGCTTTTCCCCCGCTCTCCTGGGGTTTCCAAGCTCATCGCTTAGGAAAAGGGGCAGCGTCCAGTCTAGAAATACCGGCAGCAGAAGGGGTTGGAAAACCTGGGTATTTCTGCCAGCTGCTAATTTGCTCAACGGCTTCTCTTGGTCTTAACGGTTGTAGGTAAGGCGTGCGCGGAAAATTGCGTAGTTCAAAAAAGGAAAATTGCGGGAGGTTCTGCGGCCCGGGACGGAGACGCGGCGTTTCGAGTGCCACGAAAAGCCCCAGCCCCGGCTCGCTGGCAAGCGCTCCAGCGCGTCGCTTCATGTGGCCGTTCCAGTTTTCGAAATGAAAAAGAGAGGAGGAGGGGGAGGGGGAAAAAAAAAGATTAAATCTAGAAGGGAGGGAAACGAAACGTGGGGTTTGGGGTGCTGTGGGAATCCTAGTGTTTTGGCCTGTCTTCACGCCTCTCCCTATCTTGATTGCAGGCTCAGACACCAAGCCCACAAAGAGCTTTACGCCTACAAACAGGTGAGGTGCTAAACAGTAAGTTGCCTTTTTCTCCCCTTTTGCTTAGAGCCAAATACGCGTAAAGGCCACGGGTTTCTTGAAGCGATGGCTTTTTTTTCCGTTTTCGGTCCTGCGGCCGCCGGGGCGCTCGCCTTGCCGTCGGTGAGCCGGGCTGCGAAAAGAAAAAGGAGGTGGTGGGGGGGGAACGGGGAAGAATCAGCAGGAGGAAAAAAAAATAATAATAATAATTGTAGGAGTATCGTTGAGAAAGAAAACCTAAACTCTTTGGAAACGAGGAGAAATTTCTTCCCCCCGGAGGGTGCTCGAGCACCCGGAGAGGTGGGGACATCCGCACCCTTGGAGCAGCTCCGACCGCCGCCGCACACGGAGCGACCGGCGCTGAGCTGGCTCCGCTTCGCCTCCGGGGCTGGAGACCTCCAGCAGGTCCCTTCCAAAACCTCTGCTCTTTCCCACTTGCCAGCAGCAGCAGCAGCATCTCTTCTGCAGCAACCAAAAGCGCTCGAGTCGAAATCTTGTTCCCCAGGCTGTACCTGGCCGGTTTGGGTTACGTGAAGCCTCGGGGCGCTAGGCTCTCGCTTCGGGACCACGTCCAAGCAACCTCGGCCCATCGAGCTGTTCTCTGCGCGCGCCGCAGCCGACGGAGCGGTGCCAGGTTACCCCTCCGACCGGCCCGTTTCCTCCAGCCTTTGTATAATTTTTCTGACTGCCGCCTGTCGCTCCAGCAGGCCTAGGCAAACTAGGCGCGCCTGGGCTGGTTCGTACTGTGATGCACGGTGGTTTCTGGGTGGCGGTGGCCCTCTGGACCCGGGGCTGGAGGTGGAGGAAAGACGGGACGGAAGATGGGCGCGCGGCCGGGAGCTTCGAAGCCGGGAGAGCCGCGGGACGCGGCCCGCGCGACTGCCGCCTTCCTGCCCGCCGAGGGTTTCTGCTTCTGTTGGGACGGCGGAGAGACAGAGTTGGGGTTTTTTTTGTTGTTGTTGTTATTATTTCTTGACTATGTTTTTGGGGGGAAAAAAAAGGAGGGCTTCGTGCAAAGCTGCATGTTGCCGAGAAGACAGGAGCGAGCAGCTCCGCGAGCGTTTCCGTGATTCCCGTTTCAGGAGAAGAGAGGAAGAAGTCTTCTGCTCGTGCTGATCCCATGGGATGTTGGCCAGGATGGCTTAGGAAGGGGGAGCGGTCCGCTCGCAAGCGTTACGGCCCTGCAGCGTTGCCGCTCGCCCGTCGCTTGTGCCGCTGCGGACTAGGCGGTTTTTCATGTATTACTGGAATTTGAGTTGACCTTTCAGCCGTCTGTTAAACCTCCCGCCGGGAGCTCGGCTGGCTGCGCTGGCGGGAGGCCGGCGGCGACAGCGGAGCGACCTCCTCCTCCGTCCGTCCGTCCGTCCGCCGCCGCGTCCCGCTTTGCACGCTCGCCCGAAAAGCTCCGGCCTGACCGCCCGTCTCTCTGCCTTGCAGGTTATCCTCAAGGAGAAAGCGAAAGAGCTGAACCTGCACGAGGTGAGCCGCGGGCCGCCGCTGCGAGCGGAGGGGCCGCCCGCCTCGCTTCCTCGCGCTCCTCTTCCTCGCGCCGGGGCGAAGCCGGGGTCGGGGGGGGGCGCGCGCGGCCGGCAGTCGCGCTCGGGGACACGGCGGCAGCGGGGGGGACCCTGCCGAGACCGAACGGACATCAGAGAGGTACTGCTAGCCCTAAGGCGAAGCCCGCTCGGGTTTTGCAGCGCTCGCTCCCTGCACCCGGCGGCGAGCCGTGGCAATTGAAATTTTTTTTTTTTAAATTGCTCCTTAAACGACCGCGTGGGGTTAACCCCCCCCCCCCCGACCCCGAGCACTCGGTTCCTCACGTTTTGCAAGCCCGGAGCCGTGCAAAGTTGCGCTAAGCTGCTGCTTTTTTGTTTTTTCCTCCCGGCTCGGAGGGATGCTCGACGCCCGGCCCCTGACACCCTTCTCTCTCTCTCTCTGTGCCTCGCTCCTTCTTTCAGATCTGCGCCGTCTGCTTGGAGGAGTTCAAGCCCAAAGACGAGCTGGGCATCTGTCCGTGCAAACATGCCTTCCACCGAAAGTAAGTGCGGCGCCGCCGGGCTCCCGAAACCGTCCCCCGGTCCCCCGTCTTCGCCCGGCGCCGCTTTCGCCCGAGGTTTTCTTACCCGTAGTCCCTGCGCCGCCGGGAGGGGATTTTAGCCACGAGCCTGCGGAAAGCCCCAGCCGCGAGCGGGCCGAACCCGTTCGCCCTTTAAAATGCAGAAACGTAAAATACATTTTAAAAAAAGCAGCGAATGGTTTAAGGCGGATTAAAAATACCCCTTAAATCACCGCTGCGCCCGAGCCGAAAGGCGAGGGTGAGTTCTGCCCTGGGGATGCTCTCCGCCGCCTTTCACCTCTTTTTTTAATTATTTTTTGGGGTTTTTTTCCCCCCCCCCCGCCGGCAGGTGCCTCATCAAGTGGCTGGAGGTGCGCAAAGTGTGTCCGCTCTGCAACATGCCCGTGCTGCAGCTGGCTCAGCTGCACAGCAAGCAGGACGGCGGCCCGCCGCAGGGCCCGCTGCCCGGCGCCCACAACGTCGTATAGCCGCTGCCCGGCGGCCGCGGACTGTCCCGGCTCGGAGCCGCCTCGGCTTCCCGGACTCGCATACAACCAAAGCACTACGGCACCAGCACGAGGCCCTCGGCGAGCTGAGAGCACTTTAGGACAGCGGCGGGCCGGGGGGGAAACGGCCCCCCCTCCGTCCCCTCCGTCCCCAAACCGCGCCGTCCGGCGACCCGGAGCCGGGTCGAGCCGCAGCAGCTCTTTTAGGTCCGGCCCGGCAAGCGGCTTCCCCTATCCCGAAATAAGGAGTTAAGCGAGGCTTTCTGGCAGCACCCTCTTGGTCCGAGCGCCCCGGGCGGGAAGCAGCCTCGGCCTCTTCTTGCGGCGAGGGAAGCCGGGTGCCTCCGAGCCCTTCGGCGGGAGAGAGAGAGAGCGACGCTGATGCCCTTCGCCTTGGCGAACCCGCTCCCGCCGCCTCGAAACCAGGACGCGAGGTTTGGTGGAGGGAGATGGGCTTTAAAAGAAAAAAAAAGAGCCAGCTCCTCTCCGTGCACGCATTCGCACGGGGGCTCGCAGCCCCCGGCGCCTCCTCTTTTGCATTGCCAAAAAAAAATAATAAATCCACGGTGAAGGAGCCAAAGGCAGCGCCGGGGCCGGGTACCGCCGGTCCCGGCCATCAGCCGCCCCTCTTCCCTTAGCAGCTCTCATTCCCTCTCCCAGGGATGTTAAAAAAGGGTTATTCAGTATTATATTGTACAGGCTTTCCTAGCGGCAGAGCAGACCGTTCTTCCTCCTCCTCCTCCTCCTCCTCAGAGAGCTGGGGGTGAGTTTCCCAGAGGTGGGTGCCCGGGGGGCAGCACGCGAGCGCTTAAGGCTGCTTCCCCCCCCCCCAGTCCTGTAAATACCGGGTGACTCCCGAGACTGTTTATGGAGCTTGGAGCCTCATAGACGTGTTTGTACACTACGAATTCTGCAGCAGAATATTTTTTAAGAAACATTGGCTGGTTTTTTTTTTTCTCTCTTTTTTTTTTTTGTAAGCTATATTTTTGTATATTTAATTGCTATTTTAAAAATTCTAATGCGTCCTTTTTTTTGCTAATCACACTCTTCTTAAGGAAAACAACCAAGGACAAAAAAAAAAAAAAAAAAGTTTGCATGTGATTTGACTTGAAATGTAAATAAAAAAGCAGGTTTTGGAAGCGGCGGTGCGTCCTTCCCTCCTGGCCCAGGTCTGCGGCGCTCACGCCGGCGGGCACGTGGCTGCCCGACGCACCCTGGACACCCCCAGCCTCGGTGGCGGGGGGGGGGGGGGGGATTTTGTGCAACGCTGAGCCCCGGCGAGGCTTTACGCAAACCCTCGTCCCCGCTGCAGCGGGCGCCCAAGGGAGGAGAGGGGCTGGGGCCAGGCAGGACCGCATCTGCGGGAGCATCTGCGTCCAGCGCCGTCCTCCCGCCCTCACTCAGAAAGGGGGTGTCTTCTCTGAAAGAGCGGTCCCAGCCCCAAAACCAGCCCGTGGCGTGCAGGTCGGGTGCTCCTGGGGCAGACAACGAAGCCCAGCCGGGCTAAAGCCGGTCTTACACAGCCTGGAGGCTTTAGCAGTGCGGAGCACCGAGCTGTCATGCTGCAGGATTTCCAAAAGCCCAGCAAAAACCTTCTTTTTAGCAGCTCGGAGGGTGCACGGGTGAGTCTTGCCCTGGCGCAGGGCTTGGCAGGAGCCAGGGCTGCAAAGCCTGGCCCAGGGCTCGCTGGCCCCTGCCTGGCCCGGAGGGCTGCTGCCCTCTAGTGCTGGCTGCACCCCCAGGGCTGGGTGCCGGGTGCCATCCTGCCCGCTATGAACCAAAATTAGCCTTGTCCCTTCCACTTTGTAAAGCGCCCGTCTTTTCCCGGTCTAACCGCCTTTCTTCCACCTCAACTGTATCTTCCGTACGTTCGTGGCCAAAGGGCCACCAGGATGCAGCTCACGGCCTACCGCCAAAGAAGTATCATCTTATCAAGCCCTGACTGCTGCAATTTGCCCAGGAATTACTAGAAAGAAACCTCTCAATAGCCTTAAGGGCGCTGGGAGCTTGCTGCTGTTTGCAAAGTCCTAACAAGCCCTGAAGAAGTGCGAAATAACTGAGGATTTGAACAAAATCAAGCCCAGATCCGTCTCTGTGCACAAATCCACCTTCAGTCAGTGTAATACACCAGTGCTCACCCGCTTCGCTGGCTCGCTTGGGGGCAAAAAACCCCCAAAACATGAGACCTTTCGACGCCAGCAGCAGCCCGCGTGCGACGCGTCCTCCCTCGCGGGCAGCGCTTCTCCGCGCGGACAGAAGGACACTGTCCCTTAAGGCAGGACAAAAAAAAGCAGTGCTAGCATTTGTGTTTTGATTTAAACTTGGTTTAGGAGCCTAATTTTGTTGCCCAGCATTTGGGAAGAGAGATACCTCCTTAGAAACTGCCCGCACCAGGAGCGAGACCGCACGTTTTGCAGCGCAATGCTCCCTTTCTCTGCTTGTCTTTTCACCTGGGAGAACTGAGCATCGAGAACAGACTCTTGCCCCAAGCAACAGGCAAATTGCGAGCTTTTTCCTTCATTAATGGTGCTCTGAACCGCAACTCATTTCCCGACATCTGAACCCATGCAGCTAGTGAGAAGTAACTGAGGACTGTAGAAACTTATTAAAAGTAACTGTCAAAAATCAACTAACACTGAAGGAGTCGTTATACCCGTTCACCCACTTCACCTTCGTGCTCTTGCTACTTATATTCAGGTCGCCGTTCATCCTTTCGCTCTTTAGCTAGGAAGCAAAGGAGAGAAGAGTTTCAAGTATATAAAAATAACTGTAATATTTTATTCCAAGAAGAAAAAAGGTCTTACAAAAACATGCATACAATACATAAGGGAATTTGGTGTTGGATATAACAACCTCGTAGCTGCAGGATCTACTAAAAATCCACAGAAAAAAGGAGTTACGTACACAAGCAGGCAGAACGAGTGCTGAAACAAAAAAAATCGGCTGGACGCTGCTTGCAGGTACGTGAGCTCGGCGCCTACTCGAGCGCGTCGTGGCAGGACCCTATTTTAGCCCAGGCTACAGGATTTCTGTAGATATTTCTCATCCCTGCAGAGCCTCCGTCTGCGTAACAAAATCACGTCAAGGTTATTTTCATGCAGGTTCTTCCTTCCGCTGGTCTTCGGCTAGCAAAGGCCGCTGCCATTAAAAATTAGCCCCTCTTTGGTATCTTACAGGGATTCAAAGTAGGCTCACGTGCCACAGGAAAATACCTTTCCCCATGCTAAGTGGTCGGTATAAAAGCCCCAGGACTAATTAAAGTTCCTCATTAGCCCACATCAGCTCAGTGTATCACCTGTGGGTCACGTCAAGGAGCTAAGCAAGCCCTTAGGAAACTGCAGAGAGCCAAAATGTATTTCTCTTTCTTTCCCACAAGACAAAGCAGGACCCGAGCCTCAGCTGTGAAGGCGTGCGGCCGGGCCTAACACAGAAGTCCCCTGAAACGACTAAGCTGGGTCTGTGCTGTGCATTACACTTAGCACGGTGGAGAAAGTGTTAAGCTGAGCCTACAAAATCTGGAATCTGCAATGTAAAAGTGCAGTTGTTTTTAGTGTACCTATTTGTGACACCTTTTCCACGTGACTTCACAAGAAATGAAGAGTAAGTGAGATCGCAGGTGCAAGACGTTACCCTGCTCAAGATGGGCATCTCGAGAAGTAACATGTTAGATTTGAAGGCAGAGCAGGGCAGGACTGAAGCCTGCACTATACTGGCAGGAAAACCATTAAAACTAAACAGTGCGCAGCAAAGACTACCTTCCATGTGAACAGGAGATATTGCTGCTTCTTTTTTCTTTCCTTTGCTGTTCAGGAAGTTCCAGACCCACAATTAACTAAAAGTTTTGAAAATACCTTCCTTTACGTTGTACCTGCTCCCCGCAGCACTTACTCCTAGCAGAGCTGACACAACAGGCTTTAGAGAAACACCACACAGGAACCACTATAGGAAAAAGCACATCCTCTTACTTCGCAGTTATTTTCCGCTTCGGGCCCCAAAAGACAGGCCTGTATCACGCAACAAACCCAGCTGGCTGCAGAGCACCTTGTGGGGACTCGGGCTGCCGCGAGAGGCAGCCAGCCAGATGCCGTTTGCTGCTGGTCCCCCTCCACCGAGCGTTATTTCGGCTAGGCAGACTCCGCAGCCCTACGCCAATACGCCGGCACGGCTATTCAACGCTTTGGCTGCTACTCATCACAACGCGTATCAAGATCAAAGCGGGGACGATCTAAAGCGTATCCGAAAAGAAACTGCGACTTTAAATAGTTTGCCTGATTCAGGATCGAGGTCATTTAGCTGATGCTCAGGGATCAACCCCAGCAAGGGTAAACGGAAGGCAAGCGAGCTAGGATGCGCACCTGTATTTCGCAAAAGACTGCCTTCATCCAGCTCGCGGAGGACGGCCGTCTGCACCCAGCCGAGTTACTTAGCTGAGAAGTACCGTATTGCCGAGAGCTCTTTGAAACAGTAACAACCTCCCTTTAACTTGCATCATCGGGGGAAGATGCAGATGGCTCCTCAAAAAAGCAGCTTTTTTCACGCTCCTCGACTGGAGCGCAGTTATACTGAAATAACTAATGCTAGTAGCACAGAAAACGGAACCTTTATACCCTTCTCGCTAAAGATGCTGATCATTTGATAACCAAAGATCCAAGTCTAGGAAGAATTTCTAAAAAGAACACGGGAAGGGAGAGAAGGAAGGAAGGAAGATCAGTTTACAAGCCACATGCACGCACCGATTTTTTTTTGTTTTAAACTACTGTTCCATTATCAGCGCCTCTGTTTTGAGAGAGCATTTATTCAGCATGCACTAAACGATTTCCAAATTCACAACTTGAGAGTGCAGTACCTTTAGGAGTCCCAAGCTGCAGCAACCCAGTTTACAGGCTGTATACAGGACTGCATGCACAAAGAAAAGAGAGAAGAGTACAGCACGTACTAAATAGGCTGTGTACACGTGTACAACACGTACAAAATAGGCTTCCCCCAGAAATTAGATTCTTTTAGCGGCTTAAAAAAAATCTGTCAAGTGGAACATTACGGAGAAGATCCCAAGTGTACGATTGAAAGGAAGAGAAATCTCTTTGGTATAGCTATATACAAACAGCTGTTAGAACAGAGGAAAGAAAAAAAAAAAAACAACAACAACTATGTTATCTTCCAATTTGCTTTTAGCGGATTTCAAGGTCGCAGGTGGATACACACTCCTAACACTACGCTAGCATTACGACATCTCCTAAAGGGGATTGTGGCGAGCATAAAAGGGTTATAGGCTGAAAACAGAATCGACCTAAGCAGATTTAGAGTAAGCAAGCCACGGGATTTATGCCTTACCTTTTGTCTCTAATAATCTGTATACATAGATAAGAAACAGTGCTAACAGAAAATAAGCCTTACTGATAGCACAACGGTGTTTGACAGGCCACGGTCAGGACGGTTCAGAAGGGACAGAAGCAGTCCTTATCATTTTTACATGCTGAGGCTGCGCTGATGCTCTTGCTCCTTTACGGACGGTTTACGGCATAATGCAAATGGGATGTCTTTCGTTCCCAGAACATAAGACAGTGCCGCTGGAGTCTATGAAATATGAACTAGGTAGACGTTCAGCACTCAAAAGAGCCTTGATGCAGGGAAAGAGTGCAAGGCTCCTGTTAAGTTACCACCATTAAACATATGGAGAAGACTACATAAAAAGGGCTGTTTGATATAAGTAACTGAATGCCCTACAGACGTTCCAAATACAACCACCACATTCAGTCGACGTATTTGCACGTATACGCCTTCGGAACAAACCTACGCTGCAACTGAAAATTAGTTTCAACTGTTTACAAAGAGAAGCACAAGAGTCCTTTCCTTTTCTGTCCTGATTAGGTCACGCACGATTTGCTTATCGGTCACTGAACGAAAGCTTTAAAAAAAAAAAGCTATATAAACGTGCGCGTTGCGACCCAGGAAGTGCCCCTGCTTCGTAGATCCAACGTACAGAATCCCTATGGAGTCAGGCTGAATCCAGGAGTTCCAGAAGAGCACCAACCGCACCAAAATAACCCTGAAAAGCAAAGAGACGGGAATACCTATTAACCACTCAAATGTGGGGATGCACCTGAAACAAGAATAAGAGTATTGCGCATGCAATATAATTTTTGAAACTGCTCTAATAGATGGTGGCAAGAAACAGCTATTTCTAGGCACGTTAAAAAAAATAAACAAAGATTCCAATTGTAGTCGCTACACAGGAAAGCGGAGTTACACAGCTCCTCTATGCTCTCAATAACATAGGTAACAGTCTTCAAAAACAGAAGTTCACAAGCAAGCATGAGCTTGGAAGTTAACGATTCCCATATTACTTACAGCAACAATCCATATCTTTTTAGTGACCTCACACCAGACATCGAAATAACTATGGCCATGATAAAACATTTTGAGCCCCCTGCACAACGGATATTATCAACAGCAAAAAAACTCAACATTGCTATTTTCAGAGCATTCGAAGTATTTGAATTTTGACAAGAAGAAAATAAATTTAAATAGTAACTTCACCTCATGTTCCAAGAAAAGTGCTTTTAACTGTCCCTTTGACCAGTAGTCTAAAGCATATGCCAGAAGCCTCATTGAGATTGTATTGATCCGAAGGAAATTGCCAACAAAAACCACTCGATTTATGTTCTGTAATTGTTAAGAAAAAAAAAAATATCAAAATATGAATTTGATTTTCTGCTTACAGCTATGAAAATCCCACCTTGGAGTAAGAAGAAAAAAAATTATAGTTGTAGTGCCTTTTAAAAATGCCATATGCAGTTTTTCAAATGCATCTTCCAGATTGAGACTTGATAAAAAGAAGAACCTGCTGAGAGCAGAGTGAAATCATCACTCTACATTAAAGCAATTATAACCAGAGAAACTTTGCATCGCCCCTAATACCTGTTCCTGGCAGCTAGGAACATGACTGTCTTAATGAGGGGGGTGGAGTAGCAGAGAGAAGAGTTATGACGCGTTTGCAGCTTTCTAGATTTATAATTTTGAAATTGTACCCAAAGGAGCCAATCTGCAAGCAAGAGATGACACCAAGTCAACCTGGGGTCTTGCAGCGGCAGGAGACGTTTCAAAAGAGCACGGCAAGCTCAAAAAAGGGCACGTTTTGATGCTCAGAAGGGGCCCTGGGAAGGGCCGGAGACTGTGCTGAAAGCGTCAAGCAGGATCTGCAGAACACGAACAACATGTACAACGCTGCTGAAAGGCGGTGCCAGCCAAGCAGTTTTAAAACAGGTTCTTTTTCAGACTCTTCTGCGCTGCGCAGAAAACCTCAGCTGTAACTACAGCTTTTCTAGCTCAGGAGCATAAATAGGACTGTTGGTTTCTTTGGCATCAGGTCCTTAAACCGGCTGCAAACGCTGCTCATGAAGTGCCACCTTCTCTCTCCCCGCCCCAGCTCTGACCTTTGACTTGTCATAAAAGAGCTGAACAGATCTTCACCACTACCCTGAAAAAAAAAATATCCAGAAACCCATATCCAGTACAATTCTGACAGAAAGGCAAAGACCACCCAGGCAGTGTATATCTGGGATTTAAATGAGATTTTTAGCCAAATCTTTCACTCACAAAATAGGAGCCAAATATGAACTCGGAAGCTTTCTCCTTCTCCAGCCAGGAAATAATTTTCAGTTCCTCCTCTTACTGAGGTATCCGAACCAAGTACTAACTCCTCCTTTACTCACATCCTTCTGCAGATTTTTCTTCCATCCCCAAATTCATTAACACTTAGGCCAACCATTCAGCAGCATCTTTGCCCTAGATTACGTATCGATCGAGTGAGGAACCAGCAGACTGCAAGCAGGACAATTTACAGCACGTCTTGTATGGTTTTAACAGTAAACGAAGGTAAATAGTAAGTGTTTGCCAACAAGAGCAAGAGTCAGGAGCATGCTTCGCCCTGTTAGCTCATCCTAAAGGAGCAGGCTCAAAACAACGTGAAGAACATGCCTCTGTGCTTTCATAGCCCTGTACAATGCTGCTTGACATGAACGCAACAAGGCAGCACTGTAAAGAAGCTGAAAGCACAAAGATACAGCAAAGGCCACGGAAGTGGTGGTGCTCGACCAAGAAAACAAGAGCAACTACTACAGCCCACACAGGACAGGTATCTGGTCTCTGCTCCCCCCTCCACCCCACCCTCACTTCTTCTCAGCACTAAAGCATTCAGATCAAGCACGTCACTTAGAAGATACCACAAAATTGTGGTGGAGAAAGGACAGGATATGGCTTACCACCTTCTCCCAGTGGTCCCAAGAGTTTCAGTTTATTGCACACCTACAGTTCCTCAAACCACCTCAGAAAAGCTGCTGAAGTTCTCACAAATAAGAGGACCTGACGAGACTAACAGCCAACCCCTACTTCAGCATTTATTCGCAGTTCCTCTTTAGTCTGCAGCGTAACGATCTGGTTCAAACTACAGATAAGTAAGGACAAAGTTCACCAAACAGTTCAAAACGAGTGAAGTAGAGCTTACTGAATATCCAAAGAGGCACCTAGGAACACGCACCTTCAGAAGCGTACGCGGGGGAAAAGAGACACTGCACGGCAGCAGCGCAAGCAAAGGGGACGCTTCAGACAGGAAGAAACGAAATGGGTTCTCCGTTAATACCTCATTAAGCGCACACATCCGTGCTATGGAGCCAATGTTATTGGTGATGGTTACTAAAGTAGCCCTTGCGAGGTCCTCTTTGCTGACGGATTCCCGCTTCTCCTTGCTCATCATGTTTCCAAAACTGTAAAGAAAATTTTAGGGTTAAAGGTCCATTTACCTCAGTATTCCAAGGGAATTACTAATTTAAACATTGACAGTTAGAAACAAATACTTCACAAAAACAGTGCTATCAGTCATTTCCATCTGGTAAAACAGAATAGTAGAAAGAAAGGTAGCTCTCCTAAGACTTGTAAATCCAGTTTGTCATCCTTGCAAAACATACCTCCTGTGAAGAAACCCAGTAAAATCATTACCTGGATGCTACAGCCCAGCCTGGCAATCCAAACCGCTCATAATCTCCTCCGTAGATGTCCCGCACTAGTTTATCCACTTTAGTGCTATCTCCATGGGATGCCATTTCCAGGGCCTCTTCAAAGGTGGAGCAACCCGTGAGAAGACAGCAGAGACCAAAAAAGGTTCCCCCTCCAAGACTGCAACATAAAGCAAAAGGAAAGTCATCTACCTTGCTTCTAAAAGGACGCAGAAAAAATGGCTTGCTCCACTGACAGCTAAGATTACTAGTTTGAGTGGGGTCAGTTTGTCCCTTTTCTTCAGCCTGTTCTTTTCCGTGATGATAATCTTGAAAGAACAGCAGTTCTCTTTAAAGCTATTACTTTCAAGTAACCTACAGCCCGTAAGGAATCCCACGCCTTCACAGCCGTCTACAGAAGGCATGTTTCTAAATGAGAAATTAATGTCCTTATTTTACAATATTCACCTTCTCCAGAGCACTGAACAGAGAACTTGGTCTTAAAATAAATACTAGTCCTGAGCAGTCACTGGAGTACAAGCGCACAGCTGCTTAAAACTTAGGAAAAACTATGCCCTGTTCACTGCGCTGTGCACATATGCCTTTAATGATACATGATAAGAGTAAAATCTGTGCTGTGCACCCCTTCTTTGTGATTTTCATTATTATTACTATTATTAATTTCAAGCAATTCAGGAAAGCTTAAGTCCACATAGCTCTTTGGCTTTGCTAGGCAACAGGTGTCACATCTTCAAGTACGGTAAAAGCAGCAGTCCAGTAACCAAGCAGGGAATTATTGCTCTTCGAGCATCCCATACTCCAAAACAGGGTGCTTTTCAGAAGTCAAGATTCAAATCTCTACTGCTAGGACTGAAGATAATCGTTCTTAACGTTATGAGCATATTGGGGTTAATCTCAAAACATGCATTATCTGATGGCAAATAGTTTAATTCCTGCAGTATGGTAACTTGCAGCTCGTCCCCAAAAAGGTCGTATACAACTCACCTGCAGAAACACGTTCCAAACTCTAAAATAAAACTCACTTTACCCCTTTACAGTGCTTACCTGGTGCCCGTTACCCGCTTATAGTTTTCTTTTGAATACACAGCCAAAATGCTGACCCCTGAGCCAATGTTCACCAAAAGGAGAGGATATGGATTCTCCAAGTTGAACGGGAGCTTCTGACATCTTTCAGCATCAGTTGGGTTTTCAAAATAGTAGCATTCTGAATGTCCGTTGAATCCAACTGAATCAATGTACAAAACTCCTTTAATAAGGCAGTCAAGTTCATCTAGCTTGCAAAGCTGAAGGTCACCCATCTAGAGGGGAAAAAAAAAAAAACAGGGAAAAAAAAAATCAAGAAGTAGCTAGAGATCCAAAGCGTGCCTGCTCAGGGCTAGAAAAATGCATACGCTGCCAGCTAAATTCAGCTACCTCCATTATTGCCTGTGGTGGGAAAGGAGCACAGATCACGGGAGGGCTCCATCTTTCCCAACGCACACGCACTGCTAACTATCCTGGCCTTAAAGTGTGCGCATGTGAAAGAGGGAGAAAAGCAACTTGATCCACAGATGGAAGCCAAGAGAATCCCACCAACTTCCAAGGGCCTGGAGCAAGCCCAGGCTATGAAGCACTACCAAGGAAAGCAAGGAAAAAGGAGAAGGGGAGAAAACACTTTTTTCAGCAGGAACCAGGAGGAAATTATATGATCATTTTCCCCTCAGGTCACTGCCCGGAGTGCACAGGCTTCCTCAGCATGTATTTGGTACATTTTTCAAGCCCTGGTTAAACAACATATTTATCAAATATGTATTTCACCTATAAACGTGAATCTAACTTATAATGAAGCCACATGATGATGTCACATGCCAACCATTATCTTCCTTACAGTTAATTCACCACCTAATTCAACTGAATCTCAGTCAACTCACTACCACGCATGCTTGAAACGAAACCTCACGAACAGAGGAGCAACAAAGCAAATATTAAGATGTGAACAGAGAGCAACAAGGAAAAAAAATAAACAGTGCAGATCAACACAGATGGAGACTAACAATGCAGGGTAAGTCTGGCAAGAGCGCAGGCCATGCAAGTTAAGAGTGAATAATTTTAGAGTTACAGGAAAGTTGCATGCACTTTTAGGAAAGCAAGTATCTTAATTTACAGAGACGTGAACTCAACTCCACGTGCCGTTTCCCGCACTAAGTTTGAGTTAGAATAGGTAGGTGTTTCCCAAGCTAAGATTTAGAGAAGCTTAGAGTCTGCAGGGAAAGGCTGAAGGTGTTTCTAGTTTTAAGCTTATACAAGGGTTCACTACCAGATCCTAATTGTATATAAGCCAAAAATGCATACTGTGCGAAAGTCCTGCTCAAATTTGTATGCTCCACCTCCCGTGGCACATAAGGTAGTATGGAGGCTTGAGAAGTGTTTTTCGCTGCCCATTTGAATAAAAGCAGGCATGTCATGAGTAGGAAAGCGTATAAAGTGCAGATTGCCTTTACGTCCACACAGGGTAAGGTCCTTTAGTTCAAGGTGCACATCCCGAATGCCTGTAGATCCATAGGCTACATTTGATGTCAGGTATTTTCGGATACTTTTGAGATTTTCCACTTCTTCCTCCTCCTCTTCAGCAGTGATGTCCTTTGGTTCAAAATACACAAGTTTGACCAAGGTCCCTCCAATGTCCAAGCCAAACCAAGGAAAGACTAAAGAGAGAGGGGAGAAAAAAAAGAAAGAAAAAGAAATAGGATATGATATTGCCATACCATCAGCAAGATAGTTATAAACTGAATTAACCCATGCAATTCTCTAGGGACTCAAAGATGCGGGCCCATTGGATCCATACGTTTCTGAAGTGCAAAACGAGGGAACATTTTAGCAGTCTGGTCTTTCTTTCAGTAATAACAGCTGAGTTTGTCAAAGTCCTCTCTACACCGAAGTACCATAGCTCCAAATAAATGAACCTAACTCCCATTTCTAGAGACACCTCGCGTTCAGGAGCTCCGAACATGATATGCAGTACTCAAAAATACCGACAGCAACAACAGAAAGTACCACTGAACATATACATAGCACAGGCCTTACACTATCCGTCCACTAGCTAGCTACTGCTGCAGTTTTAATCCCTAGCTATTTTATCAAGTTCTGATCCAGAGCCAGAGCCAAGGATAATGCCAGTGCTTTCACATCAAAGCGATGTACAAACGTTAACTAATTACAACACGTAACACTGAGGTAGACGAGTAATCTAAGATACCCCAGGGAGACAAAAACAAATGTTTAATTGGATTATTTTATTAGCCAAATTCCCCCATGGTACAAAATATGCATTAGTGTCAGGCCCAGCAACATTTACAGCTGTATTAGATAAATGAGCTTCTTGGAAAAGATCAAGAGAAAAACCTGATCAGATGGAATCTGCGATTAGAGCTGCGACCTGGAACAGATTAATATTACTATTAATGAGCTCAAGGACAGGCTAGAGCTGACAAGATACCACGGGCTCCGGAGCAACATAGCCACGTGCCATGGCTTATGGCAGCAGGGTTAAAATCTTAAGTTTTCTGCTTTCACAAAAAGGAAGTTTTAGAAAACAAATCGCAACAGTGAGAGCGTGTTCCTTGTCGCTTCTGCCTTGGCGGCGGCCGAGCTGCTCGCAGAGGCCCTGCCGCGCAAGCTGCAGAAACACGAAGCAGTCGGGGAAGAGAGACCCAGCGGCAGCTCTTCAGGAAGCTGAAGAGCAAGAAAACAACTCAGGGGTATGAGGGGGTTCTTGGAAAAGCCACAGATCCGGCCCGCAAACACACGTTTGGAGACAAAGGTATTCTCTCCTCGGTGGGTGAACTTGGTGCCTGAATACAGCACAGGTAACACAGACCTTTTAGAGCATCTCAGCTCTCCCGGAGCTCCTAGAGCCATCAGTTACCCCAGGTATTTTTTTTAAACACCACCGGGTTATTTTTATATGTTTACACAGAGACCACCCCCAACCGTCACCAAGAAATGAAAGAAGATGCAAGCTCTATTTTAGGAAGGGTGTTCAAATTCTAATCATCCTCCCTTTCTAATGCATTTAGTTCAAACAAGAACAGACATAAAAATAACAGTTCACACTGAATGAGGGAGATCTGAATCACCATCCCAGGGAGACGGAAAGCAAGAGCGATTCAAGGACTTTTTGCACGACCGTTTCTGATTTTGCGCTCCTTGGATGAACTACAGGATCGAGGCAGCTTGACATCGATGTTTCATTTGTTCTCGGTGATCAAAAGCAGAACAAAAATCTTGCATCGATCACCGGTTTATTAATCGCACTTTATTCGCAGCTTGAAAATTCCCGTCGCTATTTCGGGATGAAATGTCTCGCAAGCGCTTCACTGTCAGGAAAGTTGAGCATATGTATCTTATTTCAATACATTCCCCCTCGCCCCTTGCAAAGCCCTTTTTATAGGGCTTCACAAAAAATTAAATAGTTCAATTACTTATCTGGAAAGGAACGTCGGCTGCCTCGGTCTCACCCTGTAACACAAGGAGAACTATATCGCCGGGGACGCGAGGCCAGGAAAAACGCCCTCACAGAAAGCGCAGCCGAGGATCCCAGAGGACGAGCGAAGGGAAAGCCAGGAAGGACAGAAACTTTAAACCCCACGGTTGTTACTCTTTGCAAGTCTCAAGGCAAGCACATTGCTCTGCTTGTTTGAAAGACAGCTGCATGAGCTCATTTTTTCTGGAGTTGCCCTTACTTTATTTTTTGTAATGCATATGGAACACAAACTTCAATAGGGACGTTTTCCTTCTCCTGCTCCTCTCGCCGTACCACCGCAAGGATTTCTAAACCCAAAAAGGGCCTTGTGGCGGGGGAGTTATGCAAGCGCAGCAGAGCTTCGTCCCCCTCTGTAGGTTTTGTTTTTTTTTTTTTTAAACTGTCTTCTGCTTTTGGATGGCGGGTTATCAAGGCAGCAAACCGCAAACCAAACCCACCGAGCGTCTGCTGGCTTCACTCACCTGCCCTTCCTGACACCCTAGACCAAACACACCATACTAAAGCCATTTGCAACACATCATATACATCCACAAACCATCTGTGAACTACACAGGTGCTCCTGTCCCCGCGTTAATGGCAGAACAGGGAATCCCACCCCCCGAAAGCACTTTGCCTTCGCGCACAGACGCAACACAGCAGGAGCTGGAATGAAAGCCCCAGATGCATCAACTACCTACCGCAAAAACACGCTTTGAATAGGCGCCATGCTCCGTAAAAGGCAGTAAAAATGCCATCTGATACCCACAGGTAACCATACGGCACTGGCAGTCAAAGCAGAGCCTTCCGCTGCTGCTCGCAGGGGGCTGGCACGCAAGAGCTTCTGCATGAAACCAAAAATTGATGCTTGACACGACTAGCAAGTTGCCACGTGTCTTAATTGAACATGTTCCATTTGTTCCCAATCCCCGCAGTGCCTGGAACCGGTAAACACCGCTCTATTTAAAAGCTCAATCCACGTATACGGTCACTAAAACCCATTTCTTCATATGCATTTTGCTTTTCAATACTGCTATACTGGCTGCTGGAAAACTAGCAAGTTGTACATAGCAAAGGGAACAAGAGCCTTGCCATGCTCCTTAGCCAAGCCTTCTCCCATCACAGTCATTCCCATCCGGGAATCCCTTTGCACAAATTTCCCACTCTCTTGAAAGCACTCAGCTGGTTTGTCACCTCTAATCTGATGAAGAGATTGCGTCCAGAAGCCCGCTGTCCTGATGCCAGGAAATCTTCTTTTGACTTCCGGAATATGTTCATCCTTCCCATGGTATACTTTTTTTTTTTCCCCCCCCTCTGTATTATCACACCCACACGTTTGAGCAGCCCTGGCCCATGCCAGCTGCAGAGGAGCCCTGCAAAGAGGCAGCCCGGGTTTTCCGCCATCGCTGAACGCTTCATGGCTACCTTGGGAAAAGCACCTGGGACGCCGTCCAGAAAACAGCCTTTTAAGTTAACTGATATAAACCAAACAGTTCTTAGTTATGGATCTCTGTTACACATGCTGGTCAGAGGGAAAGAATCCATGGAAGAAGCGTTTTAGTTTAAAATTAAGTACTTCTTTACTGTACTGTAAAGGATTTTTTTTTTTTTTTTTTTTTTTTTTTAAGAAGAGAGCGATTACAGTGCAACTTGGACCGAGCACGCAAGTAATTTGGTGCAGCATGGACAAAACTTCCTCTACATACCTATTTTTCGGGAAGTAAAAATCCTGAACAAGGGTGTGGCACCCAGACAAGAGGAGGCAGAGATACTGTTATTTCAACAACATGGAGAATTGGTCTTTCTCTTACACTTACAGAAAGTCAGTCAACATGAGCATGCAAGGCAGTAACAATTCTCCCGTATCTGCGGACTAGAAAAATCCACGCCTTCAAAGGGAGGAAGAAGGAAGCTCTCTTGGACGAACGCCATCACCATCTGCTACCGACTTTGCTCTTAAAACACTGATTTTTCCAGCATCTACTGTGCACTTGAAAGCTTTCCAAAGATCTTTCACTTGCAAGCCACTAAAGCATTTTTCAAGGGAGCTGCTGCAGAACACTGCAGGTCTAGACCAGCACGCGAACTGGTGGTATCCCAACGCCCATGGGCAGCCCTGAGGTTGTGAGGTTGTTTTTTTTTTTTTTTTTTTCAAGTCAGGAAGCACTGCCAAAATAACCACTGCGAGAACAGGCTGGCTTTAACAGCCAGGACAGAAAACTAGAACACAGCCTCTCTTCAGCGCAGCCGAGAGAGCCCCTCGCTATAGCTTTGAGTCATCTGGGCTGGGAGAAAGCGCCATGCCCTGCTCTTTTTTCCAAGGACTTACCAGCCGGAGGACGGTGGGAAAGACGAAGAAAGCCTTACGCGGAGCACAGGAACCGGATCACGGGAAGAATCTCCTCTTACCCAGCACCTTGCGGGAAGTGGTGTGCCTCTCAGTTGGGTATTGGGACATTTAAAAAGAAAGGCAGGAAATCCTCTTCTCAGAGTGAGCACCGGTCTCCATTCAAAAATGCTCTGCGGTCTTTTCCTTCAAGAAACTCTATCAATTACTTTGTTTTCAGCACATTGACAATCGCTAACACCACTCTTCAAAAATAAATACACAAGGTAACGCAACGTAGCAAGTAGTGGGGGTGCAAACAAGGCGATGCGAGAAAGCGGCAAGCTCACATCGTCACTCAGCAAGTCAGGGACACAGCGCTGAGCTTCGTATTTTCATTTAGCTTCCCCAGTGCAATAAACTGGAACGGCAGCTGTAAAGAATTCTTAAAGCCATTGTCTTTAAGAGAAAACTTCTTCAACTTTTGGCTTGACAAAGTATTATTTCCCCTTAGCACGGATGCTTTTAAAAAGCAGCTCTATACATATGGTTTCACAAACACAGTTTAAGTACAGCTCTCAGGCTTAAAAACAAACTTTCTTCTAACGGACAGAACTATGGATACGCAACAACAAACAGACCGCCAGTCTGCAAACGAAGTTACGGATATTACAGCTATTACGAAATAAGATGAAAAGCTCAAGGATGCTATGTGTTCCCACAGTAAGAGCTGCCACCCTCCCTCTCTACCCTGCATCCTCAAATCCCTTTTAAAGTTAGACTGTAAGCTCTGTGGGGCAAGAAAAATATAATGCCTTTATTTGTTATGTAAATTGCTTTATAAACCTGGACACTATATAAATAAAAAACCCAACAAGCTATTATTTCATTCTACTTGGTTCAAATTTTGAAAGCTCCAGAAGTGTCAAGATGAAAGAGGTGATATAATTAAAGCTCTCCATGGTGGATTTTCTTCATATGACATGCAGCTCAAGTCGTATTTCAGACTGATCCTTAAGTTATGAGCCAATTATATTAGAAGCTAAAAAGATTAGCCTGCAGAGCAATGAAGACTGATGATTTAGTTGAGTGCATGACAGCACCTCTATGCTTACTGCAAAATATTCAACATATTTTAATAATGTTATACTACTATGGAAATTTTACAGCTGAAAAAAAAATATATTCATCAGCGTTTAATAAAAACTGACAGTAAGTCTACATATCCTCACATCTCTAAAAATGGGCCCTGCTAGGAATTCACATTTAGTATACAATTCCAAAACATGAAAAGGTATTTAAGTCAAAGCTTAAATTTTGGCCTGCAAAAAAGCTGCTGAAACAATATTTTATTTGTACCTCCATTTATACCCTGAGCATATGAACCCAGCTTTTCAAGCAATCCACGTATCATCTTTGCATGATTTTGATACAAGATACTAAAACTTTCGTAACTTTAAAAAAAAAAAAGTTAGAAGGACTACATAAGGACTACATAACAGATGAGGAGGGTTTTTTTTTTTTTAAGGTATAGGCTTTCTTTTGGAACTTATGAATGCCCTACATGCTTTACGCAACTTAATTCCCCTCCCCTGTTGTCAAACAGTAAAATATTACAGATGGCACAAGGCAAAACCATCAAACCGACCTCCTTTTCCAGAGAACTAAGTCTACAGAAATTTCAGTCTACGAGTTACATAATTTGTAATTCGGGGAAACAACCTCAAGTCAGGGCAAACCAGGTTTTCAGGAAGGAGCAGAACCGTGGTGCAGCAGCACAGAAGAACTGGAGGGACGGGGAAAGGGAGGAAGGAAGGGGAGGGGTGTGGAAAGCTGATGAACTGGAAAAGAAGTGCCCAGATGGAGTCTACTCGCTGACCTATTTCTTTTATCCGAAAGAGGATTCATTACAAAAAATATTCCACAACTCACTGCGGTCTGGTCATCTTCCGTCTCGGGTTCTGCGCTTGGGAGGCAGCCAACCCTACCCATCACAAGCCATTTGGTATAGCTGTCCTGGAGCTCTGTTAAAGCAAACGTTAAGGCGACTGCCTTCGTTATTCATCTAGGGTATTTCTAGTCCAGTTTGCACGTGCAGAAGATTTCATTAAGGGCACTAGTAACTCATTACCAGAAAGGGACTCTTCTGTATTGTCTCTGGGGCTTCTTCTTCTACATCAGCACTTCTGTGCATACCAGTAACACTATCAAGCTCCTCTTCGCACCCTACCAACATAATGCGCCAGTGCAAATAGGACCTCTAACAAAATTGCCTCACAACTTTTCTGGGGAGAACAAGATGGATGGGACAACAACGTCCTTGACTTCTCCTCCTTTTATCCGCAGCAAACCACAAATCACAGCTTCTGTGATACAGATTTGTAAATTAAGTGCACCGAGAAGCATTTCACAGCCTGCATTTCACAGCCTGGGATGCACAACGGCATGCAACTCGGACATCATCTGTACCGCTCTAATCCAGATTATTTCCGATGCATGCAGTCGAATTCCCCTCAGCTCCAGACCATCCACGGCTCCTCTGCAGCGAAACCGTCCTAGTTGCACCTTATCGGTTTACGCAGACTACGAGGCAGGAAGAAAGATCACGAGCTTGAACTACAGCCCGTTGAAATCCTTTCGTTCCTGGGGAAGTCGGGCTCATCTGCCAGGGCATCTGCCAGTACATGCAGGCAAGAGAAGCCTCAAGGTCATAAAGCTTGTCTGTCACATACCGGCAGCAGACAAATGGCAGCTAAAGTAGGACATTTTTGATCATATGCCCATTAAGCGGTTTGCATTCATTTGCATTTGCTTGCAACCTTCCTTAAGGTGGGATCGAGCATTTTAACTTCCCAATATAATTTACCCTTCTATCGGGCACGTTCCCCCTGTTAAGGGGTGTGTAAGCACATTTCTCTTTTGCTGACCACAAACATCGTTTAGGAAAGACCGGCTCATCTCGTAATCCAAAATCACGCTGCACTGACCTTCCAAACAGCATCCAAATCTTGTCATGAAAACTGCCAGAACACCTATATTTTTTTAAAAAAGGTAGCCTACTCCAGTCTCTGCATTACATTTAACGTTCCTGCAACATATCAGCATCTCAATTTCTACGGGGAATTAAGATTAAGGTCACAGAAATCGCTCACGAGCAAAGCAGAGAAGTACGTTCAGCTAAAGTACAGCTTCATCTAAGTCCGCCCTAATTTTCATACCAGAGATCTCCTTCGTTTTCCTACAGCTGGTCGCAGTCCGTTACCTACCGTTTCTCCAATTAGCAACCCTGCAGCTGCCACGTCTATCTTTTGCTGCTATTTCCTCAGAACGACAGCCACGCGAGCGGCTTTTCACATACCCATACCGAGACGGTTTCTCCACGTTTAAATTGCAACGATGATCACCACTCCTACCGTCGTTACGCCCCTCTCCTAATCTTCTCTTTCATCCCTATTAGTTCTGCAGTAAACAGAAAATCCTGTAATTATCTTCGTTATTTAACATTAACTTTACAAGTCGCGTCCTTGCACAGGATCGCTGCTGTGATAAGCCAGCACAGTCTGGAAGACAGAGGCAAAGCGAACCGCCGACAACGGCCACGCTTGATGCTACGTTAGCGTTACTGAGCCGCGCTTGCTAGTAATTAGCAACGCAAGCAGCATCCAGTGCAGCAAGTCTTTTGATATATAACTCTTAATTTTTCCCACAACAGCAAAAAAGAGATTCTTTTCGCCAGCAACCAAAAAAGCTCCTTAGCATTAAAGAGAAAGAATACGTCTGAAAATCTGCGTTACTAGCGTAACAATAACGTCCCGGCATCGCTACCAACAATCGCTACGAGACGCGTGATTAATCTCGAGTCCTGCTCTCGGACTGGGCTACGCCGGACCGCGGCTCGTTTGCTGAAGTCATTTGAACGTGCGGGTAGCAGCGAACGACGCTGAGGCTGTTTGCTTCATTTTTTAATGGCACAGCAATTTCTTTCCAGGGAGAAACAACTCCAGCGCAAGTAAACAAATAACCACTTGGCTCCACTTCAAATATGGCCGAAGTCAGTCACCAGTCGCGGCAGCTCCGGCCTGCTACCAAAATGAAGGCTGCCATCCATTTTGCACCTACCTCGTTCCATGCACCATTTCCAACACAGCATTAAAAATGCATGGTTCAGGGGATTTTTTTTTTTTTTTCCTCTCCTCCTCATTACGCAGCCTTGTTCGGTCTGTGCCCACTCCCTGCCAAACCCACACGGTTCTCCCCTCCCCAAAACACGTCCCGTTCGCTTTCTTCTCGGTTTCTTTTTTTTTGTTTCGTTAACTACCATGTCGGCCAAGCAGCCTTCCCAGCCGCCTGGCGCCAAGGCTACCTTCTGACCCTCGCTCTGATACATCTCCTTTTCCTGGTCCTCTGGTGCCCTCAGCAGTGACCTTCCTGCCCTTCCCCTCCTGGCCAAGGATGCCCACCCACCTGCCCACCTGGGCCCCTCCCCGTCCACCCCGGCGCTCTCCTGCCCCAGCAAACCAGGTGCCACCTCGCCCTGAACCTCCCTGAGCTCAGCCCGCCCCGTCCCCCCGCCCCGGCTCGCTGGCTCTGGGTCACTGTCTGTCCCCACCATGCCGTCCCCCCACCCTGGCCCGTGTCACCATGTCACCACATCCCACCCCACCCCACCGCTTGGTCTCCTCCCCCATGTCCCCAGGCAGGAACCCCTCCCCACCCCCCCCAGCTCCACCTCCACCACAGCCCCGCCCCTTAGCTCCACCCCCTCTGGCTCCACCCCCTGCAGCCCCACCCCTGCATAAGCCCCGCCCCCTACACCCCACCCCCTTGCCCCATCCCTCCCCCACCCAACCCGCCTCCTTCAGCCCCGCCCCCTCCCTGTGGTCCACCCCTGCCACACCTAGCCCCGCCCCATAACCCCTCCCCTATAGCCCCGCCCCTTCCCTGCTGCCACGCCTCCTTAAGCCCCGCCCCCTCCTCGGCCCCCGCGCCCCCCCACCCCGCCGCCTCACTCACGCGGGCGGTTCTTGCGGACCGAGTCCCGGCGCTGGCGGCTGACGGAGCCGCCCCGCTCCCGGGGCTGCGGCCCCGCCGCGCTGTCAGCGCCGCTGCTCCGCCGCCGCCGCCGCCGCGAGGGCCCCGCCTCCGCGCCCCGCCGCCGCGGCTTCTCCTCCTCCTCCTCCTCCTCCTCCTCCGCGCCGCCGCCGCCGCCATTGCGCAGCGGCTCCATCCGCAGCGCGGCCCGGCCCCATGGGCCGCCCGCCGCGCCGCGCCCCGCCGCGCTCCTCCCGGCCCCGCCGCCGCCGCAGCCAGCGCCTCCACCGCGCCTGCGCCTAACGGCTCCCGTTAGGGGGCGGGCTAGACCGCGAGGCGGCCCTCAATCCGCGCGCTCCGCCGGGCGGAGCGACAAGCGACTCCGCCAATCAGAGCCAAGGAGCCGGACGTCAGCCGGGCGCTGGGCCCTCCCCTCACCCTCGGCGGCGGATATTGACAAGCGCGGCTATCCAATAGAATGCGCGAGCTTGGCACGGGGCGGGGGTGAGGGGCGGGCCGTCGTGCCACGGCTTCGGCCTATCGTTTCTCTTCGGGCAGAGAATGACACGCCACCTATCCAATGAGATGATGCGACTGCCCAGCCGGCGGGCTGAGTGACAGGCCGGGTAACTGTGGCAACGCAGAGGCGGGCCGAAGGGAAGACTGCGGTAGGCCCGGCTGGGCTGGGCCGAGCAGGGGGGCTGCTTTGCATGCGATTTGCATATGCAAATAGCGAGGCCTCCCTCCGCCTTGCAGCCTCAGGGCCCCCCCCCGTGGCCTCCCCCGGCGGCAGGGCCCAGCTGGCCTCGGAGACCCCCATCCCCCCTCCCCACAAAGGCCCTTGTCATCGGGGAATAATTAATTTCCGTGAGAATTTGCCCCGTTCTGGCTACCGAGCAAAGGGACGGCTCAAATGCTGTTTGCCGAGGGGCCAAAACTGGTAATATTCTGTCAGGCGGAGGCGGGAAGCATCTAAACGGGGCTGGTGCCCTACATGAGACACAGCGTAACCTTCTCTGAGGAGAAACAACCCTCCTTTAGGTAGGCGTCGCCTTCGTTTTGGTTGAACGACTCAACTCGCCTGCCTGGAGTTCAGAGTATTTCCAGTACAGGGCCCCGGGCACCCTTCGTATTTCATGGGAGGTGAGTCGAGGAGAGCTGGCGGGATGCCGAGACACGGAGGCCTCCGGAGCTGCCCGTTGCCAGCCCTGCTGCTGCAAAGCTTCCTCGTGGTGCCCCAAGGGCAGGCACCTTTCCGGGCGAAACTGCAGTCGTGTCCTGAAGGTTTTTCTCCAGAGATCCACCGTGAAGTCCAGCGCAAGGCCCCGTTGTCTCTTACCGCTTCCCCAGAGCAGGACCAAAGGCCGTGAGCTTCTCCCGAAATACAGGAGGAGTTTGTCACCCGCTAGCCTCTCTACTGCTGCCGTTCCCTGCGCTGTACGGGACTGCTAGATGGTGAGGCAGGCACCAAAAATACCCGGGAATCTTCCCGCTCCTTCTGCCAGGAACTGGTATCTCAACACTCGTGATTTCTCTCTCTCTCCATCCCAGAATCTGCCTTTTATTTGACTACATTTGGGCTTTCTGAGTCCGTCAGAAAGCTATGGATCGATCTGCAAAGGGACTTGGAGCAACCACCCCGGTAGCTACAACCTCAGCTTCAGTCCTACAAACGGAGTTTCTCTCAGCTGATGAAAACACCAATATCTCCTGCTCCACCACAGCAGCTCACCCACGTTCCCTTGGGGAGAAAACCAAAGAGGGTTCAAACAGTAAGTCACAGAGCAGTTAAGTGTTTCTCTCCTGCCTTTGGAGATCCTGCTTGCTGTCCCTCGCCATGGCTCATGATACCTTTCTTTGAACATTGCATCAACAACAAAAGACCTTGGTTAAAAACCGTGAGATGGCGGTGGGGCACACCCTTGGGAGACCAAAAGCTACGTGGGAGCCTAAGCAGTAGTCTGAAACGGGAGAAATACCTGCTCTGACTTAGATCTGCAGGCTGTGTCTTCTGCGGCACCCACAGAGAGCCACAGAGGCAGAGAAAAGGGCAGGAGGGTCGAGGTAGCCCGTCCTACCTGGGCTACCTCGTCCCCTACCTGGGGAAAAGTGCTGTTGGGTGACAAGACACTGCTTCTCCCATCCCATAGAGCATCCTGCATTTTTTAGCCGAAGAGAGCGTGTCAAAGATCCTGAGCCACAGAGACGCCACTGTGT
Source organism: Struthio camelus (assembly GCF_040807025.1). Classification (NCBI taxonomy): domain Eukaryota; kingdom Metazoa; phylum Chordata; class Aves; order Struthioniformes; family Struthionidae; genus Struthio; species Struthio camelus. The sequence goes on from NC_090945.1 coordinate 83,940,002, forward strand.
CCTCTCAGGGCCAATGTTTGGATGGGCCCGCAGGGCACAGTCGGGCCTGCTGACCTTGTCTAGGTGAGACTGTGACATGTGAGACAGGGGGAATTTTCAAGGCCGGATGCTTTCGGCTGTGGCACGTGGTCAGTCCACGCAGACTTGAGGGCTTGCCAGCCCTGGCCTGCTTTCCTCGTCCCCCGCCTGCTGGCCGTGACCCGCGGGCTGCACAAGCACAACAGCCCAGTAGCCTCTGGCATGGAGTGCCTGGGCATCTTACAAACACACCTTGGGTAATTAGAGAAAATAACCTCCTCTTGGCAGACCAAACAGCCTTTTCTTGTCTTTCTTCACTGTTTGTGCTTTGAAGGAAAAAAGGAAAGCATTTGTTCCAAAAGGAAGACAGGAACTGCGTGTGCGAAAAGGATTTGACTTTCAAGTTAAGGAGCGTTTTTCTCCACGTGGCCAAGACTATCACAGCCACAGTCAAGCCCAGGGGACAGAGGAATGAAGGAACAAGCTGTTTTCCCACTAAACTGCATCTGTGGGCCCCTTTAGCAATCGGCTGCTCTCAGGTAGCCAAACTCTGCTGCTTGCAGGCTTCAGGTGAAACGCGTGGCTCTGAGCGTACTGGGAGAGTCACGGGGGAAGAAGCAAGAGCGGCATGCCGGGCTCGACGCATACTGCCCACCTCGGCATACATCTGCTCATGGTGTCCAGCAGGGGCTGCGTGCACTCCAGAGGGGCTCTCCCTCCCAGCCCTCCACAGCTGTGTACTGCAAAATTTCTCCCAAATCCTCTTCCAGCCTGCAACACTTTGCAGCTCAGACCTCTGCTTAAAAGCCCATGATGCATTTCTCTTCCATGAGCTTGTCCAGTGCCTCTTTGGCAGCTGAGGGGAGGACTTCCACAGCTCAGCTATACCCTGCAGCAAGAACCACCCTTCTCTTTTCAGACCGCTCATGATAAATGCACTGATGCCATTTGCAGTCAAAGCATAGGTCACCCTCGGAGAAGAGTGAGGGATTAAGCAGCATTTTGCCACGCGAAGAAAATCCTGCTGGGCACACAGAAGGCTAGCGCGGCCCGAGAAGAGCCTGACACACCGAAGCCACGGACGGCATGAGAGCTGCAGTAGCTGGAAGGCAGCGCAATTGCCGCAGAAGGTGAGAGGCCTGAACGTCCTCATCTGAGGAGGCATCGAACCTGCTGTCCTGGCCATCCCCTAGACCATCGCCTGTGCTTGCTCCAAAATGAAGCCTGACAACTGTCCCCGAGTCCTGTTCACCTCTGTGATATGGACTGGGGGCCTTAGTCTCGATGTGACACTGCGTGAACCCAATAGCACCCTCTGAAGCATTCCCAACGGTTTCATAAACCTCCTGCTCCTCAGCACCCTGGTACCAATCCAGACATCGGTGTGAGCAACAGGAGTGCATTAACCTGTCCCCTTCACCAGACAACCAGAGATACGGTGATTCTTGGGGCTATCCGAACTGCCCCACAAACCTGCACTTACCCTGCGAGGTCACCTCTAGTCTCTGGGATGCTGCAGCAGGAGGAGCTACCCTAACATGCCTAAAATCAAGGCAAGGGTCTTACCAAATCCACATGCCCTGAGGAGGACCAAGGAAGCAGAACACACAAGGAAGCTGAATTCTCAGCAGACGAACCTCGATAAACAGATGAGATTTCCCAAGAAATCCCAATGCAACTATAGAGTAAGGGAAACGATCCAACTCCCACCGAGGGAGTCGCTTGAAATTGCACATGGCAAAACTTGTCGGAACAACACTAATTTTTATTTAAAAGTATCCATCTCTCCCCAATGGGAAAACCAAGTTGCATCAACTAGAGTAAAACCAAAAAAAGGAGAGGACAGGCCTTTTAATCCCTTGTGGCCTCCTCTTCTCTGCAGCACTTCTGGCTTCTAAAACCATTCCCTGATCAGGTAAGTTAGGACTTAATTCTTCCTTCAGCTTCCATGTGAAAACTACTTAACATCGTTCTTTGCTCCACAGAGGCATCAAAAGCCAAAATTCCCTCCCTCTGCCGACTTACAAACACACGACAACCTCACAAGTTGAGTGTTAAACATAAAACAATTTTATTACATATTTTGCAAAATGCTTTTTCTTTTTTAAAAGATTTGCAGGGACACAATTCCCTCCTGCAGGTTCTCCTACGGATTATGCTTTCAAAATGTCATGATACACCTCTAGAATTAATGACATTTCACACTAAATACAGAAAAACTGAACACATGCCTTTATCAAGTCCAAAGCAGCGATAAACCAGCTGTTTACTAAAGAGTGATTCAATGTGAAAATAAAGTATGCATGCCATTGCTAAAAAGCATCAGAAAAATGCATGAAGAATTTTACAGACAACTAAAGCATTAGAGAAGAGGGCCTTGGTGCGGATGCTGCTGGTTTGGGATCTCCACATGCTTCTGCACGATTCGGAAGACATCTGTGAGAAGATACACGCCCCCTCTTTAGAGGGCTGATTTTTCTGACAGATTCTGCAATGTGGTTACACAGGCTCAAATGCTCCCTGCTTTACAGTATGGATATTTGCTAACAATTTCTGCTTTATTTCAGTACAACACTCAGTAATAAACACCAGCCTTTTAAAAAGGTGAAAGAATTTGGGGAGATTTCCCTACCTTTTGCAAATAAAGAGCAATTGGAAGTGCTGAAAGCTGCAGCTTTCACGGAGAGGTCACAGGTCTATATAAACCTCTCCCTGGTGAAATTACTAAAGCTGAGAAAAATAGCTTCTTGGGGACTGCCGATAGGGACTTCTGAGTTCTTCTCAGAGTCCCAGGCCTGCCCTGCTTGCAGGGAGGTTTTGGGCAAGTCACCACCTCGTCTTCAAATGGAGAGAACAGTCTCTGCATCACCTCTCCCAGCAGAGGAGTTATATTGCGTTTAAAAGCACACTCTGTTCCTCTGACAGATAAAGTGCTAGATATGAACAAGCTGTGAACAGCTCAGGTTCACCCTGAAAAACAGCTCAGTCGGACCAAAAAACCATCTTGCTATTGCATATATTTATTGTCCTCATCATTTAAGAGAGGTGCTTCTTGCATTGCTGAGGAAAGGGAAAGAGAGCAATTGGTGAGCAGCTGCTCCAACGAGGCCCAAGTCAGAACAAGCTCCAAGTCCCATCTCCCTTCCCCAGGTTAACGGTGGTGCTAAGTCAGTAAACCAAAAATGACAAGGCAAAGCTGGGGAAGCAGCCACATGGCTCAAAGCCTGGGGCTTGTAAAGGGGGCGGGGGAAACACAGCGGGGACATGGGATCGAGCAGATGCAGACAGGTGACTTGCAAAGTCCCCAGCATTTCCTTTGGCATCCGTGAAAAAACAAAATGACTCTTGCGGCCGGAGTGAGTAACACAAACGGCAGCTAAAGGAGGGATGAACAGGCAAGGACTTCCCGCAAGGCATTCAGCTCCACGGGCTCTGCGGTACCCAAGTAGTGCTGCCAAGGAGGTGACGGGCTGCTGGGCAGCTCTGGGATGTGGCACCAACAGCCTCTTGCTGAGGCTCGTGCTACGTATCCCTCCAGACAGCAGCAAGGAGTGCAAACACGGCCCACGGCAACGCAGAAGGAACGGAGAAGGCACCTGATGTGCCACGGGAGGGTACTTCACATCAAGCACCACGAGGCTGGCACAACCTTATGGATCCCATCGTATTTACGGCAGGCTCCGAGGGTCACCACTGTGCCTGGACACGGCCCAGCAGTCTCACAGGGGCGCTCCTGGATTAAACCTTGCAAAACCTGCTACGACGGAAACAGGCGCTTCATCGCCACCGAGGGAGGAGGAGCCGTTCGGCCCCATCACCTCCCAAAGCAAGCTGCATGCCAGCCATCCCAGACCCCATGACCTCTCTGTGCCATGAGGGAAGGGGAGGATGCTCTGAGCAAGAGCACAGATGCAGTCTGGCCTGTCGTGCTCTCATCATGGGCATGGCAGCACAGCCCTTTGGAGCTGTTGAACTTCCCCCTTCCCATGGCAGCAATAAGCTTTCCTTTGTTAGATCCTCCCAGCGGTGGGGAGACACACCAGTTAAGGCTTTGGCAAGGTGGAAGTGCTGGCCGTGCCCTGCCACCCCGCCGGGCTGGTCTCAGCCCCTCGGCAGGAGCAAGCAGAGAGGAGCGCACCTTGCCGCACCACGGTCCTTGTTGCACACCCAGTGCCAGAGGAAAGGACAACAGAGATGGGCCAGGGTCCCAGCAGCAGAGCCAGAGACACAGTATAAGGCAAATGCGAGGTTGGGCACCTGGTGAAGGCTGCTGCACAGACCCTTGGGTGTGTTTTCAAGTCAAGCTGAGCAGAGCCAACAGTCAGCTCCACTTTTTCAGGACATCTGCAAAACCCTTTCTCGAAGCTGGAAGGTCACCCTTTGGACCACCAGGAAGCATTTCCCTGGGGCCTTCTAGAACTGAAGAAGGAAGACGTGGATAATCACCAGGAAGGTTTTGATTTTTAACTCAGGGGATCGGTCCTTGAGTGAGACCTTCTCTGCAAGTGCAACAGGCAGAGGGAAAAGACAAGATGGCTGGGGAACAGACCAAAACCCAAGAGCATCACGCAACCAAGGCCTCTTCCAGTGAAACCTTCCAGGGAGAGTTAACAAGGCCCTACCACCCACTCCCCTACTCTTCAGGCTTCAAGCACGTTGGCCGAATTCCTGCTTCAAAGAGGAATCGCCCAGGCTGAGCAATGATAGTGGCAGCCCACCACCTCTTCCCTCTGCTCCAGCGCTATTTCTGCAGTCGAGCATATACGAGAAAAGCCACGGCCGAAATCAGTGCGATGCCTGCAGCTGGTGCAAGGTACGACAAGGACGAGCCATTGCTGTCTCTTGGGGAGACTTTGGCCTGAGACAAGCTGGAGTTGGTGCTCGAGTCAAAAGCTGGAGGGTTTCTGAAGGGACCATCTCTCTCCGGGAGGTCCTGGGCTGCCCCGAGCAGGACGCTGGGGTAACGGTCCACCCGGACCTCGTGGGTGCCCTGGGAGGTGCTGTCCCAGCTCAGAGGCAGATGGGAGCTTGCTCCCGTTGCCTCCCCTCCCCTGGGCTCGGCATGAGCTGCTGGAGCCGGGGATGAGCGTCCCAAGGAGGCTCCAGGGAGCACTTTTCCAGGGCTTGAGCTGTCTGTGCTCACCATGAGTGGGTCACTGCTTATCTCGAGGCGATTGGAGTCCCCCGAATAGGGGTCGCTGGGCCCCCGCGAGCTCAGACATCTGCCGGCCGCCTGCGGGCTCTCCCCCACCACGGAGAGGAGAATGCCTGGCTTGCTGAGCTCCATGTCTTCCTCCACCTCGCTGTGAAACACCCGTATGTTCCCAGGAGAGCTCACTGGGGGGGTTCTCCTCCCAGCCGTGCCTTCAAAGCTGCCTGCAAAGGTCGCGCCCAGGAGAGGGGCTGCTGAGGCTGGGAGCACCTTTGGGCAACAACAAAATGGGCTGTCTCAGGTGGGTGCTGTAGAGATCACACATTCAGCCTGGCTTCAGGCACCCATGTCAAGCATCAAGCCCAGCTCCAGCACTCAGAGCCCTCAGCCACCAAGTCTCCAGTCACTGGAAAGCAAGGCTGGCCACGAGCAGCTCCCTGGGCTGGGTGAACGAGCAAGGCAGGAAGGTACCAGGACTCCGGAGAGCCTTTGGGATTAGGAGGGATATGGGAAGGCAGACGATGAGAGAGGTGCACATGTGCATCTGAAACTATCTGGAAGCTGGGAGATTGGCCGGCAAGTCAAGGGGGAAATAGAGAGTTAAAGACCAACAAACTTTGGCTCCCTTCTTCCTCCCTGGGGCTGGCAGCACTGAAATGACGGCCTGAGATGGCGAGGGGAGCAAAGCGCATCCCCCAAACGAGACTTGACGAACTGACCCCAACCGAGCAGCACAGGGAGCTCACGCAGTGCGAAGCACCAGGGTGCCAACCGGGAGCAGCAGCAGGAAACCAAGCCTGCCCGGCTGGGAAAGCTTCCCTGGGAGGATACGTACGGCACAGGCAGGGAGCACCCATGCAGCTGCTGCACTTCTACCCTAGCGCCTCAGGCTCCCTGCACACTTGGGGTAAGGAAATAAGCACTGGGGGGAATGATTTCCTTTGTTCAAAACCCCCATCCTTGGGGTCTCGAATAGAGCCCTCAGCCCCACAAAATCAATGGGGGACATCCAAGTGCCTGCAGAGAGGTCAGGGTCCAGCCCCCACTCTATGCGCGTATTGTAACAGCCACTTGCTAAAGCAGCTCTTTCAGATACTCCTTAAAAACAGAACACCAGGATGGGGACAGGATCACAGCGGGGAAAAAAAAGCCCTGAATAAACGCACCACCGACGGCAAAAAAGCTCCAGCCAGAAAAAAGGTTTTCAAGGATCTGAATCAAATGCAAGCAGCAACCTGGCAAACTAAGATCACCTACTTTCTCCTTCGTCAGCACAGATAGGGCACTGCTGGCTCTCTCCCCCGCAGGCAGTTTTTCCTCTTGTACCGGAGGCTTCAAGGAGGCACTGCTTGACGTGGAAGTGTCTGTGCGTGCAGGAGCAGAGACCAGGGGGGTTGTTTCCATCTGAGCATCTGACAGGGAGAAAAAAAAATGCCCTGTGTTAACCAGCAGACCTCAAAAGAAGGCAAGTTTTGCTCTCCCCTAAGGACGCTGCAGTAGGACAGTCCCACCTCCAAGGCACGCATGTCTCTGTGTTCACGGGTTTTCACCTTTTCGTCACATCTACGTGTCAATCGGCACAGAAAAAGAGACGCTGAGGCCTGCAGCCTGGTTCATCATCCTCAGCACTCCAGGACACGGGCAAGGGGCCTGAGCCACAGCACGGCCCAGAGCTGAGGATGCTGAAGAGCGAACAGGACCCAGCACTGCCCAACGGCCCTGGCCCTGCTGCAGAGCCTGGGGCCCCTGAGCCCTCCCAGGGGTGCAGAAAACCAGACAGCACCCCTGGCCCTCCCTTAGAGCACAGGGCAGCCTCAAACTGCTGATATGGGGGCGCAGAGACGTTTAATCAGGGAGTTTGGCATCGCAAACAAAGCAACTGCCTCCGCGAACTCCTGATCTGGTCGTCGTGCCGAAACACGCTGAGCGACAACACCTGGAGGGAAAACAACGGGATAAAGAGCAGCTAGGCTGGATTTCGGCCAACTTTGCTCCCTTCCGGGGGGGGGGGGGGTGTAACTGGGGCTCGAGAGACGGGAGAGCAGAAGGATGACAACAACAGAGAGGGTGCTACCTTCACTTCTGCAAACACTCATGGGGGCTAGAAAGGTGGATGCAAGCTTAGGCTGTCCTGAGCCAACAGCCGCAGCTACTGCCCTTTCTGTTCTCCAGGAAAGGCCCTCCATCGCCTCCCAGCCGGACCCTACCCCACATGCCCACTTTCCGCACCACCTCCAGCCTCCGTCCTCCCCATCACCCTGCCTTGGCCCCGCTACCCAGGGCGGACGTCGGCACTGCCTTCGACCCTGCTCCCCCAGGAAGGAAACCCACCTCCATCTCCTTCGTGGTCTCTCAGCATCCCGACCCGCTTCTGCTCTGCATCAAACTGTTTTTGGATGAGGAGGGGGTTGTGCACATCCACAAAGCTGCCCGGGGGCTCTCCATACCCGGAGCCGCACGGAGCCTGGGTTTGCGGCGGCAACTCCCTGACGCGAACGGCCTCGACCGATCTCGTAGGCAGCTCAGCAGAGACGTAGTGAACCTCTTCGGGTTCGTTCCTGGGCTGGTCGAGGCTGCGAGCAGCGCGCGGATCCCGTGACAGAAGAGACCTGCCCGGGCCCAGGCCCGAGGCGCTGCGGTTCAGGTGGTTGGCGTTCCCAAAATACCCATTGTCCACGCACACCGGGTGCTGCTGGCGACTCGGCCAGTCCCGGCCCTGCTCAAAGGTGCCGGCCGGTGGCATGGCCGTGTTGGTGGCCACGGGGGGCCCCACTGTCACCTGTGCAGCGTCAGCAGAGTGCAGGACCTGCCCCTCTCTGCGGAGCCCATCGCTCGCTCTGTCATAAGCCACGCTGCCAGGCGGATGGGGACTCTCTTGCTCCAGGAGCTCCTTTGGGAGCTGGAAGGAAAACGAGCCGTGTTAAAGCACTGCTGTTACTGTTCCCACCTCGGCCAGGATCAGGACTCCTGGAGCTCCTCAGAGCCAAACCTAGTGCCCCCCAGGGAGCCTGGAGAGGAGCTCAGACTAACAGAGCTGAGCCTGCACTCATGTGCGTGCAAGGAGAGGAAGCGGGAGAGGGCAACAGTTATACAGCTGTACGTAGGCTATAAGGGGACAGTCTGGTGCTTCTCAACATAGGCGGCTGCATTTTAACCCAAGGGTTTGGTGCATGCGAGCAGCAGGGTGCCTGGACCTCCTGCATCTCCTTGGACAAAGATGATGGGCAAGCACACAGCAGGGATCTGTACCAAGAAGCTGCTTGTGGCATCCCCAACACCCCGCTTGCACGTACTACCTGGGAAAGCGCTGGTAAAGACAGGGGAAACCCCTCTGTCCCGGGTACTGCAGAGCTAGGAGAGATCACGGTAACAGCTGCCCCTCTCAGCACTTTTTGGCTGCTCCATCCTCTGCTAATGACACAGAAACACAGCGTCCCAGAAAGAGCCTGGCCCTAACACAGGCTCCTGACTCTCCAAAAACAAAATGCCGTTGCAGCCCACAAAGGATCTTTGCAGCCACGTCCGATGCGCGTGTCGCTCACCGTTTCCTGCACTGGGGCCCTGGCGTTCAGGTCCTCGCTGGCAGCAGCCGAGCTCGCAGCGGTCGCGGCATGGGGCAGGAGAGGCGGTTGGCTGCTGGTGGGCAGGTCACGGTGCGAATGCGCGGGCATCGGGGCACCCGGAGCGGGGTTTGCCCCCAGGGACGGCATCTGGGCACTCACGGAGGAGATGGGGGCACTGCTGGCTGCAGGAGGGAAGGAAGCGGTGATGGGAGACGAGATGACAGACCTGGCCTGCTGTCAGCCCAAACATCTCCGCACCAGGCTACCTCCAGACCTCCTGCCGTCCCCAGGCACATCAAGGGGTGACACACATCCTTGGGGACCATCACGAAGGTGTTTGGGCAAGAGAAGACAGCAGCTTGGCGGCAGCCCAGGTCCCATCTCTGCCGGGTGACTGACTGCCAGGAAGCTGCTTTGTTCAGTGAGAATTAGCAACGGGGTTTCACAAATCCCATCCAGGGGCCGTTCACGGGGACAGAAACACCTCTCTGACAGCCAGGGTTTGATGCTACACCATGCTAGGAAATTAAGCGTGCTCGGGAACGTGCTTGCATGAGACACGCTGGTCGCGCACGACCAAGAACAGGTGCCGGATCTGATGCCAGACTCCCAAACCGGGCTAGGGACGGAGCTACCAGCACAGACCCCCGCGTCCAGCACTAAGACCCGTTCCCCGAGACCATTTAACGAACTGACACTAAGACAGCTTACGTCTCTCGACTGCACCTCCCTCCCGTGGAGGGGAGCCGGGCGAACGCCGCGAGAGGGAGAGCCCGAGGCGGGGGCCCAGGGACGGCGAGGCCACTTACGGAGGCGGTAGAGGTCATACTGCTGCTGCAGCTCCTCTGCCAGGTGCCCCGCGTTGTTCTTGTGCAGCGCATTGATCAAATCCATCACCCAGCCCCCGCCGGCACTTCAGGAACTGGTAAAACTTGAACACGGCTGAGTGCCTGCCCCGCATTTCCTCCCGGGTCTGGAGCTCATCCTAAATAAAACACCCCGACACGAGGCACAGGGGACGTGAGAACGGGGCCGGCGCGGACGGAGGGCAGCCAGCGGTCTACGGATGGGGCACGCGACGTCCTCGGTGGGGCCACACGCATCGGCCCGCGCGGGCGGCACCGAGCCGGGGCATCAGCTGAGACGCAGGAGCAGCAGGAAGCTAAAACCACTCACGTCCCCCCCACACCCCCCCAAAAAGGCCTCCATCCTGCTGAGCGACCCTGACCAAAAGCGAGCAGCTCAGAGGAGAAAAGAGCACAGAGAAAAAGAAACTTACTCTGTCCGCTTCAGTGAGGCAGGTCAGGGAATGGGCCAGCGACGTCACGTGGATGTTACTGAAATTGCTCAAGTTTTTCAAAATGTAGTCGTACACTTTGTCTTCGGCGAAACCCATCTTGGCTCAGCACCTGGAGACGGAGAGATTTAACGCGAGCGTAGACCAACACGTGGGCTGCCGTTGCTATCTCGCTTTGTACAGCGGCTCGGGCCACGCTGGACCACAAACGGCCCCGAAAGCCTGTGCCCTCGGCGCAGGGGCGAAACCTGCGCAGCGCAGGCTCGCTCGCTCGCGGGGCCGCGCCGCAGGAGGTGAAACGCAGACAAAACGCTCATACCCCAGCGTCAATCCTCGGCGAATCACCGGGTGACGTGGCACCTCGCGGATCAGAGGCTCCCTTCTCCTATGGGAAAGCAATAAAACGCGTCCTTCGAGAAAAACCGCAGCCAGAAAGGGGCAGGCTCCAGCGGGACCTTGCTCTTCTCTCCGGCCGGGCTCCCTCCCATCTGCAGCTCAACCTCTTCCAGCGCTGGCGACTCCGCGAACGCGCTTGAACCCGGCGTCGGGCCTGCTCTCCGCAGGGCAGTCACGCGCCATCAAAACTTTCCCAAAACCAGCAGAAAAGGGAAGAGAAAGAGGCAACTGCCGGCTGCCCGGTGCTGCCCGGTGCTGCCCCCTCCACCCCCTTTTAAAAGCAAACGGGTTGCTAACTCCCACAGCAATGCACAGGAGGCGGCTGCTTCCGGGGCCGGGGTTGAGGCCAGGGTGGCGGCTTGGGGCCAGGCGCCGCTCCGTCCCGGAGGTGGGGTGCGGGGGGGGGGGGTGCTCGGTGCTGGGGGGGCGGCGGGGGGGCTGCAAGGACCGAGCCGGTGCCGCCCCTCGGGCCCCCGAGCGATTACGGGGCGGCATCGCGCTGTTGTCGCCAGGCTTGCGTGGGGAAGGCGGCGTGCCACGGGGCCGCGGCGCAGAAAAGGCCCCCCCCCCGAGACCCCCCCGCCCCAAAACCCCGACCCCGACCCCGGCTCCTACCTCCTCCTCCTCCTCCTGCTGCCGTCGCCGCCGGAGCCCGCTCGCGCCCCCAGCGCCGCCCTGCCCGCGGGCGCGCGCGCGCCCTCCGGGGCAACGTTCTGAGCCCGCCCAGGCGCGGCGCTCGCCGCCACCGATTGGCCGCCGCGCACGTCCGTCGCGGGGATTGACAAGGCGGCGCGACCCCCCCCCCGGGGGACCGCCTTCCGCTTCCGCCGCCACCACCCGCGGTCGCTCCCGGCTTCCCCAGGCCGGTCCTGGCCCCCCGAGGCCTTTCCTGGTCTCTGAGACCCGTCCTGGCCCTCCAAGGCCCGTCCTGGCCACCTAAGGCCATTCCTGGTCTCTGAGACCCGTCCTGGCCCCCCAAGGCCCGTCCTGGCCACCTAAGGCCATTCCTGGCCCCCCTCGAGGCCTGTCCTGGCATTCCAGGCCCATCCTGGCCTTCCAAGGTCCTTCCTGGCCCTCCAAGGCCATTCCTAGCTCCCCAAGGCCCGTCCTAGCCCTCTAAGACCGTTCCTGGCCCCCCAAGGCCCGTCCTTGTCCCCCCAAGGCCCATCCTGGCCTTCCAAGGTCCTTTCTGGCCCTCCAAGGCCTTTCGTAGCTCTCCAAGACCATTCCTAGCTTCCCAAGGCCCGTCCTGGCCCTCTAAGACCGTTCCTGGCCACCTAAGGCCATTCCTGGCCCTCCAAGGCTCGTCCTGGCCCATCAAGGACCGTTCCTGGCCACCGCAAGGCCCGTCCTGGCCACCTAAGGCCATTCCTGGCCCCCCAAGGCCCGTCCTGGCCCATCAAGGGCCGTTCCTGGTCCCCCAGGCCCATCCTGGCCCTCTTAAGGCCATTCCTAGCCCCCCAGGCCTGTCCTGGCACCCAAGGCTGTTGCTAGCCCCCCAGGCCCATCTTGGCCCCCAGGCCTGTCCTGGCACCCAAGGCTGTTGCTAGCCCCCCAGGCTCGTCCTGGCCCTCCAAGGCCGTTCCTGGGCCTGCAAGGCCCATCCTGGCTCCCCAGGTCCATCGTGGCACCCAAGGCTGTTCCTCGCCCCCAAGGCCACCGGTGGGCGCGAGGTGGAGCCGGCTGCCGGCGTTGCCCCGGGGGGAAGGCAGGGCAGGTCTGCCAGGGTCCGGCCGTCCCGTTTGCAAGCTGCTCAAAGTGCTTTTTTTCGTCCCCCTCTATAGCACGGAGCGGGTCTTTCCTGCGTTACCGAGAGCCTCCTCCTCCGTTTTCCGCATTTGGGGTGAAGTTTGACCCACGCAGGCCACGCGCCTGTTCCTCTCAGCAGTAGGTACGTGTTTCCTCGATTAATATGCCTACAAACTAGTAATATCTCATTACCTGCCTTGGAGTCCGGCGGTTTTATATCAATAGCAAGACGAAGAAGGGTGGGTTTGGCTCCGAGTTAGTGTTTTTTCCTGGCAGAAACCCCAATGGCAGGCTGAGGTCCCCATCTGCAAAGGCCTCCGAGCTCCTCTGAACGGACGAGGAGGTATTTCTTCAGCCAGCGACAAGTGGTCTTTAAGGTAAAAGTCAAGCTTTAACCTTACACGTGCCTGTTCTTTCTCATTTGATTTCTTTCTCGTTTAATATCCTTAGGCTGATAAATTTAAGACGTTTTGTATTGTCATCAGGCAGAAATGCCTTCTGTCCTTTCTGTCCTGAACGGCTCTTTATCATGTGTTTAAGATGATAAATGACTCCCCCTTTTTCTCTCTTCTCCCGAGAGCCTGAATCTTTGATCTCTGGGACTAAAAGCTGACAAAGGGAAACCGCTATGCGAACAGGGAGGCCGGAGGGTTCATCCCCAAGCGGTTCTGGCGCGAGCTTTATCCCGCAGCAGCGATCTTGGCCGGCGATCCGGGGGAAGAGCCGCAGCCGTCGCCAGTCGGACTCGCAGGTGACGCCGCGGCGGTCGGAAACGGCAGCGGGGAAGGGACGCGTCATTTGATGTAGTGGGCCGCCGCGTTACCGCGGATTTTAACACGGCCATATATGAAGATGCACGCGCACCCAAACAGCGGCGATCTTTTTCCCTCCCCCCAGCCCTGAGCGAGGACGTTGGTGGTGGCGTCACCGGTCCCTTGTCCCCAGGCAGGTGGCTCGTGCCGGCAGATGGCAGCAGCACGATGGGAATATCTCCGGCTGCGGGACGCGTCTCGGGGGGTGTCCGGTGGCGGAGGGAGCAGCGGGGCGTCCGTCAGCAGCATTTTAACCAAACCAGCGTCGCTCAAGTCAGGTTTTAAATCCACTCAGACCTCTCCGCGGCGCGGGGGGCTGCGCAGGAGGATGCTCGACCCCCGGCGTGAAACCAGTTTCCCCAGCTCCCGGACGGACCCAGGCAATCCGGCGGAGGGGAGGCGGAAAGTGCACAGCGGAGACGTGCCCCCAGCGCCCCGGCGAGGAGGAAGCAAGCTGTAGCTGCACGTGAGTCATCCTCTTTCTTCTCAGGAGGGAAATCCTCCGAGAAAATCCTTGGCAGAGGCATGGGAGCTGGGGAGAGGCCACTGTGCTCTCCTGCCTCACTGGGACCGGAGAGACGGTGCTGACCCCCTCCAGCAATTCGGGGTAACCTAGAGCTAAACCCCATCCCACCAACCTCCATCCCGCCCTCTCCGACCTGACCCGGCACGTGCAGGAGGTTGTGGCACTGAGCTAATGCCGCAGGGTATCAGTGAGGTCCCGTCCTCGGCTCGGTGGTCGCGCGCTCCGGGGCCGGCGAGGGCTTTGCGAAGCATCGCTCCCGGGGCCCCTGGGACCATTGCAGCAGCTCAGCCCCCAATTTACAAAACCGTCAACTTTCTAATCTCCTGGCTGCAGAGAAAAACTCCAAAACCTGCCAAGTCAAGACCTTCTCAAATCCGGAGGAAGGCGGAAAGAATCCAAATTCACCACTCGCAAAAGAAAAATGAACCCCGGTTTTAAAAACGCAGCCGGGCAGGCGAGCTGCGTGCCCGCTTGGCCGTTCGCCGCCGCTGCCGCCGGCCGAATCAGCCGTCGGCGGGGAAGGGAGCACCTCGCGCCCCGCGCGCCCACGCCAGCCTCTGCCACGTGCTAGCCTCGGTTTTGCTTTGTGGGGAGAGCCCTGCACAACACATCCGGTTTGGGCCGGGCTCGTATTGTTTTGCATTTAAATAAAGGCCAACGCTTAGCAACAAGTGTTTAATTTTTACTGTAAGCGGTTGTCGCAGCGGCGCACGGGCCGTGCAGACCTCTCATGCAGCCTCAAAGAGGCCGGCGCGGGGGCCATCTCGGCGTTAACGCCGGGGAAACACCAAAACCTGGACGTAAACCCGAACCAAAGTGGGGGGAAAAAAGGAAAAAAAAAAGAAAAAAGCGGGCGCGGAGCAATTTTGGATTAAAGATTTGAAGCCGCGGACAGGACGCGGTTGGCCGGGGGCGCTGCCGTGCGGCTGGAGTGGGGGGTCTCCGGGTGCCCCCCGGAGCCATCGCGTGTTGGGGGGGGGGTGCGCGCTCCCGGGAGCGCGCGCGCGCGCGCGGGGGGTGGGTGGAGCAGAGCGCGCGCTGCCGCTCCCTCCTCCTCCTCCCCCCCCCACCACCGCGGCGGACCAATGGCGGCGGGTCTCTCAAAGCGCCCAATCGGCGGGCGCCTTGCAAAGCGGCGAGGCGGTTTCTCGGCGCCCGCCGCCTTGGCGGGGCTAATGGCGGGTGGGCGGGCGGGGTGGAAGGAGGGTGGTGCGCGCGTGCGCGAGGCTGGTTGGGGGGAGGAGGCGCGGGGGCCGGGCCGGGGCGGCGCGTTGCGGGCAGAGCCGAGCCGGAAACCTCGGCGCTACCCAGAGCTCGGCGGGGTCGGAGGGCGGTGTGTAACCGCCGCCCCGTAAGCCAACGGCCGCCCCCGCGCCCCTACCGGCCCCGCCTCCCGCCCTGCCCCGCCCCGCCCCGGCCCTGTCAGCGGCGCGCGCCCTGCATGGAGCCGCACCATGGCGGCGGCGGCGGCAGCGGCAGGAGCGGGCGGGCGGCTGCGACGGCGCCGCTGCTCCTGCTGCTCCTGCTGCTGAGGGCCGGCAGCGCCGCGGCTGGGCGCTGAGCGGCGGGGGCCGCGCGCTCTCCCTTTCGCGCCTCGCCCCCGGCGCGGCGTCCATGGTCGGGGCGGCGGCGCAGAGCAGCGCAGCGACAGCGCAGAGCAGCGGAGCCCGAGGCGGCGCCGCCCGCAGGTGAGCGCCGGCCCCGGGGCGAGGCGCGGCCCTGCCCGCCCGGGAGTGGGGGGGGGGGGGGGGGGGATCGGGGTCGTCGTTATGGCGACGGCTCCCCGCCCGCCCGCGGCCCGGCCCCGGCGCCTCCGGGCCCGTCCGCTCCGCTGCCGGGGGGGGCCCTGTGGGGTCCTTGAGGGGGCCCGTGGGGCCCTGTGGGGAGCAGTGTGTGTGGGGGGGTCCTTGGGGACCTCTGTGGGGAGCAGTGTTTGTGGGGGGGTCCGTGGGGACCTCCGTGGGGCCCTGTGGGGAGCAGTGTTTTGGGGGGGGTCCTTGGGGACCTCCGTGGGGAGCAGTGTTTGTGGGGGGGGTCCTTGGGGACCTCCGTGGGGCCCTGTGGGGAGCAGTGTGTGGGGGGGGGTCCTTGGGGACCTCTGTGGGGAGCAGTGTGTGTGGGGGGGGGTCCTTGGGGACCTCTGTGGGGAGCAGTGTGTGTGGGGGGGGGTCCTTGGGGACCTCTGTGGGGAGCAGTGTTTGTGGGGGGGGTCCGTGGGGACCTCCGTGGGGCCCTGTGAGGAGCAGTGTTTTGGGGGGGTCCTTGGGGGTGTCTGTAGGGCCCTTTGGGGGCCCTGTGGGGAGTAGTGTTTGAGGGGGGTCCTTGGGGATGTCTCTGGGACCCTGTGGGGCCCTTGAGGAGGGTCTCTGGGGCCCTATAGGAGGTCTGTGTCTTTGGGGGGAGGTCCAAGGGCCCTATAGGGGGTCTTTGTCTGTGTGGGGGGGTCCTTGGGGCCCTATAGGGGGTCTGTGTCTGTAGGGGGGGGGTCCTTGGGGCCCTATAGGGGGTCTGTGTCTGTGCGGGGGTCTGAGGAGCCCTATAGGGGTTCTATGTCAGGGGGTCCTTGGGGTCCTATAAGGGGTCTATGTCTGTTTGGGGGGGTCTTTGGAGCCCTATAGGGGGTCTGTGTCTGTGGGGGGGGATCCAAGGGCCCTATAGGGGGTCTGTGTCTGTGCAGGGGTCTGAGGAGCCCTATAGGGGTTCTATGTCAGGGGGTCCTTGGGGTCCTATAAAGGGTCTATGTCTGTTTGGGGGGTGTTTGGAGCCCTATAGGGGGTCTGTGTCTGTGGGGGGGATCCAAGGGCCCTATAGGGGGTCTGTGTCTGTGCAGGGGTCTGAGGAGCCCTATAGGGTGTCTGTGTCTGTAGGGGGGGGTTCTGTGGAGCTCTATAGGGGGTCTGTGTTGGGGGGGGGTCCGTGGGGTGCTATAAGGGGTCTGTGCCTGTGGGGGGGGGGTCCGTGGAGCCTTATAGGGGTCCTGTAGGGCCCCATAGGGGCATCAGCGGGGCGCTGCGGGGGTCTGTGCGTGTCGGGGGGCCCTTCTGGGGGTGTCCGTGGGGGGGGGCACCCGTGGGGCCCTGCGGGCTCCCCCTCGCCGCCTGCGGCTGCGTTGCTGCCCGCGCGCCTGTCCGTCCCCCGCCCTCCCCTTCCCGCACCGCTTCTTTAGAAAGTTAAACCCGACTCCGGCGGCGGCGACCTCCTGCACGTGCCGCCGGCGGATCCTCGGGCCTTTCCCCGAAGCGACTTATCGCTGGGAGCACTCGCCCGCGCCTTGTCCGGGCGCTCGCGGGCCTTGCGGCGGGCTGGGTGCCGTCCCGCGGCCGCTCGTCTCTCTTCTCTGAGTGTCACCGCAGCAGGGCTGCGCCGGCAGTGCGTACGCAAGTTTAGCTCGTGGTTTGAGCAACCTCCTTCCCGTCTTCCTAAGGTGAATTAACGGGCGCTTCGATTCTCCCCAATATATCGTATGTATTTTATCCCCTTTTTGCAAAGGGAGGTCCTGGTTCGCGTTGAGTCACGGCATCGTCCTTTCTCCCCACCGCAGGAAGGTGCACGGACGTGGCGCTTTATTAAAGGGCGTAAGCGGCGTTTAAAACAAGAGCAATGGGGAGGAGGGCTCCTGGCATTGCCCCGAGCAGCTCTGTGTCTCCCTCCTCCCGTATGCAGAAACGGCGGTGGCGTTTGCTGAGTTTGAGGAGCGCTGGTGCGCTGCTGGAGGGGCGGCTCTAGGTTTAACCTGCCGTCGTTTACGGCAGCGTGTGAGCTGGGCCCGTTTAACGCTCTCCTCCCTTCGCCCGCAGCCCCGTTGAGATCTTCCTTCGCGCCAGGCTGAGAGTCTTGTGTGACCCGTCTAGGTCAACGGGTGCAAAGGAAGCTGGAAGGGGAAGGACAGCAAGCGCGCCGATGGTGTTTACCGAGGGAAGCGACTGCTCGCGTTCACGGCAGTCTCGGGTATATCAGGGAGTAAAACTGCAGACCTGAGGCTGAGGGGGCCTGGACCTGAGCTCCACCAACAACCACCTGCTTCTCCCAGCTGTAGTCAGTGTATCTGTACTGCAGGACCTTCATGAGGGCTCTGTTGCATTGGGTATTATAACACCTACGTTGGAAGGGCGATGCATTTTTTGCTAGTGTCCTTGGTCCTTCTGTCTCGTGTTGCGGGATCGCTGTCGTGCTGACAGCTCCCAGCCTCGCGGGATCTGGTCGGCGCAGGGGATGGAAGGCTGCTTGATGGAAACCCCAATTTCTTGGGAGATGCAGCCGAGCCTCGTGGGCAGCGTTTGGGAGCTCTGTTGACTTACTCTGCCCGAAAGCGGGGCTGCCTGTAGCTGCTGAATCGCCGAGGGAGCTGCTGGGCCCCCGTGTTTCTCGAGGGAACTGGTGGAGCCAAATGGGTGTTTGATGGGCTGCGTGGTGCGTGGACTCCCGCAGGCTGCGTGGTGTGTGTCCGCTGCGAGGTCCGGAAACTGCAGAGCTCTGACACGTCTTGCATCTGGGAGGGGAGGTTTCTGCTGAAGAGGTATCGGAGGTCTCTCCTGAGCAGGTATCTCCCTACCTGTCTTGGATAGGAGGTTGCATGCCTTTTACGGGCTGCCCCGCCTCTTGCTGTCCCACGCTGTGGTGGACATGTCCTCTCTCTGCTCAGCGGGCGTTTGCTTATTTCTGATCTTCGATGTCATCAAGGATGGAAAATGTGACAGGAAGGAAGGGAGGCTTTTTTTTTTTCTTCCTCCTGCTAAATATGGAGTGACATTAAAATCTGAATACTGTCGTGAAAGGAATCCCAGCCCGTGTTCGTCGGGTCATTGGGCAGGGAGGGAGCAGAAGGGAGGAGGAAAATGATATTTTCTGGCTTTCTAGCTGTGAGGTTACAGATGGGTGGATCTGTATGGGGTGCTGAGGTCCTTGCTGAGAGACTCAAGAATTTAATTAGTTTTTTCCTCAAGTGCTCTCCATGTTCCCTCCTCCTTGTATTATGTTAAAAAATTAGTCATCCTTTTTCTCTCTATCTGCGGTTGATAAAAAGCTTGCTGGGAGCAGGCAGGATGCTTTGAAAATGTTTAGGTTTTTTTTTTTTCCTTTTCTGTTGAAAGGCTTCTAGAAAAGAAAATACAATGGGAGAGGAAGGGATGGGGATGTTAGCAGAGCTCGCGGTGCTTCGGGCTGTGCAGCGGCGCGGCAGACAGACGCAACGTTGTCCCCTCGTACAGAGAGGCGCTTCTGCGTTTGCTAGCCGAAACGCGTTGACTGACACTGCAGATCAGCTGGGCTTGCTTCAGGCTCCGATTTGCGGTGGACATGGAGGACGATTAGGAAACAAAACTACAGACCAAGCAGCGATTTGTCTCTCCCTTTTTCGTTTTGATTCCTGGCCCTCCAACACCTGATAGCGGAGAAGGTAACTGCGTTAGCGTGCTGCAGCCGAAGTGAGCGCCCGGGTTTATATGTGCCTTCCAGTCTCTTAAGCAGGTTTACAAGAGTCGTTTGTGTGTGTTTGGATGCAAGGAGGATATACGCCCCCCCCCCCCCCCCTTTTTGGTTTTGTTTTGTTTGTGAAGGGTCAGATGCAAACTCTTGTTGTCGTTCCCATGATGAGCAGGGTATGGTGCAGTATAGGGTTGCGGTTCCTGAGGCCTGGGAAGAAAGTGCGAAACACCTGAAAGGCTGAGCAACTAGAAAAGTGTGACTAGGCCTTTTTTTCCCATATTCGTTCCTCCCTCCCGGCCCCGTGTTGCTAGGGCTTGTCCGTAGGTGTCTTCCAAAGGGAAACGCTGTTGGCTTCTGCCTGTAAAAGCTTCTAGCTTTGGGAGGCTGCAGGGGGGTTCCTGGGTGCGTGCCTCATCTTTATAAAACGGTTAGAGGGATACCGGGAGGTGCTGAAAATAGATGTTTCCCGTTTCCAGGGGCATCGTTATCCTGGCATTGATCTCACTGCATTGTTTTCATACTGATAGAATACACAACTCTCCTTTCTGAAATGTTGCTCTCAGATAACTGATGCTTTATATGGATCCATAACATTGGTTGAAGCCCAGCGTTAACATCCTTACGGAAGAGTATTTTGTTTCCCCTCTTTCCCCTGTCTCCTGTAGTCGATTACCTAAATCTGTTCTTTACAAACCCGCTTTGCTTGGTGGTTTAGTAGGTTTGGTGGCTTTGCAGCAGCACGGCCAGTCCTGATTGTGTTGGACTGGTGCAAGTTGCGTTACCACGTTCAGCTTACAAGTCTGCCGCGCCGTCTTTGGATAAGAGATGCTGAGCGACATCGCGTGCTCCGCGATGTGCGTGACACCCCGAAACACTGGCAGGTACAGGTTACGCCACGTGTCCTCTACTTGTCTTTCGGATGAGTTTTAAATCCTATATAGTGACTGTGTGGGATTACTGGTGAGCATAAATTACTTTCCTGAGTGCTGATACTTCTACGCTTAAAGCCAAGTTACCTAAATTTCTCCAGTACTTGAGAGGAATGTTTAATAATTTC
This sequence comes from Struthio camelus, assembly GCF_040807025.1. Lineage (NCBI taxonomy): Eukaryota > Metazoa > Chordata > Aves > Struthioniformes > Struthionidae > Struthio > Struthio camelus. Next base: position 83,959,996 of record NC_090945.1, read on the forward strand.
TCAATTTCACTTTCAAGGTGTTAACGTAGAGCTGTTGTGCGTTTTCAGAAAACTTGCTTTCCTAGTTCTTGACGTTAAATGGTACATGGGGCAAAGTACGTGTGGGTTGCTGTGTTTTTTTTTTTTTTTTATGGTAACACTTTGTTACGCTTTTTGGATAGGATGCAGTGCCCAAATGCTTCAGTAAGGTCAGCATGGTCAGCCAGATGCACAAACTCCTAACTGATATAGCTGGTGTCATACAGGAAGGAGGTCAGCCCTGATGAGCTTCATAGCTTCTTCTGGTCCTGTTCATAATCTGAGTTTTCTTCTTAAAATGAAACAAATCTCTTTTTTTTTCCTGTTGCAATGGAAATCGTTTAAATGTGACCAGGCACATGTCTCTTCCAGTCTGCAGGCATGGAAGATGCCTCATAGAGCTAAGAGGTAGGAAACGTCGTACCTAAATGTCTATCGTCGTGGGCTGATTCATTTCAGTGTTCTTAACTGCTTCACTGCTGATGCTATGTCACTTTTCATCAGGAAGTGGTGACATCCAGCTGGTTTACTGCTGCAGCGTGAGCAGAAACTAAGTGGAGTATCACCAGCTACGAGGCTTCTCTCTGATTAGATCACAAAATATTGCTGCTGAAAGGTGCTGCTCTGCGCTGGGTTACATTTGTGCGTACAGTGGTTTGGGATTGAAAAGGAATTGGGTGTTCCCAATATGCAATTATCCGAACTGGATAATCTGAACATCACCAGTTATGTTAGGAAGGATTAATATTTAATATATGGGATGTGGACCGTTGTGCTTAATCACTATGTGCAGGGATTGGAAGGAGATTTACTGATAAGTAAGCTATTCAATCCATAACTGTCCAGAAAGATTTCTTTCATCTTCCCCAAGAACAGCTGGGCCTAGATATTGCTAGAGACTGGCCTGATCCAGTTGCAATTCTTACTTCTCTGGCTTTTGTAAGTATACAGAGCAGCTTTCATCCCAAGTATTTTCTATTCATTAAACTCATAAAAATGCTGGAAACTCCTCAGGTACAGTAAAGCCACATAAGAGTTGTAAGCCACAGTACCTGGCAGTATTTAAAACTTAGGTTTGTAATCAAAGCTCATGGGAATTTTTCCTGGGCTCTGCGGATGCTGTCGCATGCCATCCCATGTACGTGTCTGCTCAGCCGGTAGTCCTGAGACAGCTTCCTCCTTGCTTTTTTTTCTGGCTAATTTCATTAAGAGACCTTGAATTGCATCTGCACCTCCTGAATGTTCCTGGAAAACGTTGTGAAGACGGTCTGTGCTTTTTTTGCATATCTGTGCCATATTGACCAGTGTGGGTTTTTTGCAGTGCAAGAGTCAGCTGTCTTCTGGTACAGCAAGGCCCAAGCATGGTGGCGGGCTACAGGGGAGGAAGCGATGGTGGGGGGGACCTATCAGGGCTCAGAATCACAGAAAGGTTGAGGTTGGAAGGGACCTCTGGAGATCATCTAGTCCAACCTCCCTGCTCAAGCAGGGTCCTCTAGAGCATGTTTCCCAGGATCGCGTCCGGATGGGTTTTGAATATCTCCAGCGAAGGAGACTCCACCACCTCTCTGGGCAACCTGTTCCTCCCTCCTAATCACTGCCCTCCACTGCATGCCCTGCAGGAATAAGTCTGATCCCCAGGCACAGGTGGTTGCCAACGCCAGGCACCTGAGTATCAACTCTTCTGATCATCCTCAGCATTTCCGTACAGCATCCTGTGCTGTGCTTGACCCCATGGCTTGCTTCTCTGTCAATTCCCTGCTCTCCAATTTCCTGTACGATCGCATCGTTGGTGTAGCTCCGCAACCGGTAGCGCGTCTGGCCAGCGCGTGTGTGGCAGAGCATCCCCGACGCGCTGTGGGTGTCGGGCTGGTCCGGAGGTTAAGAAAAGTGGAGGTGGGATATAGGGATTTAGTTGTGATTTTGAAATTATGGGGGGTTAACAGTCAGTCTGGTTTGGTGGTTGCTGGGCAACATCCAGCCTTAGATGCTGGGTGGTTCAGTGAAACGAGTGACTTGCCTGTGTTCCCTGGGCGTGGTTAGTGCAGCGTACCCCAGCAAGCGCAGTCGTGATGTGAATGTAGATGTGGCGGTGGTAAATGCAATATGGGCCACAAAACACTGAGTCTGAAACTCTGGATAAGTGCCTGCTAGCTGGTGCATGCTGAACTGTATGCTATTCCAGCTACAGCATGGTCTGTGTTTATGTTGTCTAGCTAAAGCTGGCTGTGAATGAATGAACTGCAGTATCACCCCGAATGTGATTCATGAAAACCAGCACAGCGAGGAAAGCCGCTTGCGTTCCTCTTCTCGACGTTTCCTGGTAGCTTGGGCATCTTAGTTTTGGGGAACCTTGTTTCAGGCTGCAGGGAAGCATGTGCGCCTGCTTGTTCCCCTTTCCTCCTTGCCCTGAACCAGAACTGGCATAACTGAAAGCGCTCCTGGATTTAAGCATCCAAAATGGTAATCAAACACACTTTTGCTGTGGTTATGCATACGATACCACTGTATTTATGATGTTTTATGATGGCTGCAGTTTTGATAGCAAAAGTCAAAACAGCGGAGCGTGGGTTGGATTTTGGCATGTTGGTCCTGTAGGAAATCCTGGTGGCTACTGTAACAGGAGTTGAGGTCAGTTATCTTTTAAAACTGGAGTAGGGACTTTTTTTTTTTCTCAAAATTGCTTGTAGGAGATCATCCTCTTTTATTCTGTATGCAAATAGATGGATCGCTTGCTTAGGTAGTAAGTCATTTTTATCCCAGAATAATTTGTTGTCCTAATTCTTTCCTGTTGAAGCAGTTTCATTTTGCATGGCATAATCAATGCCAATTTGCGATGGAAATCAAGAAGTGTTGACATGAATGTAATCTCCACCTCTCCTGTATGAGACAGGTTATGGCATACCACTCATCCTTTAAAGCAAAATCTCCTACGTGCGAGACCAAAGCTGGACGTCACAGGCTAGTAGGAAAGAAGAGGAGATGTACGTATTGCCAGAGTTGCTTGTAAGCCTTTTACTGTCGCAGGGAGCCGAGGACATCTGCGAGGAGGGGGGTGAACCCCCACCTCTTTTCTTTCTAGCCAGCCCTACTGAGGAATGAACAGACAAAAGGGTTTCCACCAAACTGGTATGAAAAGTTTCTTTCGACCTGATCTAGCATGTTCCTAGTGCGCCAGCTAAATATTTGCAAACTCCTTGTTACAACAAGGGCTTCCACATCCTGCCCAATAATCAAACTCAAACTGTGGTGGTTTTCTGGTCCTTCAAGGAAGGCGTCCTTATTCTTCCTGCCCCCACCCCATCTGTGCTTCTTAGAGGAAGGGGAGGCATAGGCATCCTTCCTGGCTTCCAGTGCTTTCACTGTGGACCTGCGATGCATGAGATGAATTGCATCGCAGCAGGTACCGTGAGCGCACACAGGATCACCACTCTTCTGTCCTGCTGCCTTCTTCCTCAACGTGGGCTGGGGTCAGTTCTTCCAGCAGCGTCCACTGGCCCAGGCGGCGAGGGCCGAGGCAACGTCCTCGCTTTTCTTTTTCATCCTCGTGTTGAAGTGCTCTCTCAACACCTTGGAGGCACGGCAAGGGGCAATGCCTGCCCGGGAAATCCCGGCAGGTCTTTGACGTGAGACACATTGTGGTGAGACAGAGCCACCGGGGCATGCTCAGGAGCTGATTTCTGAGTGTTCGGATACCCGACTGCTGGAAACCTTGGCTAATGGTTACTAATCACTTGCAGGCTTAGATGGGGAGCTGTAAGATCTATATTCATAACTTGGGGGGCTGAAATGCTTTTTGACGTGCTATGCTAGATCGATAAAAGGATGTCAGAGGTCTGATCGGAGAGGTGTACTGAGTAGCTGTGGTAGCATACTGGTGTTAAACGCAGTTTGACACGTTTCAACTTGCAGATGTTGTGTATCTGCATTGAGCAATAGGTGACAGGGAAGCTTGATTCAGGTGTGAGCAGTGAATCAATCAGTGCTGGATCATCCTGGGGTTGAACCTGCCTCCTCTTTGGACGGCTACGTTCACGTATCGCATCTGGTGTTTCGAAATAATCTCTTCGACTTATGTTCTGAAACCCGTGAGTTTAACTCGATTGGGTCTCCACCCCGTCCACAGTGACCTTGCTCTGGGACTGCCAAAGCAGCTGGAACTTCTCCTGCATGCTGTCGAACTGCTGCGAGCTGTCGCACGGGGTCTGTGCTCGCATGCTTCCCCCTGCCGGGAGAAGTCGACTTGTGGAGGGTTCCCCAGAAGCCGATACCTGGCCATCCTCACTTGCCTTCCCTGGTTCTCTTCGGTATCTGTTCCTTGCGTGGTGCTTTGCGTTCCCGTGGGCCCACCTTTAGGTGGAACGCTGCTGTGCTTCGTTTGGTGGTCAGCCAGGTGGTGGAAAGAGCAGTCATCAGAAATGATGGGAGTGAGATGGCTTGCAAGTCATAATAGGCGGCTTTGGGGCTTTTCCGGAGTATTGCTTCCATTGGGAACACTGATAACAGCTGAAACTCAGTGATTTAGCTGCAGTGATGAGTTTCGCGGCGTTCCCAAGCCAACAAATGAATTCTTTCTCTCTCTCTCTGGGATTATATGGGGCTCATCGTTTGCTTTAGACCCAGCATTTTCAGAGTTAATATCTTTATTTACACTCTGGGAATCTCAAGCACTTTTCATTGCAAATGCAGCTGGCTGAGGGGTGATATTACTAACTTGCATAGATAAGTTACGTCATTGTACGTGTTAGAGAGCCTTCTGCATCTGAAGTCTGTTCCTGGCATCAGCGTGCGTTACAGCTAGCTAGGACTCCTATTAATCATAGCGATGGCTTGGGCCCCGTTGTGCATCTCTTACTTCACACTTTAGAAAGGCAATCTTGTCCTTCACGATCTTTCAGATAACTACTAAAGTGCTAATTGATGAGAGGTCTTGGCAAACCTGGAGGAGGCTTTCTGCTTTTACAAAAAGCAAGGAAGGACAAGTTTTTTAAAAAAAAAAAACAAAAAAAAACAAAAAACCTGTAGGCTAGTCTACTTAATAATCTAGGAAGATACTAGAACCAATTTGCAGTTTCCTGTTTTGCAGTAGAGAAATGGTAGGCGTGTGTCAGGCTATGAGCATAAGCTACAAAGTCTTAGAGGGTAGAAGAGTTTTCTGGGGAAAGCCCACTGTGGGCCTGCCCTGTTCGTACACTCTTCAGCCCCAGGATGGCTGTGCACTGTACAACTAAAATCGTTGCTTGTATGCCAAGGTTAAAAAAAATGTCATTCAGGAAGATGGTGAGGGCAGTACTTTATTGTATTCAGCACTGACTTGATCTGTAACTCCAGTCGTTCAGTTCTGGTTTTCCATGTCTACCACAATTAACACTGGCCATAGCCTGCTTTGCCGCTATAGAAGACTGCGCTACGCATGCCTTGCAGACCCAGCTCGTTTGGGGCAGCCCCTAAAAAAAGGTAGGAGAAGAAATGGGAGTAGAGGGAGAAGTGACTTGTCCTCGGTGGTGTCCTAGTGGAAGAAAAGCTTTAAAAAAAAAAAAAAAAAAAAGCATCCCAGGTCTGGCTCCTGGGTGGCAAGCCAGCATGCGTAACCATCTGAGTCTCCTGCGAGACAGGAGCCAGAGATAGGAAAGTAATGCTGTTATTACAAGCTTCTAAAAGGTAGCTCTCGAAATGCTCAAGTAAGTAAATCTTGCTGAATGAGTGGAGAAATATGAACAACAGGGCTTCCTTTACTTAAAAAAGGAGGAAAAAAAAAAGGGCATTTTAGTGGTTTAGAAAGATTCCAGCAATTTTTTGGGAAAGAGCAGCCTTCTGCTCCAGGCACTGCAAGCACGCAGCCCAGCAATATTCTGAACCTGAAGATTTTGAGGTGCCGTGTGTGTATATATAAATATATATATTCATATCTATTTATATTTCCTCATGATATCGGTGTAGGACGCGATGAAAAATTTCCTGCTGCATTACAGCAGTTTGAATAATTCTTTTATCATGTCAACAGATAATCATGTCCCGCTTCTGTTCCAGAAGTTAAGCTCATATGGATGTGTTTGAGAAGCCCGCAAATAAATATGTGCGCACATGGATATTTTCCACTGTTGCTTAACACTTGCTGTATCTATCGGACTTCTCTGTTTTGCAAACTGTGCCACTCTGAGGTACCAAACTTCCGCTGTAAAACTGTGGCCAAGCTTCAGATTACAGAGGTCAAGTTATTTTCTCAGGCTGTCTAGGAGTATGCAGGAGAGAAACAGTAAGACAGTCGTCGTGGTGAGCGTGGTTTTTCTTTGCAGTTTTGTGAGTAAAGCGTTATCACTTTCACGGTTCGGCTTCGCTCAGCAGCCTTTCAAAAACGCTTTTTATAGGGCGGTGGCCTCCAACAGCTTAATTTGTAGATCCCTAACCTTCTCTGTTATCTGCAGCTTTGGAGAAATCTTGTGTACGTAGACTGCTGTATAACGTGTGAGTTTGCATCTAAACAAATGAAATGCCCAAAAGGCCTTACTGCCCTTCTTAGGGAGGGGAGCTGAGGCGCGGGCTAACTGACATAAAAAGGCAGTTAAAGTGACTTGGAGGGTGACAAAACAGTGTCTCTTCCTCTATTAGTTGCTATTGAGGGGGTTGCTGCGAGCGGTTGTGTCTTTTGGTCAGGAACGTAGAGCGACTCTTAGGGGTGTAAAAATTACATGGAAGGGGCACGTTCACAAAGACTGCCAGTTCTTGATTCTCCTAAGAAAGGTGGTATTGGAAGTGTGAGCGCGCTATCGGAAATTGGTAATGAGCCTGCAAGGTAGTTGTCTTTTTGCCAGGATACTGCACGTTCTTGGAGGGGACGGACGTGCGTTTCTGTGACGTTCCTTATGTTGCCCTCTTCCTACAGGAACGTGAGAAAGAGAGAAATGAGGAAATGCAGAGAACTGCTTTAAAAGGACGTGACTGGCCCTGCCCGGAGCACCTGATGCCCGTCTCTTGCCCAACGCACCCGGGGCAGAAGGGGAGGAGGACACGGCAGGGCTCAGCAGGCTCGACAGCATGACCGTGTTTTGAGGAACAGCCGCGGTTGCTCTGCAGAGAGATTGCAGCGAGCTCCCCGGCGGTCCTTCCCTTCGAGCCCTCTCCCCCTTTCCCGAACCGTTTTATTCCCTGTCGTCTCTCTGCCCAGCAGAGAGGGGCTGGCATTTTAGGGTGAGCCTTTTAAGCTTGCTTATGCCGGTCGGTTATTACTTGGAGCAGTTGTGTTGAGACCCGATCTTGCCAAGCTCGGGCTCGATCCGCGCGCGTGTGGAGGGGGGCGGAGGGCGCTCAGCGTTTCACAGGGTTGGGGTCCCTCGGTCGCCGCGTGGCGGAAGGCCGGCAGTCAGTAGGAAATTCGCAGCTCTTTGCTGCAGGCTTCGCTGAACTTTAAAGAAGCCGTTCACCCATCTGCAAGGCTCGTTTCTGCTAATCAATCATTTCTGGAAAAAGGCTCAGTCGAATGTGTGCGAGTAATTGTAGGCCTGATGCTGCCAGAATTTACAACCTGCCGCCGCTGAGTAATTGCGCGGCATCAGAAGCGTCCTCATTAGGGTGTCTGAAAACATCCATTTTCATTTCCTCTCCAAACCAGCTGGAGCACAGCCAAAAAGACCCCCCCCCGCCCCAGGCAAAACCCCTTTCAAACTTTAAGACCGAGAAGCTAAATCCTTACTCTGAAAACCATGCTTACTTGGTGAATAGAGGACAAGGAAGCGCGTGCGCGGGAGAGCTGGAGACTCGGGGTCGGAGGGAAGAGTTTCAGAGACGAGGGAGGGCTTTAACGTAAGCCGAGCAGGTTGTGCTTATGGCCAGCTGAACCCAAGGCGATAATGAAACTTTGGGCCAGAGTCCACGGGCAGCGAAGCAGTTTTAACAGTGGCAGGAAAACTGAACTCTTTAGCCGCCGAACCTAGGAATTTACCTGTCTGCTGGTTTTTGTAGTGCAAGATCATGAAGCTCTTAGTGTTTTTTCTTTCTTTTTTTTTTCTAATGCAGCAAGGGGCTTTGCAGGTGCTCGGTACTCGCTCCGTTTTTTTTGTTATGGATTATTTGGAGCGATTTTTTTTTTTTTTTTCCCAAAGAGTGGATTTAGCGCCTGTGCAAGTCGCCAGTGCGTGGGGGTGGGGGGGCTTTGGAGATTAGGGGATTTAGTTGCCATGGAAAGATGTGGCACAGCTAGCGACGGCGCAAGGTTTCCCTTCGTCCCGCGGCAGCCAGCTCAGCCACGCGGCCGGATCCTGCAAGCAGAGGGTCGCCTGCTCTCCCGGGCCTGGCGTGTCCTCGGCAAGGCAACGCCGTCTGCCAAGGGTGGCTTTGCGGTCGTGGCCTCGTTAGAGGCAACCGGTCCCTGAACGCGCTAGCAGCCTTCGGGCGACGGGGGAAACGAAAAGACCGAACCTGTGGTTTCATCTCTTACGAAACTACAAGCGAGATTGCGCCGAGGTGGGCCGGGAGCTCCAACGCCACCTCGGCTCCTGCCCCGCTCCACCGGAGGAGGGGAGAATAAAACGTGAATTCGGTTTGGGAGAGGATCTTGCGAAATCATTGTTTTGGGGGGCACTTCAGGACCGGTTCTCTAACACGGGTCGCCGTGCAGCTTTGCAGACAGTCGTTAGCACAGGCAGGAGGGTGTCGGGGTCTGCAGGCAGGTGTCCTTTTAAGCCACGATCGCTGCTGAACGCCTCTCAGACCGGCAAGTCATAGGCTTACGCTGTTTTGTTTCCCTTTTTTGTACTCGGCCACGAGCTTGCAAAGAACGGCGTGTCTCCGTTAGGACAATTAGTCAATTAGGAGCCCTCTGTACCATGTCGTGGCAAGCGGTTCCCTAGTTGGGGCCTGAACAGGGATTTTTCACTCTTTGCCGGCTGTTCACAGCGCCTGACAGGTCAAGAAGTGCTGAAGCAGAAGAGAGATTTAGGAAAAGCGAGTTCATCGAGTCCTTTCTGCCAAAATGCCATCCGTTGGCTTTGGGGGAGGTACTGCTGGCCGGCTGAGATGGCCTCTTTCTATTGGGGATTGGATTTTTCTTGCTCTGTTGCTGCTTCGTTAAGGCAACGCCGTTTCAGAAATGGAAGTGATTCACTAATGAAAAACACGGGCGTCATTCCAGCAGCCTGCTTGCAGGGATATATTGATTTTTTTTTTTTCTTTTTCCTCCCGTTTTGAGTCTAACGTGGAAAGGTCGTCTTGGGATCTCGCCACCCTGCTCGTTGGGGCAATGTCCGATCCCGTTGTTTAAGTGACGCTTTTCACGTTGCTTCTGTCGCTCACTTCGGCTGATTTTTGGCCCCGAGACGGTCGTTACGGGAAGTCCTCCCAGCCCCTTCTCCTCCAGCCCTGCCTGCCTATGGAGGGGGTCTTCCCCTGTGGCCCTCCACCGGAGTTTTAAAAACCATTTTCACAGAAACCCTGCGACTGGATCGGACTAAAGCTCCGATTGTCCATTCGCTTTAGTGACCTGCGCTGGCTGGAAATATCTTGGAAACCGAAGTAGCATTTCAGTAAACGCTCATGGACTGATTTTTCGTTAGGAGCAGTTTGTTCTTGGAGCTGCCGTGATTTTGATGCCGGGTGACTCGTGGTCAAATGTTGCCTATATTAAACCTTGCTTAAGAAATAGTGACCCCTGCCTACTGGCTAAAGTTAGGAAATCCGTCGGGGAGCCGTGATACGGGCTTACAGGGGCTTCCTCTTTTGCCTCTGACGCTGTTATATTAACGGGGGACATCTGTGGTGTTCCCCCCTCCGATGAACTAAGGGAGAACGGGCACTCGGTCCTGCCAGAAGTATTCCTGACAACTTTTCCTGAGCCCAAATGAAGCAAAAAAAAAAAAAAAAGGGGGGGGGCCCTATGTCTTTCACTGTGGACGGAGCCGAAACGACTGTTTCGTTTCTCGGGGCCGCGTATCACATCCTGTGCTCTGAGCGATGGGAACGGTGCTTGCCAAGGCACCAGGAAATGACTGGCTTTTCCAGCGCAGCCGTTGGCTCGGCGCTTCAGCTGACTTTACAGACTGTCCGCGAGGTGGTTGTGGGAAGTTTGTTGTTGGAAAGAACTTTTTTTTTTTTGCCTGTTACAGTAATTATTGCAGAAATTTTAAAGCGTTTCTAGAGCTTTATTGTAAATAACAGAACTGTCGGTGCACAGTTTTGCCTGAAGATTATTCTGCCGTTTAGGTGACGAATTGCAACTCATCTCCTTTGGGATGTTTTGACTTAATGCTTTAAGAGATTAGCCTCCCGAGCGAGTGCCTGATATTCGGAGTTCGATCCTTCATGTCCTTCTTGCAGGGCAGGGCAGTATAAAAGATAAAGCCTCCTTTGAATTCTGATCCTCTGAGCTGCCTGCAGCCTTAAATGCTTCTGCCTTTTTATCTCCCTGCTCCAGCATCTCTGATGGCAAGAATTTGCAGCCTGGCAAAGCCTCCGATACAGGGAACACGCACTTTAGACTGCAGCACCGTAAAAGATTTTTCTCCTGTCCTTTGATCCAAAGTACCAGATGCAATTTGCCACTGGGATGAAGGTTGGGCTGACGGCGTGCCAGGCCCAGCCTGTTTCCAGAACGTAAAACAGGCCGTGGTATTGTTTCATGCGAGGTGGAGGAGGTGTTTCTTCCAAGATCTTGTTGGAGCATAACAGGCTGCAGCCCCGTGCTAACATCGGAGGGCCTGCTTTGGTCTGCGTCCCGGCGCTGGGGTCGAAGGAGGCAAGAGGACTGAGGACCGCAGCCGATGCTGAGCTGTGCTTTGTGGGTTTGGCTGCTCGTGGGGCTCGCTTTCAACGGCGATTCTTTATAATGCATTTCTGTGCACTATGACAAGGGATTAGAGAATGGTTTTTTAAAGACAAGTGAACTTAATACTGGGGAAAGCGCCAAACTGGCGGTCGGGTGGAAGCCTTGCTGTGTAGGGGATTAAAGGGATGTACCATAAACGGTATGAACTTCCCTTATCCCACCCCTCAACTGTCCTGCAGCTCCTGGTCTGGAAGGAATCCAAGTTTGGCCACTGAGTTCATCCAGTTGTGGTGTTTTTAAGACAGTGTTTGCAGGAGAGCTAATGCCTTGAGAGGCAGCGTGGCCTGTATCGGCAGCCGCTCTCATGCGGTCTTGTTGTTCGGGCTTGGACTGCCAACTTCCGTTCTTGATGGAATGCCTCTCGGATAGTGATTCTCGTCAAACATACGAAGGTATTTGGTCTTCCCTGAATGAGGCTTGCTCTTCAGTAACCTGGCTGTACCTCTTCAGTACTCTTCAGTCAGTTCTTAAGCATACGTGACTGCCCAAATTTGTGTGGTCATTTGACACCTAATGACCCCATCAGCCTGTACTGTAGGATGTTGTATTAGGATCAACTCTGTCATTGCTCACGGTTTTACTTTTTGGAAGCTGAGACCTAATTTTACTTTTAAGTAGTCAAAACGTTGGATAAAATGCTCCAAAGCTTTCAAAAATTTTGGACTACGTTCTTCATTCAAACGTTCTCTACGTTGCTTCTATAAGGGCTCTGCCCTGCGATACTGGCTCAGAGCTGTGCCTGGGTTTCAGAGGCGTTTGAGTGCGCTTTTGGCTGGTGAGAAGTGAGGGAACGGGAGAAAACAGGGAAGTGGTGGTATGGGAGAAAGGAACTGAATAGGTGTGCAGTGCTTAAATCCGATTTTGCCAATGAAAGAGCCACTTGAGTTCAGTCCTGAGCTGAATTGGTCTGTCCTGTGCTGGGTCTCGCTCAGAAATTTGTGGCTTGTTGTTATCTCCTCCCTCGCTTTCCTCCAGTGCCAGACCCTTCCTTCTGCACCATGTCCGGGAAAGCCAAATCACAGTACCTTCTTGAACTCTGTGATTGCAAATGTGAGCGCTCAAGACACTGAGCTTGTACAGCTATACGTTTTGGAAACAACAAAAACGATAATTGCCAAAACGTTCTATTTCAGAGAGGTCTGCCGCTTATTTCTGCGGGATTTTCTTCCCTAATAGCGCAGCGGCATTGAATGCTTGAGAAGTTTGGCTTGCTTCGGTCTTTAGGCAGTATTTGGCTGCGTGCAGTATACCTCTGAGGCTTTGATCTAGTTCTTCATTCAGACGCCTTGCGAGGTCGTTCCTCTCATCGGCCCAAGCTGGAGCGACCAGGCCACATGTGTGAATACCGAGCAGCTAGACTGCAGCGTAGGTATAGGCCAGAGGTCTCCTTCATGGCCTGCGCCCCGGCAAGGGGTGGTAAGGACTGCCGAGCCCGGCACTACTGGGTCGCGCCAAAATCTAGCGGCAGATCATCCTGCGGTGTGAGAGGGAGATGCTGAGAAGCCGTTTCCATCTCCTAGCTGGGAGCTGCTCTTGGACTCTGCCTCCTCGTTGAATTCTTAATTACATATCTACTACCAAGAGTCAAAAGATGATCTTGGAAGAAGGTGTGTAACAGCTAGTTTGGCAGTGCCAGTGTTGCCCTTTCTTTCTTTCCTCATCCTCCTTCACTTTTAAGAACCCAGTCCAGAAATTGTCTCTGTTGGCAAAAATCACACCTATGTCAAGAGCTTGCCCATTTCATTCTTCCATTTGTAAGGATTTTTTCCTTAGCACCTTCAAGTACAAAAATGGCTATTTGTGAAGTCTTTCCTGACTTCAGGCAGAGGAGCTAAAACTCTAATGTTGCTCTTTCTGTGAGCTCTCTTCCCTGAACTTTCCTTCACTCAGCACCATACTCCCATCTATTGATGCCTGCCTTGTTTACTGGCTTTTTGTGCCCAGTGAGCGACTCATACGTCATACCGGGCTGCTTGCTGTCCCCAGGGAAAGGGGAGGTGTGTGATATAGAAGAATGAGGTTGCGCTTGCTGGAAAGTGCCACCTTTTGAAAAGCTCTCAGACTGACGTCTCTCGGAGAACAGGTATAATGCGTTTAGCAATACTGAGCGCTTCCCACGCGAGATGCTCCATCCAAAAGGGAATTGCTTATTACAAAGTGAGGGTCGTTCAGCTCACTTCACGTAACAGACAGCTGGAAAAGCAACACACTTTTTTGCTTTCTCTCTCTTTTTTTTTTTTTTTGTTCCCACTTTTCGGCATGCATTAGACCATGTCTGACAACAGGTAAGGCTATTCAGCTTGCTTAGTCTGTTGTCCCCCAACGCACGTACCTCCCGCCCATCCTGGTTGATGTTTCACAGGTTAGCAAGCTGAATTTGCTTGGTGGGCCTCTCGCAGAGCCCGGCAGGGCCCTGTGTGGGGCTGTGTGCTGGGGTCGGGGGAGATGGAGAAGTCTCCCCTGGTGGCAGTGACCTGCTTGATCCATTTGTCTTTAATGTCCAACTCGGAGGACCCCGAGCAAACCCAGAGCAGAACTGCTCCTGACTCTGAGGCTTGTGGCCCAACCACCTGATTTTCTATCCTTTTGCTGCGCTGACGTGAGAATGTGGAAAACAGATGTGACCCAGTGATACTATCTTGTTTAACTATCTCTGTCCAGATGTTTCCAGCTTGTAGTGCTAATTTCCACTTGCAGTTATCCAAGAGCTAAGTCTTGCAAGATGCTTATAGCCTTCGTGTCTGGAAAGAGGAGGCAAAGCTACCTTCAATTTTAGTCCTGTGCTCCACCTGGATGCTCAAACCTATATCTCTTAGCTCCATACGGGGCAAGACCTTCTGTATCCAAAGTGTCACGTACATATGCAGTCTTATGCTGAAGGAGGAGCAATAGAAGCTGTGAAAAGTGCTCCCCTGTTGAATAGAGGATAAAAGGCTGTTTGAGGACAAAAAAACAAAAAAGGTAGTTCAGTGCTTGGTAGGTGCTACGGGCAGCCTTTGACCCGCGGCCGCACGTAGAATGGCAAAGCCTTGTTACATCGCTTTCCCTTACTACCTTTTATTCTTTCACCAGCATCTTAAAAATCTCCTTCCTGTAGTGAAGATTACTCTTCTTTTTTTTTTTTTTTTTCTTGCTTCACTAACTGGACAAGAGGATTAAAAAGTGAGAGGAACAAGAATATTTTGAGTAGTGCGTGTTTCAGAGTAAGCGTTTTTTGAAGGCCTTGTCTCGTGTCCTTTTTGGAAGACAGCGTGAGCCCTTTTCTCTTAAGGGATGTCTTTCCCTAATGATTCCACGTGCTTTTCGGTTTTTTTGGCATGTGAACACCGAGCACCGAAGGGGCTGTATGAATTTTTCCTAACTCCGTTGGAAAAGCAAGTTGTTCTTTCAGCCTTTTGCAGCATCTGTACAGCAAGAGATGCTGCAGTCGGGCTTCAGCGATAATTGCGTTTTTAATGTGAAAGGCAGCGCTGAATCTAAAATCCTCATCCTTGACTGGCTCTGTGGGAACTAAAGGTATTTAAAAAAAAAAAAACAAACCCTTGACATTTAAAATTGGTCTGGGCAAAACATTAGGAAACAACATACTCTGGGGGACAAGATGATCTAATGCAGCTCTGACTTTAAAGAAACATGTTCCTGTGGAAACTTGTTGCTGTGCCTATTCCAAAGCCCTGGTTGATTCCCTGATTTCCCCCCCCCCCCCCCCAATTCTCAGTTTAGTCAGCAAGTTCTAGTTAAACTTCTGTTTTGCCTTTTATTTTGTATATGCATCTGAGCGAGCTCCGTTTTTAAGTCGTCAGCTTTCTTGCCAGAGGAATGACTCAGAATGCTACAGGCAATTTAATGTCCGTTTCCAGAGGAAGATCTCGGTTTGTCCGGGATCTTGACTCTCCTGTCCTAGATCCAGCTGCCTGTATTGGTTGTACTTCTCGGGATGGAGAGTTCTAGCTGTAGATACGTATTGCCTGAACTAATAGAGAAGTCTGGAGAGCAAATTTGTGCCGTATGATTTCACCGTCCCTGGCACGCTGTCCCTTTGACATGGGAGCCGCAACGTGTTAGGATCATCAGGGTAGCGAGCGCGATTTGCAAACAGAAAGAGAAGTTCTGTATCGCTTAATACTGTTGAATTTTTCGAGGTGTGGAGAATTGGGACTGGAGCTGGGCCAGAGCAAGCCGCCGAGGTCAGATGTCCCCGGAGCTGTGGGAAATCACGACTGGAATTTTGTGGCTTGGGCTGGGGATTCGGCTGCAGTTACAAATACTCCCCGAGCCTTTGTTTGGGCGCCCCCGGCTGCGGACGAAACTCCTAGGAAAAAGGCTTTTTAGTATGAAAAGAGGGAAGGGGATCTCGGCGTGACAGGTGGATGTGAGCATCTGAATTATCAGGGATTTTCCTTTAATAAAGGTCTCTGTATTCCCTGTTTGGCTTGGTCGAACACTGAGTTATTTTTTCTTGCATGTAATCCTAGGTGTGGCTTGGGCTTTCCCAATAGGATGTTACTTATTCAGTCCCATTCCTGTTCCCCGTGATACATAAAGAATATAATAAAGACTATACTTTCAAGTTTCTGATTCTTGCTTTTTTTCCCCCCTTTATTTCTTTTTTTTGGATGAGCAGGTGCCAATAGCAGAGCTACGCATGCGTTAAATAATACAGCAGAAGCTTATCTGGAATTGACTGTATCCCTCTCTCTGCCGCTGAAGGAGTTAACCTTGTTGAAAAACTTCAACTTTGGTGAAATCTACCCATACCGCTGAAACCTAGTTTGTCTTTTTCAGGTCAAAAAGATACAGCCATCTCTGACTTCTGTTGGTATTTGGGTTTTTTTAACTGGGGTAAATATGAGTCAGCCTGTCCTCAATTTAGCGCAAGTACAGTTGAAGCATCAGAACTATCGGCACCGTTTGACTACTGATTTCCTGTTGTTCTGGAGGCCTGTGAACGGCTGTGGAAAGTGTCCTTGCCTCTGGCCTAGAGCCTCTTCCCGTGTCGGTGTCTCCACTGTGCCGCGCTATGGAGAAGTAGCAAATGTGCCCTTCCAGGTTGGACCAGATTGGAAGGGGCAGGTCTTTCATTCCTTATGCCCTCTGCCTGAGGGACGCTAAGTTTCAAAACTTCTCAACGATTTAAAATTTCAGGAGAAATGCTTTTTAAAACGCAGCAAATGGGAAACGAAGATCTTCCCCCTCTTCTTCTTCCCTGGGTGGGGTGTGACAGGTACTTTATGTGAAATTTCCCTTTTTTCTGAGCTGACACGCATGCCTTTTCCACGGCATAGTTGGGTGGTGGCACGCTTGCTGAAATCGATGTGGTAAGCTGACTCCACAGCTCAGGCACTGACCTCTTTTTCCCTTTTGAGTTGTGGTGGTAACCTCATCTGGCTGTTGCAGATGCTCGACATGCTTCTCCATCTTCCACATCCTGCCGCTGACCTCTCGTGGAGTGATGGGCATGTTGCTTCCCCTCAGTTTTTTTTGCTCACCCCTTCCTTTTTCTGAAGCTTTTGGGACCAGGGCATGTGTTTGCGAGAGCATCTGGGTATTTCCTGTTGTTGGAGCTGAGGCCTCTGCAGTCCACAGTGCATGTTGCTGCTTATTGCCTCCAAAAGGAGGACCGGCGACATGCAAAGACTAAGACCTTGTCCAAACCTGAATTTGTAGTGTTGTAGCTCAAACTAATTGAGAGCGTTATGCCTAATCGCCCCACAAATATTTCTTTATAAGTCAGCATCTACGCTCTAGAACTTGAATTAAGCTGATTGCAAGGTCACGAAAAGCACAGCGGAATGAGAAATGTTAGCTTTTGAAGTTAGCTATCTAGAGGTCGCAGAGAACCGCGGATATCAAGAGTTATGGCAAATTCATATGGGGATATGACTATTTTGGGGAGGATATAGCCCTGATGTGTCTGGAGCATCCCTTGCATCCTGGATGTTCGTGTTATCTATGTATGGATGTTCACCCCTTCTTCATGTGAGAAGAGCATAAGGATGTGTGCTAATGCCATAGGAGAGGGCGTGTGGCCTGGTGCTCAAGGCATGTCTTTGGCTTGTCAGCATGCAGGAGTATCCGTATGGAAACGGGTGCTGGTGGATATGGGAAACGTCTCGAGGGAAGTCAAAGCAGATGGAGCATGCAGACTAAACCAGCCCATCTAGTTTAGGCTTTATTAATTAGACGTATTCTCCTTCCCTTTTCTCTTTTCAAACCAGTTCTTCTGCTTCTCTGCCCACAGAGCGCTAATGAGGAGTACAGTTTGAACCTTTAGGACTTGTACGGCAAAGCTTGTTTGTATTGGCGCACTTTAACGCTTAAAAACTTTGGGGTGAGAACTCAGCGAAGGTTTGAGAGCTGTGGGTATCGTGTGACTTTAACTTGTGGAATTTCCAAATTTTGGATTTGATGGCGCTTTTCTGCAGCGCGTTCTCACCCCGCGTGCTGTCAGATTCGTGGTTGTAAACGTACTCGCACAACGCGGTGTTCAGCTGTGCTACTTCTTGCCGTAGGATGCTGTGATTGCCCAAATTTACGTGGATCCACAAAGTGACTGGATAAACTAACGGGGAGGAAAGAAGCGTATAGACTCTTCCTTTTTCCGACTGGGTGTCCTTGCTGGAGCCTGGGAAGCATTGCGGGGAGAAATGGTACGTCCTCGTGCTGGGCTTGCGTCGTTTGCTAGACTGTCGCTGTCAGACAGGTACCCAGTTAAATGGGCCTTTGATCTGCTCTGTCATGATCCAGTCGCAGGCTTTAACTATGCACACCATAATTTTTCAGAGTTTACTGAAGGGCGGGGGGGGGGGACCGTTTTGGAGGATAAAGTGCTCAGCTGGGTGCCAGGAATCGGCATTTCCAAAGCTTTTCCCTTGGACCTGTATCCACCATCGTTTCCGGTTAGTATCTCCGTCCTAACTGACGGCGATGCTTATCTGCGGTGCTGAGAGCCAAGCGGCTCGTAAAACGTTTCAAGCGCGGCGTAATCACGTCTAAGGCGAGAGACGATAAAACCTCGTAAAGCCAACCTTTGCCGGAGTAACTGACTTTCAGGTGCATGAGTTTGTTTTGCAGTCCGTGCTTTCTCGAGTTAAAGTGGCCTTCCGTAGACGTGCTTGATGTTTAATGCACTTCCTGGGGAAACGCTCCGCAACTGAGTGAACTGCAGGGACTGCTTAAAGCTTAGCCGCCTGCGGGGTGGAAAATCTCAACTGCTTAGCAACTGTGTGACAAGAAAGATACGTTTGGAGCTGAACGAAGGATAGCAGAACCGAACGGCGGAGGTGGAACGGCTCCTTCTGATGCTGGCGTGAATATCTCCGTGATCGGTGGACACGGGAGGGGAGTATTAGCGAAGGACTTCCTTGCGCTTGGACTTGGCCATGCTAGCCCTTTACAGAAGGAGGGGCAGATCCTTCTCCTGGCTGCGTCCTGGCTTTCCCCTGCACGTGCAGGCAGCATCTGTTATCGTGGAAGCCCTCTGCCCAGACTCGGCGTGTCTTTGTGCATGCACAGCATCTACCGTGGTAATAGGATGCTGGCGTCTTCCATCAGCAAGTTAATTGGGTCCCTAGGTGCGGTGATGTTTCCTGCCGCCGCATCCTTTCTCCAGCGCTACGACCACCTTGGGTACTGTGCTGCTGCTGCAGATATGTGATGCTTAGTTATCTGCTGTGCCTGAAGCCGGCGAAGGTTAAATCACAGCTCATCCTCTGGGGTTGCTTTCCTACTGGGGGTGGGTGCGTGCCGAGAGCGCTGCTGGAGTCGGTCTAATTGCAGCGTGTTTCCCGTGCTCGCTGTAAACATCGCCCGAGCTGGCCGTGTGTCACCCTGGGCAAGGGGACAGCAGTCCTGATCCTAGAAAGCAGCTCTGGCCGGCAGAGGAGCGGGCCCCGAAGCGAATATTTGCTGTGTCGTGGCACACGCTGACACACATCTCTTCTCTGTAGCTTTCCTTATCCATCCTATGCTCTTTTTCACACGTCAGTTAAATTTTACCCTTCACCGGAAACAATCTGGATCTTGTGCTTCATCCTCAACCCGTGTCAAACAAGCTTAATAATTCATTTAATAAATTTGCCTCTAACGTGATTTTGTAGGCTGACTTCTCAATCTGGAAGCGAGCTGCCCTGTTGCTGGGGGCGGGGGGGGAACCTCAGGAATACTTATCTTCAGCAGTCCAAAACTGTAGATAACATTGAGTCACTGCTGACAGCCTCAAAGCAAAACAGATGTTTGGTTTCTGGTGACTAAAATATTAAAGGTACAAGATGAGCAATGTGTGTCTGGTTTTAACTGAAGTATTTAATTCGCGGTTGGCAACTTAGACAAAGCATAAGATGCAGTGAAAAAATGGGTCTCTTCTCTGCTTTAGAATTGCCTGCGTGTTTTCATTAAAACTCCTTTCCAGTTTTTCCTTCTTTTCTTTTCTTTTCTTTTTTTTTTTTTTTAAATAGGTCTTTCCTGCTTGACTCACTTCTTGCTGTAATTGTAACCTTTAGCTCTGGATGGGAAGAGAGGTTTTTTGCAAGGCGTAAGAGCAGCAGTAAGGGCGAGTGAGCTTTTGCTGCTGCCTCTGGCATCCCACTGCTTGACAAGTCACTTGCCTAGGGATGTCTTCTGATCTGTGAAGCTGGGAATAGCTACACGGGTCTCAAAAGTAAGGAAACTGGGCTTAAAGATGGTGCATGCACCTGGCCTTACTTTGGAATTCATAATTAGCGGTAGGTCTGGGTTAATCCGAGTCTGATTCGAGTGTCAAACAGCAGAGCGGCTTTTGGGTGCGAGCAAATTTTGAAGACCTCCATTTGTATCATTTTAAAAACAGCAGCAACCTGTAATTGAAATTTAGAGCCTTAAATCAAAATTGCGATCCAGAGAACCTTTGCTCTTTGAGCAGCAAACGCCAGAAGCTGGTGGAGACACTTCCGGTTAGGTGTTAGGCTCCTGCTCCTTTGATCTCCTGCGGCAAAGCTGTAGCCTATCTCCAGGAGGTTCAAAGTGCACGTGCTGCATCCACCTTTTCCGCTCAAAGCCGAGTGCCCGTGCAACCAGAGCACTATTTATTGCAGCCGGAAGCAACAGCCCAAGGGGGAGTGTGGCTGCAGAGCCTTGTGGTCAGCGTGCTCAACTGGAACATAGATGAAAAGAGAGGAATTGGGTCCCAATCCCTCTTCTCAAGAATATATGTACTGTGAGTGTTCAGGGGGGTTAAGTGCAAGGAATAGCTAATATAAAATGCATTTTAAAAGTCCTAAGAAAGAGAACCGCAGCCTCCCTCTTAGATAAGTGCATTAATCAGTGGGTGGTTACCTTTCTCTATTGCATATTTTCTGGTGTAGCAACTTGCGTGTTTGGCTGCTTAGTGTCTTAACTTCAACAGAGAAGGGCAAAAAATACCTTATCCTTGAGTAATCTCTTCTCGCAGGCAAGTGGAAAGGGTATTTGAACCATTGGGGCAGGTGGCAACAGAAGCCAGGGCTCCATCTCGTTGGTCTGGCAGGATTTAGCTGCTCTTATTGGCAAGTTGCAGACAGTTCCCATTAACCAAAAGGCTTTTTGGATCCCTCTTCTGCTGTTGCCTCTCTGCGTACGCTGTCCCAGGAGCCTGCACGCTGAGCTCTTAATTCTTCCTCCCACTTAAGGGAAGAGGGACAGACGCTAAACCTTTCTGGCACCGTGTTTCACTTAATTCCTGCATTTCACTGGTCTTGACTGGACTCCTAAGGCTTTCTCTGCCAAAATCAAGAAGCTAAAAATTAAAATAATTATTACGGTGAGGGATGCAGTCAAAGAGGACGTCGACTTCCAAGTCTAAGTGTGATCTAGCAGCGCAGCAAGTTAGGTTTGATCTCATCTGGGACATGCTGATCTCCACGAGGTAATTTTGCCCTGGCTTCTCTGAGTGTAGCCGTGAGTAAGCCGTTTGGGCCGAGAGTAAATGGCAATTTCTTGCAGCGAGGATGGGCTTTGGAGACGTTGAACTGCAGATGCATTTGTTCACCATGCGTATAACTGATGGTCTCTCTGTGGCTTTTTCACTTGTCGCTCGGATGTTTGGTGATGAGTTTGCTTGTACTTTATTGGATTTCATAGCAACCTGTTAGGACTTTCCTTTCTTGCACGCGCTAAGAGCGTGCTGTTCCTCTGCGGTTTCCCATCACTGCAATAATCAGAGAGACGACTGAGTAGATACATGCAAAGTTTTCCAACTCTTTGAGTATTAGAAGTACAGGTAGAAGATAGGGAGGTCGAGGTCCCTCAGAGATGTGGGAAGGGGCTGGACCTTCTGTAGGGACGTGACTGTGTATGAATTCAGCTAGACTTTGAGCGGTGTGGCATTGTGCACATCTCGGGATGAGGTGAAAATGGCCGAATAATATTTTTTGACGTTTTGTTTCCTTATTCTGGGTGTTTTCTTTTGCTGGCTTCCTTCTTTCACCTTCCCAGATGTCTCCTCTGAGCAAACTTCCTTGATTTGTATTGTTCCACTTTGTTTTTCATTCTCCTTCTTGGATAAAATGCACTTTCTGTAGCTGCAGTTTCCTAGAGCACTATGAAATGCTTTTCCCCCCTGCACTGGATTTTGAAGTATTAGCTGCAAAGGAAAGGGGAGGGATATCCTAATTCAGATGTATTTCTTCCTTTACCTTGTGTGTCTTGAAAAAGTTACTAAAGTCACATACAAACGATGCTGATTTGTAGCTACCGTCTGTGAATGCAGGACCGGTTTTTAAACAAAACTGTTTCCGAATGGCATTTTTAGTGCATTTGTTATCTGTTCAGGGGAAAGAACAGAGCTCTGTACATCAATAGCAATAATCTGTCTCCCACAAATGGCAGTCTGTGCTCCCAACTACCACTAAAACCCAAACAAAACAAAGATTAATGCAAAGACAGGAAGCGTATTGGGTGTAATTGCTGGTAGAGCTTTGCCTTTTATGATTTTGGTTTCACCTAAAAAAGCAGCCGAGCAGCACTGCGGTTCGCTCGGGTGGATTTGGCCGGGCTCTCGCTTGACGTCTTTTGGCAGCTCTGTAAATTTTAAAACATCCTCCGTAACGGTCTGCCGGCCGCGCTAAATAAAACCGTTCTGCGAAGGGAAGGGGAGCGCCTGGCGCGCGGTAGCCTGCCCACAGCCCGCCTGGGGTACGTCCCGGTGGCGGACCTGCCCGAGGGCTCCTTTAGGTTGGCCTCGAGCTTCGTGGTCGCACCCGGCGGGGTGGCAGAGGAGGCCGGGGCGCTGCTGCGACCGAAGCTACTCGCCGCCTTTGGAGGTGGCGAGTTCAACCCCGGACCGTTGTCCAGCCAGAGGCGGTGAAGAAAAAAGTTGCCTTGGCTCTTCTGACGCGTTTCTCTTGTTCGCGTTGGTTTATCGACCCGCGCCTGGCACGTGGTTTACCGTCAGCTCTTTGGGGAGCTCAGGTCCAAGCGTACGAGAGGGGGGAGATCGGCAGCGGGAAGGAATAGTCCTTAATGGACCCACAGCCGTAATTGAGGGGAAAACCCTTCGGTTCCGGGTCCCAAGACCTGGTTTACGTGCCGGAAGGATAGTTTTCCCTTCTTTTTCCTCCCCGCGCTGTATCAGCTGGCCTGGCAGAAGTCGGCACTCGCCTGCGTGAGGGCGCTTACAGACCTCACGCACATCCGTGTCCCCACAGCTAGCCTTTCTTTCGTGGGTCTGTAACAACCGTCTGAGCATCCTCCTGCCTGCCGCTCTCCCGGGCTCCGGTGCCGCGGCTGCAGCAGCAAGCGGGGGCTGCGGCTGCCTTTTTGCAGGGACGTCTGTGCACAAAGAAGCAGGTCGCTATTTCCTTCCCTCCCCTTCTTTTTTTCCTTTTTTTAGGAGCCTTGGCAGAGGGAAAGCTCCTGTATCCCGCCCCTTCTCCGCGAGGGACAGCAGAGCTGGCAGACTCGCGCGGCCCTTTATCCTAAGGGAACGCTGAAATCTTAGGAAGCGCGAGACTTCTCGGCAGCAAGGAAAAAGATTAGGGCCCCGAGTGAGTTAGGAGTTAATTCATACCTGCCCTTCCTGACCAAGGGGGGGAAAAAAAAAATAAGAAAATAAAATCCCTTCATGCCCTTGGATCAGAATGGCTTTTATAACTGGATTTAATTAGGTTGAATGAGAGTTCATTCCTTCCCCCCGTCGCACAATAGCCGGGGCAGCTGCCTGGCTGCGCTCCGCGCGCACGCTCCGGTGGTGCGGGCTCCCCGGCTGGAGTTTTCGGTTGTCAGCGTTTCCATTATAAACTTTGTTTTTTGTTTTTTGGGGTTTTTTTTCTTTTTTTTCTTCCCTTCCCCCTGCTCCGCTTTAATGCAGGCAGGAAAAGAATTGCTACAGGGCCGAGACTCAGCCCAGGGCAGGGGGTCCAAGCTGCGGCTCCTGTTCCTACGATAGGGTTTTTGACGGGAATAATAAAAAGGGATTACTTTATGTTGCTGTGGGGCCAGAGGCCAGCGCTTTATACCGCAGGCAATCGCTCTGAAGTCGATGAGATTGTGAAGCATGTAAATCAGCACAGAATTCAACGTTTTCCTTCGAAAAGCAGGGGATGTTTTGTTTGACTTGCATATGAATTGCATGTGATGATAAGACCGATCTTCCTAATCAGAGTTGCTCCTTGCAGTCCCAGAGTCGCTCTTGCTAGCCTCTCATTTTAAATAATTGGGGGAAAAAAAACATCGCTTGCATGCAAAACAGCTGTGCAAGCCAGGAGGCTGCAAAGTGTCACTGAAGATGAGTCACGGGGAAGCGAGTCCTGTTGCGTTACAGCCTCACGGTACGAGTGGAGCAAGGAGACGGGCTTGTTTTCACCCTCTCGCTTTGAGGCGCTGCCACGTCCCTCTTCTACCGTTGGGATGTTGACAGGCAGAGAGGTAATTAGAGGGAGCCTGTTTCACTGCAGAGCGGGGCCGGGAACGTGCTCGGCCCTTAGCGAGGCTGGGTTATGCGTTGTGGGATGCGAAACCCAGGAGTAGGCGTCCGGGAACGCCGTCACATCACGAGGGTTAAGACGCTTGGGTGCTTCTTCCCTGCATCTGCAGAAGCTCTCTTCTGCCTCCAAGAACCTAATCAATCATCCTATTTAAATACAAATATAAAAGCTGCCATTGCAAGTTTTGACATCTTAGTGAGCTAACTCCAGCATCGCCCCAATGGGGAGACTGTCTAGGGGCCAGAGCAGGTGGCCAAGGGAATAGTTCATCTGTCTCTTCCCCCAGCTTGATAAAGCAGTTTTTCTTTCCTCCTTACTAACGTACCCATGCCTCCAGAAGAGCCACCCATCAGCTCTCCTTGAAGGTCTAATTGATACATCCCTGATTCTACCTGGGAGCAATCTTCTCAAGCTGAGCAGGGCTTTGAAGGCGCTTCCTCGGTGTCAGGTCTCAGGAAGGCTTTGTGCATTGGAAAGGTTCGCCCCCTGTTTTTCCGTCGGTGCTACTTGGCCTAGCAAAAGGGGTTACTTCTGCCTACCAACCTGGCCTTGTTGCAACAAGGCAAAATAGGTTCATGTTCAAGGTAGTGGTCTAGGATTTGAATGCGAGATAACTGTAGGCCAAGTGAGTTTCGTTCCTCGTGGTCCTCTCTGTGAAACAGCAGTCGTTTAGGACAATTTATTTTTGTTCGTTGGATTTTTTTCGAGTATATTTGCAGATTAGGCAGCCTTAGGCTGCTCCCCAAACAGTCTGAACTATGATCTTTGTTTTTTCTGCTGTGCTTTCCATGCGTTTTGCAGGTTGGTGTACCTCCAAGTATACTTGTAGGTTCAGACTTTACTTGGCAAATTTTCTTTATATAGAGACCATGTTAGCGCGTTGGATGACTATTAGATGAGACAGTACAGTCATCCACAAAAAATGTTCAAGTAGTTGGGACAATAAAAAGACTGCTCAAAATGACTGGTCTATGTAAGATGACTTGCTCATCTTGGCACAAGCCATTACCTGGGTGTTTCTGTCTTACAGGGCGCATCGAGACTAATCATCAGCCTTAATAAGGATTGATTGTGGACTACTTGTTGTCATCGTCCTGGTTTGATATTAATCGGAAAAGCCTTGACCGTCGCGTTGGGGAAGTGAAAAGTTGAACGAGCGTCCCTTTTAAGGTACAGTAGAAACGTTAATGAGGTGTTTTGGGTATGAAACAAGTGCTGCTGCAGCCTGTGTGGGAGAGCATCAGCCTTCAGAGAGGCCGAATTTACAACTTTTTCATCGATTCGCATGTCTCAGCCTTGCATCTACATGGTGAAACCTGCGCTCCATTCTTCCCTGCGTTTGATCTTAAGGAGCGTAGTCGTCTTAGAGTTCGGGGGAGGGTTCCTATGTTTTGATGCAAAACTTCATGAATCCAATATTTTCTCTTTCTTAAGTTGAAATAGAAATGGATCTGTCGTCCCTGAAATTCTTAATTCGTGTGGTGTGAGATATACAAAGTTTTGGTGTTAACACTTGCACTATTTTTTTTCTCGTTGGTAACACAAAACAGTATTGGGCTGAAATCCACTGATCTCTGTTATATACTCATCTGTACCGAGGTAACAATTAGTATGTTTATTAAGGAGGGGGGAAAGCAAAAACGTGTTATCTTTTTGTGGCATGGAAGGTTACGAAGGAAGAAGGAAGCTTATGGAGTAAGTACTGATGTTATTTAGTACGTTAACGAGTTAAAAAAAAACAACATCCAGCAGGGAGTTTGCAGGAGTTTGTCCTGGTTTCAGTTCTTCCCTTGGTCTGCCTTGGGGAAAAGCTTGCGGAGCGCTTTTAAAAGAAATGTTCCTGAAAGATTTCTTGTCTTCTATTTTATAGAAAGCATTCCAACCAAAATGGGTTTGCTACTAGGACTGTATTGTTAGCGTAGCAAAATGAGACGTATGTGTGTGAAACCTGGTGATTTTTATAGGCAGGGTTTGTTTAAAGCATTTTTTGGTTGCTGTGGCTTTCAGGTATGCAGATTCACCCTGTCTGCAGATGAAGTATGTACGTGTGGTTTGATATTTCCTTAAAACTTTCGCCTAGGTTCCTGTTGACACTGCAGGCTTCATAAATTTGATCAATTCATGGTTTCATATAAAAATTCTTTGAACTGTTTTGCAAACGTAGTGTGCTACCTCTGCTCCCAACTGAAGTGACTCGTAACTTTGATGCAAGCCTTCCATGACTAAATGCTTCCCCTTTCAATTTTGTGTTACTTAACAATGTGTTCCAGACGTATTAGTTTGTGGGCGTATATGCATATTTAGGTATTTTACCGACCTGAATTCGGTACTGGGCTTTTGCTGCATCTGTTTTTATTACAGCGCGTTTGTCTCCCTTTTTGACTTTGATGGAAGAACTCCTATTGAGATCAATAGCTGAATAGTGCCGCTAGTTTACTGAGAAGTGGCCAACTGGTGACTTTTTCCTTGGTACGTATCTTCTCCATAGCTGATCCCAGAAGAGGATTAAATTTGTTGAGAGATGCAGAGGAATTTTTGCTTATGATGCACGCCATTAACTTTAATAGCCTACAAGTTGTTTTGATATTCAGTCTTCTGCTTGTATAAGAAAACCCTTTTTACGGAAGTAAGAAACTGAACGTGTTCAAATATCTGAAACTCAGAGCTACTACTGTCATCCAGCAAATATAAGGGACAAAGATACTAAGTGCAGTTGGGCAGTAGCTTTCCCCAAATGCGTGTGGTCTGGGTGAAGCACATCTACTGATGAGCAGGCTTGTCATTAAACAGTTTGCTCACAATTATTCATTAGTGCGGATCAGGGCTTCTTAGCAGTTCAGGAGTGAAAGTGGAAGATACGACAGCCAGCTGGAATCCCAAAGCAGCCTGTATCAGCAGGATATAGCTGAAATCATATGAAGAGAAACAGCCTCTACGCTGGTGCTTCGCTGTGGAAAGTGCAATCTGATTTTCCTGTCCAAAGTAAATAAATTGCTCATGCGGGAGTGGCTCGTCTCACATTGTGTAGCCAGATGTGGATCTGATGTTGACTGGATTTGAGGTAGGGTTCAGCGGTGAATAGTCCAACCCTCTGGATAAAATAGCAAGAAATACAGATCGGGTCACTGGCCTTGTGCTGTTGATTCAGGTACTGTGGACTGTCAAGCAGGACACGACACTGGGACACCAGCGGTGTCTGTTTACTTGTCTGGTAAATGCTCTGAGCCTTTCGGCTCTTGTGGGCTCTTGAAAAGCCGCTCGGCCCCAAATTCCTTTACTTCTCAAAAGCTGGGGTTATGAAATAGCCGCTACCAGTTGGAAGTGCTTTAGAACCTTTTTTTATGCGTTTAGGGGTTGTTTTCAAAGTGGTTCACTAACCACCACTTACTGATTCAGATTACAGATGCAAAGTGTTCAGGTTTGGATTATGCCGCAGAGAACTAATCCGTGAAGGTTACACAGAGCTATCCTCTTAGGTGTATCTCTAGCTTGCTGGGCTGTGTCCTCACCGATCACATCCACAAGTTGCTGTCCTCTTTTGTCAACCATTTCAGCAGGGTCCCACGTTTACTCTAGCTCAGACTAAGTATAGGACGTAACGCTGGCAAACTCAGGGGATTACACTTGCCGAATGCAGGTAAGTAGGTTCCAAAGCTTAGGTTTTAAACCTAGACTGTGTCCTGAAAGGCTCTGTACACGTACCCCTGGAAGCCTTGATGTTCTAGACACCTTCCCCCCCAAGGTCTGATAGCACCTTGTATAAGTAGAGATTTTGGTGGTCTGATCAGTTCCTAAAGTAACAAAGCTATTTTGCTAGGTTAGCATCCGTCAGGAATGACGTTCCTAACCTCCTGTCCTAAGCTGCTGTGACCCATCGCAACGGATTGCTGAGTGACCCCCATCAGAGAGGTGCGTTTCCCTGAGAGGCAAGTGATCCTATAGAGAGGAAAGAGTTTGGGGTTAAAAACTGCTGTGTGAAGAATGCAGCGCTAAATGTAATCCTTCTTTCAAAATTAGATTGGCAGGAGCAGGGCAAGTTTCAGATTCTTGAAAACGCACATCGGAACCTTCCTCCCAGAAACCAAGGAAAATTTAAATTGATCTCTCTGGGCTGGAAATGAGCTGTGCTTCCTGCTTGCAAACAAACAAACTAAAACTGGCTGAACCAAAAACGCTACATTCCTGGAGGAGAGAGGCTAAGGATGAGAAACAGACCCCACTAGCAAACGCTGCCACCTCTCCCGAACTACCTAATGGGAGTGTAAGTTCTTCTTTTTTAATGCGGGATGGTTAGACTTGCTCATTACTACCTGGTCTTCTAGCTGTGCCTCTCTCTGTGCCACCGCTGGTGGCAGGCTCAGGGCTTTGCTGTCTGTCCTGGTTTAGCCGGCTGGCTGGGAAGCTTAGTTTTGGCAAGCCACGACCGGCTTGTCCCAGGTTTTTTCCAATCCGGTTATTTCTGCGAGTCCAGCGACTTTGTAACGAGGATATAAGAGAAGGGTCGTAGATGATGTACAAAACTTGCTGTGAAAACGAGCATTGCTGAGAGCGTTGCTGCGTGCGGTCCTGTCTCTGCAGCCGGCGCTGCTGGGCTGTTCCCTCCCCTGGGCTCCTTCTCCCCGAGCCTTGGGCCGCCAGGCTTATGGAAACAGTTGAGTTTAGAGAAATCTACTGCATTGTTCAAAAACACTGTGGTATTTCAGTGTTATGCTAGCAGTAAAGGATGTGGCATGTAGGCATAGGAAATTGAGCTTTCGAAATCTGCTGAGGAGCCAAGGCTGTGTGCAGCGACTCGGCTCCCAGCGGCGAGGCAGAGGCTGACTTCCAGGCCCAGCGCCAGTAGAAGTTCCTCGGAAACTCCTTCCGCGTGTAGTGCGAGCAGCAAAGCTGTAGGTCTTGATCTGAACTCTAGATGATAAACCACTGAGGTTTTGGCAGGGCTGCGTGTTTGAATGCCTTGTTCTTGGCCTTTCTCGTTTGGTAGATAGGTGAACCCCTGACCGGGCTGGCTCAGAAGCTTCCGTCTAAGCTGCTGGCAAACTTCATTTTCCACTGAGAAGGAAAGAGGGAGGGGGGCTGGATTTTTTTGTTTAAGTATAAAGCCTCTCCTACTGTTTTGGATGGAATTTTCCAACCTTTTGGCTAAATCCGGTCTATTTGTCTGAATCAAATTGGTGCTGAACCTATCCTGTAGAGTTGTAAGAGAGAAGCAGTAGCACAGGTCACCTGCCTGTCTGTACCTCTTGTGACCCCCCCCCCCCGCCCCTAGTTTGAATAAAACAATTTTTTTCTAGCAAGTCTCTCATTTTGGATGGGAGGGGATAGGAAGGAATGGAAACGTAATCTCTAGCTAGATCTAGCGCTGACTTTTTCTTTTCCTTAAGTAGAAAACGGCAAGTGCTGCTGCAAGGGGAGGAACACCGATCATTTTTATTTGTCCTTAAGTTTTTCGTAAGTGTTCTCGATTTCCCTGTCACGTAGAGATTTAGAGGCCCACGACATATGGCAAGGCGGGGAAGGGAGCAGGGGGAACTCGCCTGCCGTAAATCACGGGACGTGAGTTATGTCTTGGGGCGTGTGATTGTGCAGACAGCAGCAACGTTTGGAGAGCTGCTTTCTGCCGCACCAGCAGCGGTGGGGGAACTTCAGAAAACTAAATTGAATATGGGCAGATCGGTGGCTGTAGCCTGGAGCGGCAACTGGTCTTGAGCCTGGGTGAGCCTTCTTTCGTTCATCTCTTTTCCATATGGGTGTCCCTATTGTTTCTCTGAATCCTGTCTTGCAGGTTTTCAGCAAACTTGAAAACTTGTTTGGAAAAGGGAAGAAAATCCCTTCCGTGCGGTTGGGTGCTTTGTGGGGGCCGTGTTGAGTCATGGGGCAGTTTGAGCTCTCGGTGCCTGTTCGTAGTTAGGTTGAACAATCCCTTGATTCGAGCTTGTCCTTATCAGAAAGATGCAGTGGGAGAAGAAACCTTTTTTCCGTAATGACTGTGAAGGATAAAAAGAAAACTTCTCAAAGGTTAGACTTCCTCTCTAAGTTTACCTCTCTGAGGAGGCCCCGAGAAAAGCAAACAGTTATATTGTGAAGCTGGTAACTCGGAACAAGTGCCTGCATGCACTGCCGTGCAAACCCGCACATACGTACGCACCCAGTCCTTACCCAGATAGCTCCAAACCTGAGAAAATGAAGATAAAATCAAAAGACAAGTGAAGTTAATTATGCTTTCAAGGCAACTGGAGATGAGTGAGAAGTGCTGGGTTGAAATGACGTGGGATTTTCTCTCCAGCCTTGCAGCGAGGCTTCTCCTTGCAGCCCTCCCGGTGCAGTTTCAGGCTGACCTTGAGGAGGAGAGTTGGGCTGTTGTGACTGTTTGCTATTGCTGGTTTCAGGTGATGACAGCTTTTGGGTTATGGATTACACAGGTATCACCGCCAAAATGCAGTTATCTTCCTCCCATTACAAGTTCTACTTTATTTCCCTTGGCTGTGTGCTAGATGCAACCTTTTACAGTGGAAGGAGCCTCGCCTTGCTCTGTAAACTGTACAGCACAAATTTGGATTCGATATAAAGGTTTGGCTTTAGATTAAAAAAGGAACCAAAAAACCCATTTTGAAATGCAGCTGAATCTTCTTGTTGTTCTTCTTCTACCTACGTATTTTCCGCTTTCCTTTCATCCTCACCAAAGTTTAACCTGCTTTTTTCTTCCTTTTTGGACAATACTGAGATTGTTAGCCTAACTTTGTGCATGCCTTAAGCACCTTTCACAAAAGCCATCAGATGAAGTCACACTCCAGAAATTCTTGGGTATCCCTTTGCTTTTTAAAGGAATAGGAATGTGACAAAGGTTCTTACAAATGTAAGCAATGTTAGACTCTCATAGCGGCCTACAGGTGAGGCTGTATGGAGTAACTGAATGAGACATTTGCAGTGATGGTTAAATGTCTTGCTTTCTGTTTTGTGAACTTGAGAAACAAGAACAGCGACCATACATTAACTCCAAAGTCTTCAGAAACCTAGCTATAGGAAACCACAACATGCCGAAGTGGAAAAACTTGAGACAGTGTTTCTGTCGTGTCCTGATGCGCTAGTGTGAACTATGGCCAAGCCGTGCTCCTCTAACTCCAGAATGTGGCCCGACTTAAAATCTCTGGGGCTGCAAACCGTATTGTCTCTCGTGACGAAGTACCATCAGACACTTTATTATATGAAATTGCCCTGCACATTTTCCAGTATATTTGTATGAGTATTCCTTCAGAGCTGTACTTTCCTAGGAGCACGTGTTATTTAAAAGATAACACGTGAGTCTTTTTTCTCCCTTAAGATTGCAAATCTTCCTTAAAAGAGTCACGAATAAAACAAAACAGTGCCTCAGAGTGGATGTTAAGCGATAACATGTGAAAAAACAAAGTCTGGCTTGGCATGGTCTTTCCCTCTGGCATCTTCACTCAGGTTCTGCACTCAGTAATTCAGAGCGATTTTGTGGAAAGGAGAGGCAAGATGCAGGAAATGATATGACTTCCCCAAGGGCGAGATCTTCTAGAGCTGGGACCCGAATGTTAATCTCTTTAATTCCAGCTCAACGCTTCACTATAAGATAATTATTCTGTTTGATTAATCTGCGCCATGCTTCTAAAGCCATAATGCTACATGTGCATTGAAGAATCCTACCGCAAGTTGTTGTTGGAGTGTCTAGGAGCCGTTTGCTCTCCCTGACCCCTTTTTGCTTGAACTAATCTCTGAGTACAAATCAGTATTCCCTAGCCTTGGCTGGTCTTGCACTGGTCTGGTAATCAGGGCTGAAAAGCCTCATGTGTTGCTACTGTTTCTTGGGGAGCGTATTTTCCGTAGGGACAAGGAGTTTTTAGCGCGTTCGAGCTAATACTTGATAGATACAGGTACAGTCCTAGTGATGACAGTGTCACTCACAGCTTTTAGGTAACTGAGTAAAGTGATGTATTTTTCAGCCCAGCTTCCTAAAGGTATGAGAGCAGTAGCAGGAGACAGTCTGCATTTATCAGCCCCTCCATCCCAAATAACCTTTTTTACCATTAAGCAATTTCAGCCAAATTTGAGGAACTTTAAAGACTGTGAATCCTACAAGTTCTGGGAAAATTGAGTAGTGGGGAGGTTGAAGCGGAGAGATCGCAGTACTTCCCTGGGTGGACAAGAAGATCTGCAGTGTGAACCTGCTTCTTATTTGACAGTAGGTGATCCATATTTAAGAGCCTGTCGGACGATGCTAACTCCCAAGTGCCATCGATGGTATTACCAAAGATCTGAATGTTGTACTGGAGTGACGCTTTGCCTCTCTGCTGC
This sequence comes from Struthio camelus, assembly GCF_040807025.1. Lineage (NCBI taxonomy): Eukaryota > Metazoa > Chordata > Aves > Struthioniformes > Struthionidae > Struthio > Struthio camelus. The sequence continues at coordinate 83,992,081 of NC_090945.1, forward strand.
CTTAACCTCCGCTGTACATATGGATAAACTCGCTTCCGTTCACCTGGAGGCACGCGCTTCCCCTCTTGCAGACGTTAGCAGATTCGCAGGCAGCGATTCACAGCTCTGAAAAGCGTGTAAATACTGCCAGTGCCCCGAGCCTGGAGACCCCTGAGCATCTCCTGCGTCACGTTGCAAACTGTGAAATTGAAAATTCAGTGCAACTTCAATGCTTTAGCATTGCAAGTGGCAGAACGAATGTAGCTCTGCATGCTGATGAGGGAGGTATTTATCGTAAAGCACGGAGCCCTTAGAGGACAGTCAGTGTTTGGCTTTGCCTTTGAAACCTTCCTGGAAGGCTGCTTTTCATCTTAGACCTGGTGATGTGGGGTCCTGAGCAAACAGCCTCCATCACAGCTAGGATTGCTGGGGCAGATGTTGCAGAAGGGATCCTGGTCCAGGAGAGGAGGGGGAAAAGCCCAACTTGATGCCTTCTGGGGAAATGGCCCAGAAAATGGAATCCCCTCCCTATATAATTTATAAAAGGCCTTAAGTGAGGAAGGAGTGACTGATGTGGAACTAATTGTTTTTCCTGCAAAGAAAGTAAAGATATAACCGAGAATAGACCGAAGCCAGTGGTGTACCTCTGGGATGCAAAGGCAAGAAGCCAACAGCTTACGGCATCGACATCTCCGATGCTGCATTTGGCAGCAGTAGGCCAGGACTGCAGCCGGGAAATGCTAAAGGTGTGGCTCAGGTGACTTGCCACTTATGTGTGTCCTGTTTATCTTGTTTAATCTGGCCGTAAGCATCTCCAAAACCAACCAGAAGCTAGGAGTCTCCTTCTATTTGTCCTAATATTAGACAACAGGCTTTACCTTTGTGAAGGAGTTTCTGCTCCTATGCAAGGTGAGTCTGTGCGGCAGTTGGACTCAACAGGACGGTTGCACGTGCTTTATGCTGGAGGCATCAAAGAACTGTGGTGTTTTGCAGCTAAAAGCTACCGTTAGGTCTTGTCGGGAAATGTTGGTTGCTGCAGCGGACCTCACTGAGGTGAAAGAAACTCTGCTTTCTGAAGGCACGACTTCAAAAATCAGTAAGTTTGTCAGTCCTTACATCATTAGGAGGTAACTGGAAGGGAGGACTCGTTTCCGTTTCTTGTCGAAGCAGATTTGCAGTCGAGGCGGTTGGAGTCGCCTCTCTAGCAAGAGAGGGGAGCGCAGGAAAACGCTCGGGAGCAGATATTTCGGCTCGCCAGGACGGCTCCCGCTGGGAGGAGAGCCCAGTGCGCACCCACTGCCCGTCCGGGAGGCTGTGGCGCTTTCTTCAACCTTGAGTAATTTAACACCAGCCCCCAGAGGCTGGCCAGCTTAGGAGCAACAAATATCAGAATTAAAATCGGTGATGTAATGGCCAAATTACTCTTATAACCGAAATCTCCTGAATTTCTGTCTGGATAGAGAGTTGAGTGCAGGGCCTCCGAGAGCAAAGGTGGGTTTAGGTTAGGCGCCCTTACTTGCAAAAAGTGTACCTAAAAGCAAAACGCACAGATTCTACTGTAATTGCTTGGGATCTATGCACTGAAGCATCCAGCTTTTACGTCCTCTGGGATGATTTTAATCCGTTTCTACAGGGAACGTGAAATTCCCGTGGAGCTGCAAGATGCGAAACGCCGAGCGGAGCATTGACGTGACGTCGATTGGGAACACGGAGAGTTTTAAGAACCCGTTGGGAAATGATAGCAAACAAAACCTGTTGGCAACCAACTTCCCCATCTCAATCCTCCGTGAGCACAATGCGCTACAATTATAGCAGCTTTCCCGGGTCAGGAAGCCAACGCTGCCACTGCTGGATTCCTGTGCGATATTTATGACACACAATGTTATCTTTGCAATTGTTACGTACGTTTTTATGCAGTGTAATTAGGGAGGGGCTGGGGCGAATGGTAAGGCTAATCGTTTTCGGGTTCCTAATTTAGAGTCCGAATGCCATCGTTCAGCAGGGAAGGAGCAACGGGAGGAATTCCTGCTGTTGTGCTGCTGTCGCGTCAGTGATGCGGGGAGGTGGCTCTAGCACGGCCTCGGCCGCCGGCCTCGCGGGGTTGTCCGCTGAAAAGCTCTTTCGCTTAAACTATGCAATTTTCTTCTCGTGCCGTATTTGGAAAGTCCCATTTGAAAGCCAGGACGGTTACCATAGGCAAGCGCTTTTTTTTTCTATAAGTCATTGAAGTATTCATCGCTGGGCAGAGGTTTGCTCTTTGGAGGGTATCTGTCCGCACAGATGCGGGCCCAGCTGATCCTCAGCCGTGGCTGGGGTGTAGGGACTCGTTCAAAGGAAGCCGCCTCTGACATAATTACTCTCGTTCACCATAAAGCTCTCCTCTAAATTGTAAATTATTTGGGAATTTTGGGGGAAAATTCGCCAGAAACTGGTGTGAAGTCCGTAGGTGTGCGGTTATCGGGCTTTTTTTCCTCCTCTGTTAGCTTTGAGTTGAGATGTGTCTGGCTGCAGCCTTTATTACAAAATGCCAAACTTGAAACCAAAAAACCCTGCAAACAAAAAACCCCCCTCGACTTCCTTTCTTTTGTGTGTGTGTGTGTGTGTGTGTGTGTGTGTGTGTGTGTGACTATTCCTAAAATAGTTTTGTTCTCCAAAGTTAGGGAAAGGGGAAGAACATACTTTCTGAGCAATGGTGTCATGAGGGGTCCAGCACAATGAAAACTGGAGAAAAGAAAAAAGTTGATTGGCTATTTTTTGTTTTTGTTGCTTGTTTTAATTCTGCTATGGCTGGTGAGAGTCATTGAAGGTTAAGAGGATGAATGGCATCTCCAAGGCCCCGTCCACCTTCCTCCTGGTGGGTCTCACAAGACTCTTGGACTATAGCATTTACTGGAGGGGAAGTTAGGTGGTTGGAGACCTCGACTCCCTTCAGGGGTGGAAATGCATCTTTCTGAATCAATTTGAAGTTAAAACTACACTAAGTGCCAGCTTAGGTCAGCTTGTTTATATAAAACCTGAAGATTTACTTGGGGTGGTGTGAGTAGCTGTGAGAGAAAGCAACCCAACCGCTTTGCTGAGGAGCCGGCTTATTCTTTTAGAGCTCACAAATCCACAGCTCATTTGCTAAAGACCATTTGCTTTTCCTGCCACCAGACCAAATCCTGCAAAAAGCCAGGCTGAGGAAGCAGCAAAGGGCTGGTTCAACTCTGAAAGAAAGGAAAAAAAACCCCTTTTGTCGGCATGCTCTTCGTTTGGGACTTCCTCAGTTAGAGGCTCAAAGTCTTTTGCAAAACTGAGGAGCGTCTCATGGGGATGAAGCCGTCACGGGGCGGTGGATTGAATGACTTAAGTCTCTTTTTTTGGTCCGATCTGTGACTGGAGCTTGAATTTATTGCCTCCTCTGTAAACCACAGATATGTTTGTCATTTGCTATTACATATTTAAAAAAAAAAAAAGAAAAAGAAAAAAAATTGGGATTTTCGGTTCATTCTTTCTCTTCGCCTTGGTGTCGGTTGTAATGAAATCTGTTTGAGGCTTGCGGAAAGAATGGGGTTGAAATAGCCGCTCGTGCTGCCGGGTGACAGGCGGCAGCAGCGCAAGCCTAAGGCCAAGAGAGTTTTATGCCATCGTTGAGGCTGGTGAATGCAACTGTGTAGGCACTGCCTAGACGCGCGCGGTGACAGCGCTTGAGCTGGTTCGAGGCTGTGCGCAAGACGGGCAGAATAACAGGAACAGAGGCACAGGAAGATACAGGCCTTGTCCCTGGACTGCAAAAAATGGGTGGAAGAGCTGGAATGGACCCAGATATCATAATCACTGTTCAAGCGCTGCAGCTTCGGGGTTCCCCTTGGGGTTCCCCCGAAGGCCAAACTGTTTCTTAACTCATGGCGATCCCCAATCAACCAGAAGAAGTTGCATTAATTAGTCTGTTCTGCCACTTCACGGCTTTCCTGGGAGCGCTGTTACCCTCGGGACACCGTTGTCCACTGGCAGGAGTGTGTAACCAGCTGAAGATGGGATGAAATGAGGAGCAATCTCTTCCATGAACGGTGGAAGACTTGCCGGTTTGGCCACTTCTGTTTTAGTACTTCCATCAGTTTGGGCTCCCTGTGGTCAATTCTGAAGGTTGAATATCTTTAAGATTGTTGTAACTTTTTTTCTTTTTTATTTCAAACTTAACCTACAGGAGCTGAGCTTCCGTCTCCCTTTCCAAAAATGCTGGAGTGATAGACGCAGTGGTATCTGCATCTGAAGGCATTCCCCTCTATATTTAACGCAAGAAGCAGTAGTGGTAACTGGTTCGGTCTAATGATGATGATCACCAGATGCACATAGCTCAGTTCAGCAAAAAGCCTGCGTGTTTAGCATTTAACACAACTTAAAATGCCTACGTTGGAATTTACGTGCACGTGGAATAGTTTCTTCATGAGTTTGCTGACATGACTTCTGCAGATCAGATTTTTTCACTTCCAGAGTAGGGAGAAAATTGTGCTACAAATCCAGTTTGGGTTTTGGTAATAAAATACTTCCAGCAAAATTAGAAAAAGTTCTTTCCCCTTGGTTGTAATCTGCCAATCTCTAGTAAAGCAGTAAGCTCAGTATTACCTGGGTGGTCTCTGCAAGTGCGTGGAGCATGCAGCTGCCATGCGTGATCTCCTCTCGTGGGCATGCCTGCTGGACTTAAATGCCTAGCAATACCTTGCTATGATAGCTGAGAGAAGTCCAAGTGATGGTTTTGATCTTGTTCTTGAGGAATGTCTGAGGATGTTACGGCTTATTTACCCAGAAGAGCTTGGTTCTTTTAAAAAGTTGTTGCTCTGAAGATTGTAGTTATCTACTACAACATTTTAGATGATGATGATGATTTGGGGAAGATTTGATGTCTCAATTTCCACCTGTGTGGTAGCAGACATGCCACACATAGTGGCTGAACCCAAAAGGAGTGAAAAAATGAGGTTGTTCAGGAATATTTTATTTAATTTCAAAAATCGAGTCCCCTGTGATTGCTTTCCTATAGCTACTTTCTGTCTGTGTGAGAATAACATATGGCAACATTAACCTCCCTACAAGTGGGAAAGGGGTTAGCAGAGAAAATGAAGTTCTCTTGATGAGTGTTAAATCAGTTTGATAACGTTTTGGTTAGGAAAAACATCTGACAATGCCCCAAAGAGGCACAGATTTTCTTGCATTTTCCATGTTTACTATGTCAGCTTGAGTTGTTTGGGGAAGATGAAATACTGCGTGGATTACAAATACAGAACCGCTAAGACTTCCTGGAGATTCCTCAAAAATGCAGTGATCTGCTTTAAATCCTTTTTATTTCTCTAGTCTGAATGCCCGAAAGGAAGTCGGAGTCCTCCAAGGAGTCCGCTGATGGAGAAAACACTGCGGCATTGATACCCAGCGCGCGCATGGATTTAACATTACTGCTGTGGCTGGGCAGACCGGGTCTGGCTGTTGCCAGAGGAAGCTGGCCTTCCTCCTGCATCCTCCTCATCCCCTCTGACCCTGCAGCAAGCCGCTTCGGAGCAGAAAACCAGGCCCTTTTTTCAGTAAGAGGAGGAGGAAGCAAACTCGGCACAGGCAGCAGCTCGCTGGCTCGGCTTACCTGCGTCATCCCTCCGCGTTGCTCTGTTAACCCTCCTCCTCCTCCCTGCCGTAGCCCGCTCTGCCCGGCGTCGCCGCTTTGGAGGGTGCGGAAAGGAGGCTTGTCTTCCTTCGCGGAGGTGTTGTCCGCCACGTGCAAAGCTTTGCGGTTACGTACCGGGGAGCGTGATTTGCGGATGATGCAGCCGTGCCGCCGAAGGCTCCGTGAGCGCGAGGTGGCTTTGCGGCCAGCTGTCGGGCCCTCGCTAAGGGTGCTCTGCCGGCAAAGCCGTTGTCCGAGTTCCTATGACGTGTAATTGCTATGACTCTTTCCTTTCATATGTGTCCTGGCCGGAGACTTTGACCTGTACTCATGGACTCAGCCCCGGCTGTCTGCCACCACGCTATTGCAAACGAGGAGTAGTAGGTCAGCAATGTCAAAGGAATTACGTAGCGCCAAAAAAAATGGTAGGTGGGAGCTTAAGGGGTGAAATTCCCCTTTCTTGCGGCTCCTGTAGGCAACCGAACTCAGCACACTCCTTTGGCGCCGACTCTGCTCTAAGAGCAGCCTTCGGTAGTTGAAAACGCCTGTCTGCACCTCTCCATCCCACGCGGATCCTTCCTTAGGAGGCAGCAGTACCGCACGGGTAGATGACGGCACTGGCGGGTGGTTGCGGGTGCTGTCACGCCTCGCCGGGGGACTTCAGGAAAGTCACTGTTGCTGCAGTTATTGCTGCTTGCAGCTGGGGAAAAAAGGCAGGTTGTCTCATAGGACTTTTTTCCTTAGTGATGCTCGCGTGGAGCGCTCTCTGTTCTAGGTGGTGATATTGAAGCTCTTCATACCTCCTCTACCTTCGATGTTCTCTTCCTCTGAAGCCTCCTATGATACGTTTAGCCTAGGAGCGCTTCAGGAATGAGATGCGCGAGTCCTTTCCAGCCTGAGGTTTCTGGTCCTTAGCATAGTTAATAGTCGCGATACAGCTAAATGAAGCAAACAGCCCTTTGCTCGTAAAGTACAGTGACGGAAAAGGAAATCGGGTAAGCTTTGCTAACCTGCTGTAGCATAGTGTCGTTATGGGAAAAATTCACACGAACTCCAGAGGTAATGGAAACGGGAGCACTGAGCAACATAAGCTTATAAAGAATTAAAAAAAAAAAAAAAAGAGCTATGACTTTTTTTGGTAGTTAGAGAAACTTGTGTGGACAGAAGTAGTGGTACAGTGTAGGTACGTATTTGCAGAAAGCCTTTAAATAGATTTAAGCAAACATGATTTTCCCAGTGAATTGAAAGGAGATAAAATGATAGAGAAGACTAGCAGCAAAATGCCTGGAGGTTCCCTTGCTAAGGGCAGTAAGCAGATTTGGGGGGGAGCAGTCCTGGAACCACCTGTGAGATGAAGTGATAAATCCGGGATTGCTGCTTGCGTGTTGGCTTACGGTAAACCGACCTGCGAGACGTGCAAGAGCAGCGGGAAGGGCTGCGGACGCCGACTGCAGCGTATATATCCACGAACTGGTTAAAACCATCAAACGCTCGCGCTAGTTGTGCGGGCGGAAGAGGGGGAGATGCCAGAATTGGGAGGAGCTTTGCTACAGAGCCATAAAAAGCTGTTTCCTGAGGGGGAAACCGAAGTAGTCCAGAATATGGGAATGCTGTCTTTCCTAAGGAGCTAACTGTGCTCTTTTTTTGCCGGGCGATATTTATTATTTCACTTGCGTTACGACTTCCTCGTCGGCAGCCGGGGGCGTGGGAGGGGGAAGGAAATGACACTTGCTTTCTTTGCGGGATGGTTTGAGGATCTGCAGATTAAAGGCTTTACGTAAGAGCTAGATATTGTTGGAGACGATAGAAATAACGCAGTTACTCTTGCAGGTAACGTCAGATAAAGTCACCCGAAACCTGGCCTTCTGGGTGAGGCAGCCGAGTGCAAAGGAAGACGGCAAACCGTCCAGTTTTGCTTTGTAATGCAATGCACCGGCTCCTTCCAGGAACGTCCCCAGCTTTGTTTGTCCCCCCCCCCCAAAAAGATGCTGCTGCCTACGTTTGTCCGTGCGATTGCACCGCTTAAACATGGAGCCAAAGCTTCCCATCGCCTAGCCCGGCTTACCTGGCTCTGCGTGTCAATTGTGTGTGGCTGTTGGTTCCTGCTGTTTTTCTGCGCCTCCCCCCCCCCCCCCCAAAATCCTTCTGCATAAAACGTGGTGGTTGCACCCACTGGGTTCTGCCCAGCCTCTCACCCGAGCGTGTTTCGGTGCTGTGCATAAGACCAACCCCTGCCAGCAATGTTCAGAGTTTCAAGACGCTGCGTATAGCTTCCCGACAATAGCTGGTGGTGTTCAAAGAGCGGCGTAAATAATCTGGAGATCTCTTTTTTTTGAGAGAGAGAAGAAGAAAATCTCACCAGGCTGTTGCCGGTGATGCAGCAGCCTGTTTGCATTTACAGCACGGTAAAAGCGTTGTATCGTGGAGGTGAGGCTGAGAAAGAGGGTGAATTCAGCGGGGGAACTTTAGGTCGTTATCCGGAAGGTTTTCAGCGTCTCTGTGCTGGGATGGACCCTCAAATGACGTGATGGAGCCTCCCTTCTCTTATATACTCCTTTCTCCAAGTGCACTGCACGGAGCACGGTAATGCCATCACCCAGGGTTTGTGCATCAGCACAGTGACAGACAGCACAACCTTTTTTATTTTATTTTTTCTCCATCTTATGCCCATTACCTCGTATTCTCCTACTCCACGGGCAGGGAAGAGCCTGGCTCTGTCTCCTGCCTGGGTCCTTGAAGGTCCTGGGAGGCTGCCAAGCGCCAAAGCCTTCTCATCCTTTCCACTTCCATTGCACTCATCAGTTAAAAGGTGGTGGGAGCAAAGCTTTTCTCTTCCTTTCTCCTTTGGCTTTCTCCACTTAGAAGCAACTAAACTAGAATTCAATTCAAACTTAGGGAAAATAAAAAAAAAAAATCAGTATCTGTTGAAGTTGCTGCTACCAAAAATCTGGATTAGCAGCTCCGGAGAGCTTCATCCCAGGTCATTAGCAAGTGTGTTTTCAGTGATTTGACTCTTCTAAGGCTTGAGTAGAAAATATGTATTATTAGGGTGTTTTGCTTCCACCCTTGGCATTTGCTGCTGTGATTAGAGGCTGCTGCTATGCTACAGGCAATTAGGCATCTTTTTTCGGTACCGGAGCCTGAAAATGGGGCAGCGTAAATGTTGATTTCATTCTTTTCTTTTTAATGGGATTTAGAATATTTTTCTGTTCTTTCTCGTAGTTCGTTCAGAAATTCAGGAACATAATTAGAGTGCCTTATTCCTCCGTAATTTGTCCGATAATACAGAAATAATACACTGCAAGAAACATGCTGCATGAATGTGCTGAGGAAAACCTTCTACGCTTGCTTTCATGGGAAGCTGACTTGCACCAAGCTCATCTGTAAATTTTTATCAAAGCCTTCCTAATTATATTTAAAGCAGCTATTTGCAAAAAGAGAAACTGTTGTAAAACTAAGCTTCAACTCAATAAAAAAACCCGCAGCGGTGGTTGCCATGCATACGCTGTGCCGGCGCGTGACGCGGGTTTGAATGAGTCCTGGCAGCCTCGTCTTTGTGATGGACGAGGTGCCGTTGCTACTGGTTACCTCCGCGGCTTATTTTGGTGCCGTTCTCTGTTTTTGTCCATCCTGCTTTTTCTCTCCAAAGCCGTTGCTGATGGGTGGAGCTGAAACGGGTGGCCGGGCCGCAAGACCCTCGTTTTGCGGGTGCTGCCGAGATGTCTCTCACGCCCTAACCCGCGGGTGATGCCTTCACAACAGTCGTTGAGTTGTTTCACTGTTAGACGCTTACCAGTCCTTGGGTTCCCAGTAACATCCAGCTACTGATCGTAGTGACGCCTCTGCTCGGCCAAGCTGCGGGAGTAAACGTGGCGAGGGAAGAAACAACCTAAGCATCGGAGTGCCTCGGTCCCCTGCTAGCTTTCAAGGGGAGCCTGGTGCAACTCAGATTTGCGCTGCGCCCCTGCTCAGTGGTGAAGTGAGGAAGCCCCCATATATTGCCTGCTTAGCAAGTCACAGAATCAAGTATGGTTGAGGTTGGAAGGGACCTCTGGAGATCATCTAGTCCAACCCCCCCGCTCAAGCAGGGTCCCCTAGAGCACGTTACCCGGGATTGTGTGCAGACGCAGTACTCCAGGTAAGGCCTCAGCAGGGCTGAGTGGAGGGGCAGGATCACCTCCCTTGACCTGCTGGCAACAGTCTTCCTAATGCAACCCAGGATCCTATTGGCCTTCTTAATTTCTCTGCAATTTAAACAGACTTTACCAGACTTTTAATTAAGCTAGTCTCCATAAATGTGCTTTTCTATTTAAGTAGCATGGATTTACTTGGCAGTGGAGGGGAAACAAGCTTTGAGTACGTTGGTGCATCACCTTCTTACTACTCTGGAAAGCCGTCATGGCTGAGATGTGTCATTTGGGACCATCTTGAACACTCGTGTGTGCTCGAGGAGCCACTGCCTTTTCCTCTCCCCCTGCCTTGTCCGAGCCTGTGGGAAAGCCGAGCTCCTTCCCCGAGCGTGCAGTTTTTACCCGTATTCGGCCCAAAAGTTCCCGGGCATCTTTGAGGCTGGTTGTATGATATTTATAACATCTTGGCATCTTTTTTCTGTTCTTTTGCTCTCTGATTTTGCCAGCGCTTACGTGTCGCGTTTCCTAGCTGTGCACCCTTGGTTTATTCTAACTGAACTTAAATGGATCTTCCGGTTCAGCTTGGGGAAAAAGTCACTGAAAACTGTTACCTTATTTGTCTATTAAGAGGAAGTCTGAGATCTCTCTCTCTCGCTCTCTCTCTCTCTTTTTTTTTTTTTAAACATCTGTGGGCAGTCACAGTAGGTGGCCAGCAGAGGAGAATCAGTCTTTGCATAGAGATTTTTACATTTTCTTCTTATTTTTGATATGGAATTGCGGGCAGGGGGAAACTCGCCCCAGTGCGAGTTGCTGCAGTGTCCAGACCTGCACCCTAAAGACACCAGGAGCTTTGCTGTTCGCTTCAACGTGTGCAGAGTCAGGCCCTGTGCGTGCACTTGCTGGTAGGCTGTTACTGCACCTCCAGTGAGAGAGTTTCTGCTGCAAAACCTGTGGCACTTGAATAGACAAGATTTAGGATGGCAAGGAAAAACGGGAATAGATCAAGGTAAAACAACTTGGTTTTGGTAATGCTGCAGGTCACCTTTATTTTTTTCTTTTTTGCTTTAGGCTTGTGAAGAGCTCAGGATTTTTGGAGGAGCAGCTGTGTAGCTCAGGAGTTAGATGCCGATGTCTCTTTCTAGGTTATTATATTAATTTCTATTGCAGCTACTGATCCTCACAGGCTGACTACCTTAACACGTAGGATTTTTTTGAACCGTCAGCATCCTGATGTCCTACCAGCCAGTACAGGAGGTACCGCCGAATTTGATGGAGAGATTTCAGTAGCGTGAGACTGTGACTTGGCGCGTTGATCGGAGGTAAACTACTGTTGGGTTTTTGTGCTTGTGTGTGTGCGGTTTTTTTTCCTATATGCATCCTACTGCAAAGCCTGTAAGACCTTCTCAGGCAGGCCTGGGGCATCAAGTGACGGACCATCATATGACCTGCAAGAGCTGCTTTCGGTTCCTCCATGTCACTGCTGCGTAATAAACGCAGCAAAGAGCATGATCTCAGGGGGCAGAGGGAGCATTTAGGCCCATTTCAGAGAAACCTCTTCCTTGCCAAACAGCCATTGAATCCCCTCACATCTCCCACTTGTCCTGCACCTGTGTGTGCGTCCACGGCACGGGTAGGAGCCTCGGAGCTGGTGGACCTCGGACCTCTCCACCCATCTGCTGTGACCTCGGACAGTCCAACATGCAGGTACTTCACGGTTTATGAAGCATGCATGGGAATTTACCCTCAGCTCTCAGTAAAGCGCTTCTGAAAGGCAGGAAGGAACTGCCCTGAACCGAAACTTTTTGGAAGAAGGTTAGGTATTAGTAAGCGAGCCCCGCAGCCTTGCTTCCTGAGCCCTGCTGCTGCAGAGAGCTGCTGCAAACCTTGCGTGCCTCAGCTGGCCATAACGTTGGGGAAGAGCGTGCATCCACTCATCGCACAGCATTAGTGATGTGATTTCTAAACATAGTGGCCAGTTCTTGTGTCAACCCCTTAAAACATTATTGGAAAAGCTGTGATGGCTAAAAAGCTATAGCGTATTTTAGCTGTGTCTTCCTTCTTATAGAAAGAAATCGGCAGGCAGGTTATTAGCGGGAGTGCTTCGTAATGAAGTATCTGCGTACGGGGCTTAATCATGAGGAGCAAACTCATAGTAAAAATACTTGTTAATTTAAATGGACAAATTTTAATTTAAAATAACATGCAAACAGCTTTCAGGAGTGTCATTGTCCATAGAGAGAGATAAGGGGAGAGGAGGTTGTGTGCAGTACGTGACTGGCAACCAAGCTGTTGGGCTCAAGGTAGCACGTGCTTGTCTGTAAGGTCTGGGCTATGTAGAACGTGACTTAGATGATCTGATGATTGCTCTTCACCTCTCAAAAATACACGGCCGCTTGCTCGCATCATAACGTGCTTCAGCAGTGGTGCTTAACAGCTGACCGCCTGGCAGCAGCCTAGAGACAGCGGATTAAAAACTTAGGACAGGGCAGCTCCTGCTGTGACTTTCTCAAAGCATAAAAACCGATGAGTGCTTTGGTTAAAGGCGTAAGGCCCCGTGCTTCCCTGCAGCCTGTCTCCGCAGGGACCGACAGGGAGAGTCCGCGTGCACGATGGGAAGGCGATGGGAGTCTGAAGACTCGACGCTTTATTTTAAAAAGTTGGAAGTAATGAATCATATCACACAAATTACAGTAGCTGAGAAAAGCAGGCGTGATTTGTGCGATCTGTGCGAGGAGGCGCTGGCTTTTCGGCGCTCCCCATTACCGACTTGCTTTCACTTAGATGAAGGATGTGAGCAAATTTGAACTAAAAATGTTTAGTTTTAAATAAAAACAAGATTTAAAGTGCTATTTTGTAACTTTGTTTTAAACCAGTGCAAAGCAGCATGGGAAGGACTTTTGGCAAAGCAAGCTTATTTTACTCCTGGTACAGAGTGTCCACTAATGAAACGAGGCGGAAACCCCATGAACAAAACTGAGCCTTCTTGTGTTCGCTCTTAGGACCGAGGGAGACTATAACGATGGATTAAAGTGAAAAACCACCGCTGCGTGCAGCATCTGGCACCACAGCTCGCTCACAGATTTTCCACCCATGACTAGGTCTCGTCCATGACTTTTGGCTCGTTTTTACATCTCTGGACTTAACGTTGCACGTCCGAAGGTTACAGGGTCCCCACGGCTGTGTGGGAGAGCTCCTCGTCCGGCATTGCAGGGACTCCTGCTAGCACTGTGATGAGTGCTGCAGGCTTTGCCCTGCTGCCCCCAGGATCCCACCGACAGAAAGATCAACGGCTTTAGCAGAACTCATGCAAAAGTCTGGTGCAGGGTCTCTGAGCATTGAGGGGAATTGGGTCGGTGTGTACCGTGCGGTGTGTATGGTAGGATGGGGCTCCAGAAACCTTTTAGTCCCGCTTCCTTGGTCATCTTTAACACCTTTAGCAAGGTGCTTCGTGCTTTCAAACCTGATGCATGTCCAGTTTGGGCCACAGTTGTCCTGATCCTTACGTGTGCCGAGATGCTGTGGACTTCAGCAGTAGTTAGTGTGTGCGAAAATTTTTCATTGAGCATAATAGTTGCAGGAGAGCTGATGTTGCTCTTTGATGCGGTGGTCCTGAGCCGTCCGCAGGAAATAAAAACCTGTATTTGCGATGTGACTGTTAAAAAGATCGATTCCTTGTGTTTTCAGGATTACTGACAGTGCATCTCCCACCTTCTCAGGAGGTTGCCTTCATCCCTGTGCAACTGGTCCGCAGGTGAACCAGCGTGGCAGGCGCCGGCAAAAGCAAATCATATCTGAGCGTGTGTTGTATCGAGCTATTTATAATAAATACAAGCGAAAGCAAATGTGGATGTTTCCTCGTTCTGTAGAAAAGTGAGTGGATTTGCTCACAAACTTTGGTTGTGTTGACAGTAAATCCGAAGTGGGAGCCTGACAGTCGAGCCTGGGGGCAAAACGCTTCCATCAGCACACTGAAGTGGTGCGGCGCGAGTGCCAGCAGCGACAAACCTTTTCCTTTGCTCTCTGCTACTGTGGCTTAAGGTGTTTTTTCTCTTTTCCCTAACTACTAGCATGTTCGGCTTTCACTTCCGTTAAAAATCTTATTCAGCGCTGTTGCAGTCCGCTGGGCGCTGTCGTTAAATGGGAGTAGGAGCAGGTCATCGTGCTGCAGAGGCGATGCAGACGTCTGATCGGCGCCGGTGGCGGTGGAAGGTTTGGGGGATGTAAAACTCCACCTCCCTCCTATGAGCCAGCGAAACGGTGCTTATGGAATAAAAGCGTTAATGACGGCGAGAAGGGGTGATGCTTTTTTGAGCAGTGTCGATACACCGTAGAGCTGAACTCGCGACCCGGAGGGAGGGGGGAAAAAAAAAAAAAAGCACAACATCCAGCCTGCAACAATGTTGTATTTATATCTTCAGCTTCAAAAATCCATCTGGGCGAAGGAATGAAGAACATCCTATTGCTGTCCGGAGCTATAACCATTTTTAGAAATGTGGCTGGAACTTGTTTCTCCGGGCTGCTTCCTGGAGGGCTGCTCGACTTCCCTGCCCCAGATTCGCAGCCTGAGTACAAAGGGGACGACGCAGGAAACCGGAGCCTTCGAGAGAGCCCAAACCGCCACTCGACGTCGTCACGCCAGTTGTATCGCGTGAATCTGCCTAACGAACGCCCCATCGTCTTGCTACCTGTTAATGAGGCAGTCTTTGGGGTGGGATTTGAGAGGGAGGGACCTGGGATGCAAACAGCCCCTTTGGGATGGTGGGATATTGCACCGAAACCTTTGGGAGGGGATGGTGGGATATTGCACCGAAACCTTTGGGAGATCCGAGGATGAGAAGGATGGATCGGTTCGGTGCATCTGTTGACCTCCAGAAGCAAAAACGACAGGATGCAGCCCAGCCTCCTTTTACCAAGTTGAACTTTGTGACAGCCCTGTTGAGAAGCGACTGGTAGATGAGCCACCTTCCAGAAAACGGAGCCAGCGTGACGCCCCAGGCACGAAGCACCTTTCTCGGCAGCGCACGTGGTCCTGCCCTGCCACGCTCCCCATTGCCGTTCTCGCCCTAAATTGCCCGACTAAACATCAGTAGCATCTCGTTACCGCTTCAGAGCCGTTTCTAGCAAAGCTGGAAAGGGGAGGGAGGAAGAGTGAGTCACGTGAATTTTTTCTCTTAATACGTATTTATATTCATTAAGGGCATCTAAAAAGGAAGAGAAATAAAAAGGTTGCAGATGGTTTAGCAGACTGAAAAACAGGCCTTGTAAGTATTGCAGGCTGCCGTAGGCACAGCGTGTTCAGCATGCTGAACCCATCCCATGGCCGGGGCATCGTGCTTACCAGGACTGCTGTACCATCCTAAAATGGATACTGGTAGGGTCACAGCTTGTTTGTCTGCATACCTGCTCACGTCCACATAGGTAGATATGCCAATGTTTGCTTATGAGCTCGTCGCTGACGGACGCCTCTCGCGTGCCGTTGCGTTATTTCCCAGGAAGCGTCCGCTGGCTTCCTGGGACGCGGCTTCGAACGGGCACGGTCCGTGACCGTCTTTGCATGGCTGCGTTCCCCACCCCCCCGACTACATCACATCAGTCTTGTAAAGATGCTTCTTTTCCTTAAAAGCTTGCCTGGATGTCTTCCCACTCCTTCCAATATGCTTAAGAAAACAGGGCGGGTTAAATTTTGCAAGTAGGCTTGTCGGAGCGGATTGGTGTGTCCGCTCCCGGGCATCCTTGCTGCACTGGGCCCCGGCCCTGCTCGATCCTCAGGGGCACATCCGGAAGATAACAAAGCGGGACAAAGAAAAGGCAAGGGAGAGATTTCTACGTATGCATATGGCAAGCCAAGAAAAGGAAAGTAGAAATATTTGTCAAGGGAAATGGTCTTGTTACATACCGATCCTTTTTTCTTTAAATATATTTGTTTCCCCTCGTTCAGAATAGGTGATTGAGTTTTGAAGGCTCGAGCCCTGCTGTTTTATCTCTGGGTGTGCCTTTAGTGCAGGCTCTTATCAGGTGTGTCCTGGTGAGCTAAACCATTCAAACAAAACCCTTTCACTGGAGCTTGAATATGCGCCGCCGTCAGCTGGGTTAATGTGTTTAGGCAGGGTTGGTGTCCGCATTGTTTTAATTCAGGGTGGAATACGTCCACAGCTGACGCGGATACCAGAAAAACTGATTTTTTTTTTTTTCCCCTGCTCTTTTATAAGTGGTTGGGGAAAAAACCCCGAGCAGTTCAGTCCAGGGGAGCTTTGAGTATTCCCCGAGAGAAAGGATGAGCGGAGGGAAGTTAAAAACGTTAAGGAAGATGTACGGGAACGCTGGCAGCGCGGTTTAGGTGGCTGCGTTTCAGTGGCTTTGGTTAGAAACGTCGGGAAGATTTACCCTGCGAAAACTGCCGGTTTGTTCAGTTGTCAGGGAAGGAGCGAGATGCTCTCTTTGCTCTCCATTGCTTGCTTAGCTTTGAGATACTTTTTGCTCAGATGAAAAGAGAAACGTCAAGAGGCAGAAGCACGAGAAGTCTCGATATTTGCAGCCGTCTGTTGCATGGGGGAGCTTCTGCTGGTACGGCGAATAAGCAGCATGTTGGATTTTTATTTTGCTTCTTTATTATTATTATTATTATTTTATTTTTTACCAGGAAAGGAGGTAATAATTGGACATCGCCCCATTTTCAGACAGGGAATGGTGTTTGTCAGACTGGAATGGGAGCTGCCAGAGCGGGTCAGCTCGGCGCCTTGTGCCAGGGCTGCATCCCAGTCCGCATCCCCGTTTTGTGGTCACGTTGCAACCAGTGGAAGAAGCTGTTTATAACGGAAACAAAAACAAATTGACTTTCTACTCGGAAGGAAAATAAGGCAGTGAGGTGAAGAAGAGCTTTATTTGACTGACTTAGTTTTTTAAATCTTGCTATATTCAGTTCTCCTTACCAGCAGAGCCTGCTCAAACTGATGCGGTAGAGCCGACTGAGTTTGTATTTCCCTTCTTGTTGCAATTGATTTGTTTTGGAGAGTCCTTGGGCAGCACTTTCACCTACTTTTGAATGGTCAGAATCCAAAACTGATGTATTGGTGACAGATTTAAACTGCTTGTCACCAAAGGGTGGAGAAAGCAGTTCTCCGAGCGCCTGAAGCTGCTGCTGTGCCGGGCTATTCTGTTCTCCAGAAGGGCTCGGGAACTGCTGGGGACTGAGGTGCCCACGTTAGAGCATTGCTAACAGCAGTATTACTTCTTAGAGATGGAGAGATGAGTTGACTTTCACTGGTGCCTAAGGGATTTCTATTTAAAAAGGAGAAGAAAAAAGCCAGTGTCCAGCGAGCGACGGATGCGCATTAAGCCAGAGAGCTGCAGAGCGGCAGAAGGAGACGGGCTGGTTTCTGGGCAATAGGATTCGTCGCTCTGCCTTGCTGTCTTGTGGAGTTTGGGCTAATACCCCATTCAGCCCTTTGGCCCTGCCACCGGGCCAACGAACTCCTGTCCCCCCTCTTGCTGTGCACGGAGCATCCCCCAATTTCAGTGTGCCAAGACCTCCGTTCTTTTAGTATTTTCACTCTTCGAGGCAGCCATTGTTTTCGCTTTATTGCAATATTTCATTTTGTTCTGCTTCCTTTGCCTTGAGTTGGTTCGGTTTGCTGGCTGCATCTGGCTGTAAACAGCGTTTGTAGCTTCAATCGTCCCTCCTACAGGTGTGCTTCCATAGGACTCGGTAAGATTTCCAGCCTGCGAGGTCTCTGCAGTATGGCCTGCTCCTGTAGTGGAGAGGCAAAGCTTCCTGGTGCCACTCTAAATGGGACCATTTGGTATTTATAAGGTCAAAAATGCAAAGAAATGAACCAATGTTAAGGTAGAGAGCATTGCAAGCTTCTCACTTGGGCTTCTGTTCCTTGTCTCTTCTGACATTTAAGCTCTGTTACGCTCTGAAAATTTATTATTTCTACTGCGTGTTGTACAGAGCGTATTATACTTGGTCTCACCTGTGGTGCAGTGACTGTTACCATATGTTTGCCCCAACCTAATTTTTTAAACGCTTTTAGCTCTGGATCGGTTCTTGGTACTCTTGTGCAGGATGTTTTTTACCTAGGCAAAATGCCAGAGTGTCTGTCGTAGGAAATAACCCCGACTGGATCCTGGACAACAGATCATGCTTGAATTCTCCTTGAAGTAAGAGCGTTGAAGTCCCACAGGTAGGTTTTTTTCATCGTGATGATCCTGTTTGGCAGTTGAATTCGTGCCTGGTTTTGGAAGGAAAATCGAATGCCGGTGGGGACTTGGAGAAGGAGTGAGGTTGCGCACGCAGGCAGGTCTGCTCTTGGCCCGGCGCAGCTTGCTGCCTGTGGCCCTGCGAGTGCTAACGAAGCCGTCTTCCCGACGGGTGCGCTTCTCAGCTGCCCAGTAGCCCTCTGAGGCTCTCCTGTGCTCAGGAACCTGCTCCTTAGGCTGTCTACAGAGCCATATTTCCATAAGGGACCACGAGGAAGGACATAACTGAGAGAAGACGAGGTTAGCAGGAAGGTAGACCTGGTGGCGTATAGATGTAGTTTTATGGGCACCGCCGTCAATGAAGCTCAAGGAGGAGAAGCTGCTACTTGGCATTTTATTCGTTCCTCCGCTATCCTTGTTCATTCAGCTGTTAAGATTTTAGGTATTTTTTTCCTTCAGGGCGAGGACTGTCAGGGATACTCAGCATCACGGCATCTTGGTCAGCGTCCCCATCACTGTTGTAATTCAGGTGGGGAGTGGAAGGAGGAAAGTTGAGTAGCTCTACTGATTTTTTTTTTTTTTTGCAAGGATAATTTCTTTTTTGCGAAATGATTTCTTTTCCGCATGTTAAGACTGATAAAGCAAAGTGCAGGGAATCTAAATCTCATGCTTTTTTTTTTTTCTTTTTGCAAGCGTGTTTGCACTGTGGTAGTTGATTTTTCTAGCAGCCTTTCCCTGCCGCAGTCTATAAATCGGCCTGTTTCTGTGCGTTACGTAGAGGGTTAGGGTGAGAAGCTCAGAAAGGAGGGTTATTTTTGGTAGTGGGATAGTTTAGAGGAGAGAACAGGGAGGGAAATGAATTTCTGACAAAGTCAATACGGCGTGGCGGTAACTCCGGAAGGTCTTCTCGCCCCTTATCCTCTATTATTTAGAGTTTGCTCTGGGGAAAGGTGCAGTGGTTTGCTGGCAGCGCTTACCTGCCGGCCTGGTGGCAGCTCGCCAGCGGAAAGTCATCGTTTTCCGATGGAGCAGCTCACTCGCAGCACTGTCCCAGAGGATCGCGGCAGTTTGCAGACACTCAGTACAATCATACCATCCCAATTAGCATAATGACACTGTCTAATATATGCACAAATTGTCCTAATTTGTGTGTGTGTGTGGATACATATGATTAAATCAAACGTAGAACTGTGTCCAGCTTTAACACAACTGTTGAAGCGTGAAGCTGCGTATACCCCTAAACGTGTGTGTCTCAGGACATCGTGCTCCAAAACGCCTGGGTTTTTTATGTTTTTAGAGCATGCCATTTTGCCCCCGACGCTCTGGTAGCAGCAGCACTAGCTGGTGGCGGGAAGCAACGGAGAATAAAAGATTCATGTACGGAGATTTGTCTGGATTAAAGACAGCTTTAATTTGCCTTGATACCCTTGGCTTTCAGCAGGATTACCTAGGCGGCGGGATTTGATTCTGTCTAGCCAACTAATACCATGCTTACTGCTACTTTAATTATTTTAAGAAGAGAGGGAGAAGTCCTAGAACTGTAGCCACTTTTGTCAGCCCCACGTGGAGCAGATCTTGAGCGTTTCTGTGTATAATATTTTATAATATTAACCTTAACAAACCAAACCAGCCCATACTTGTCATTGTCGAAAGTCCCATCCAGTGCTGCGACTCTCAAAGCACTTCCTAAACGGGATTAAGATATGTCTTAGCTTGTTAGCTGGTGTTCTGCGTTTTTATATGAAAACTGAGACATCTGAGCGGTAAAACTGTGCCATAATGAGCAGGATGATCTAGCACAGAAATGTCCAGCTGGTGCACCTTGTGTGAAACTCTGATTTTTGGATGCCTTCTAGAATATGTACATCCACCTACGTGTTTCTCGCCATGGGCTGCTGCTGATGTGCTCACGGTGGAGACTACCACAACTTGTCTGCAGAGGTTTAGCAACTTTAGTTTAGTGGGTACACACTAAACTAAATTGAATTTAGTTTAGGGTTGAACTGGGGTTGGTATGGTCATCAGTCTTCTCTTTGGGGAGCGAAGAAGGGCCGAGGAGCAGCACCTTTCTTCTGGTCCCACCCATCTCTTTGTAGGTATTACTTGTGGCTGTTTTGAGAGGATCATCATGCCGTTCTTCCTTCACTTGTGATAAGGCCCTGGCCGTGTGGTGTCTGAACACCACATCACATTAGAAGCGATCAGAAACTGTTCACTGCCATGCACTTAGCTCTGTCCATGCCATTTTCTTGTTGTCCTTGTTGGAAACCAGCATCAGAGTTGCAGTTTTGGGGTTCCCAAACTTGGAGATAAGCAGCCTCTGTTATTTGTGGTGGACAGATTTACCTGTTTAAAATGTCTTCATCCAAACCTATGCAAATAACTGCGGTGATCTAATCAAATCAGAGGGTACTGAGGGTGGTGGGTGGCGGATGTGGCTTGTCACGGTCAGCTGACTGCACTGTGGTGAGACCGCCTGACATTCGTGTCCTCAGGATATTTCATTTTTGGAAGATTATCTGGCAATCAGATTACGGTGCTGGCACACTGCGTTGTAGTTGCGTCGTGCCAAGGCAGGCTAGTGCAGACTAGTGTGACCTGGGCTTGATAAGCTCAACGTGGGACAGGCCACCTTCTTTCAGTTCTGTGGTACGTGTTTGCTCTTCGGCCATGACATTTCCTCTAGGGACAGGGCACATGACTGATCTGTGAGTACAGATGTGGACGAAAGATTTTCTTGAAGGTATTTTTAACATGAGATGTTTCAGCTATTACATACTTGTGCAGTTTTGAGTACATGCCTGTACTGCACTCTTAAGCTGTCAGAAAGAACAAGGTTTATGCGTCACTGCAAGTCAAGCTTCGTGAATTATTCTGTTTTTCTGTTACTGATATGTTTTATAACTCTCTCAACACACACCCTGCTCCAAAACTATTCGAATGCGTTGCGCTGACTTCTGTGTGCTTTTGGGTCAGGGCCCTCAGTCTCCTTTGGTTTCCTTCTGCCTTTGTATTTGCTTTTTTAGTTACCTTCCAACATAAGTTTTTCCTCCAGCATGATGTTTGCTTCGTCCTGGAAGGAGATGTGAGCGTCGACTACGTGTGTGTCTTACTCCAAGTTTTGTGAAAATTCAACTTTGTTCTTGCTTCCCTTTTAACCATCAGACGATGCTAATAACTGCAGCTAGACAGGAGGGAGGAGGGCGAAGGGGAATCTTTTGTTCCTTTAAGACTTTCCAAAGCTGGTTGTGAATGTTAAGTCTGGAGGCTTTTCTGGCACTTCTCAATACCGTCTGAGGCTGCATTTTGAATCTATGAGCTTTGTGAATGAGTAAATAGACTGGGAAAATATTGATGATATAGTTGCTTGTGGAAACTTCCTGATTTAGTTTTGTAAAATCTACCTGACAATTCCCCACTTTGTCTTAAAAAAAACTTAACTAGCTCATTTGATGGACAGCAGGAGCACTTCCCCATTTTACGGAGAGAAGAGGACAGGCTGAAGGCTAGGATATGTTTCTGTAGCAGCTTGGAGGAAGAGATGCTTCTGCCCCATGAAAGCAGCACTTCTAGGAGGCCCTGCAACTCGGGAAGAGCTGGATCATAAGGAAGAAAATGCAAGAAGTTTGGGGGGGAGCAGTAAGCTAGGCACGTGGGGGTCACCTGTTGGATGCTCGCTTTGGCCCAGAGAAGGTGAGGAGGCCGAGGCCTTAGCCATTCTCCAGTTGCTCCAAAGAGGAAATACTTGGGAAAATAACCCTACTCTTTTCCTGCCTGTCCAGATTCAATGTGTTTTTTTTTAATCTGCCATTGGATGTGAAAGGGGAGGTCCTGTCTGTTGGCTCAGAAATCTATTGAGGCTCTGTCCTGCAGCATCTTACCCAAAACTTCAAAGGGCTAAGTCTGAAAGGCAGAGGTGAAAATGGAGCTTGCTGGTTGCTAATCCTGTACTCAGATTAGTCAGTTACTCTAGCAGACTTAAGAGCAGACCTGAGCTCCAGATCTCATTGCTCTGAAAGCCCTCATTCTATCACGCTTGCCTAAGTCAATTTTTTTGTTCTTTGTAGAGCAAAATCAGCCTCGTGTGCCCATCTGATTGAAGTGCTGAGACTTGTCTAATTAAACAAGAGTTCAAGTAAACAGTTGAGTAAATGCAAAGCAGCAAGGAGATCACCCAAGCGTTGCGTCTGAGCGCCGCGGTGGCTTGGCACCAGCCGAGCAGATGGCTAGGTCGCATCCTGCCCAGGGCTAGGCAACTTAGTGGGTTGGGAGAGAAGATATTGATAGAAAAAGTATTCATTTAATTAAACGGGTTCCATTCCGAATCTACAGATGCCTCAGGTCTCTGATCTCTTACTTCATAGCATCAGCCCAGAGCATAGCATTAGTAAAAAGAGAGGGGTTGTTGTGCAGGGTGTTGTGTAGTCTCCTGCAAAGAGATGGTTGCCAATCCAGGAGACAAGGCTGATGTGAGCAAAAGATATTTTGGGAGGGAGATCAGAGATGCAGAGCGTGGAAGCAACTTTACCTGTCATGCAGTAGTTGGGATTAGCAGGGAGCAGTCCTGGCTTCCCGAGCAAACAACCAGTCCGACCCCAGTGCCTGCCAAGCTGCCCTTCCTGTGCTGCAGTTGGGGGCTTGAAATCCCAGAGCTGGCTGGAAAGGAGGTTGGTTTGTCCGAGTGTGTGCAAACATCAAAAAACATGACAGATCACCTGAGCTGTGGGGACAAACTTGAGCCTGTTCCCTTTGGGACCGTATTTAACCCTCTAGCCAAAGTCTGTATCCAGACACATTGTGATTTGGGGAAAACGCACTGGTGACTCTCTCATTGGTATGTGGCCATCAGAAATCTTGGTGACAAGCAAGTTTGGCTTTTTGACCTCTTTTGTGTGGGTGGGAAAAAATCAACATAGGGGGAAGAGCTTTTTCAAATGCCTTGACCAGTTGGTAAATACACACTCCTGAGAGCCAAAGGTAAAATACAGCGCTTGTGCTTCCCAGCAGCAGTGGGAGCAATCAAAAGATGGGGCCAGAGCAAGGACCAGCAGACCAAGAGCATGACGTGTGGCCTCGCGCATCCCCAGCCACGTGCAGGACGCAGCAGTACCTTGGACAAGTCCAAGCGACTCTACTCTGAGTCAACAGAGCTTGTATTAACAACTATTTTTAAGCCCAAATTCCTCACTATTAGAGCAACTTGGAAAAATAACGTATGGACTCCTAATCCCGCCCTGAGATGCACAGCAGGAAATGCAGTTAGGGCTTGGTGTTGAGTTCGTGCTTTTGGGCTTTAAAATTGACCTTATTGTTTCAAGGAACATGGGGTAGACGCAGGGGAAATAAAACAGCCATCTCTCTTCGGTTTTGTCGTTAACATAGTTAGGGAGCACCTTTCTTCACTTAAAACTCAAGGGGGAATAAATACGTTCCTGGATGAAAGCCTTGAGGTTCAGAGCACCCCGAAAGGCGAAGCAGAACTGGGCGGCTCGTAGCTCGCCGGCTGGCTTCGGCACACAGGCCAACGTTGCTGGCACCCTCCCCGCTCCCTGAAAGCTGCTATTGTGCCGATTCACAACTGGCGGCTTTGTGTCGGCCTCATCCCGTGACCTCGCCGTGTCTTCAGTGCCGCGATGGAGCGAGCGCGGGAGGGTCAGGGAAGCTGCTCCGGCTTCCCCGGAGCCTCCCTGCCTGATGCTGCTGGTTGCCTGCGCTGTGAAGTTGTCTCCAGTGGCTTAGCCTGAATCTTTCCTTCTTCAAAGGGAATTTTTAAGACACCACTGAAATAAAAATGATCTCCTTCCTAGCTGTGGTCCTTCTTAACTGTTATCATTTTCCATTACCCCAAATACTAACGTATACATATTGAGCGATGCTGAATGTCACGGTCTTCTTGCCTGTAACTGTTGTTGCTGACCCATAAATCTCCTTCTACTGGTTGTGCCTAAAAGCTCTTTTACTGATGGGAACACCCAAAGTTGTGCCTCCTGTATTTAAAATAATTCCAGATAGTCTTCCTGCCTCGGGGCAAGTTTGTCTCTAGCTTGACCACTAATAGAAAGTTGCATTTTGCATATAGGTAAAAGGAAGTGGAACTGATTTGCTGGAGGGCTGTGAAAACATTCAGTTTTGCAAAGGTGTTGCTGAACTGTGACCGTTTGATTTAAAAGGCTTGTTTTTTGGTTTATTTACAGGGGGCCCCACTAGAAGAACCTTTATGGGATCCTAATGACATGCAGGTGGATGATTTACTTGTGGTAATTAAGGTAGGAAGAAGTGTTGTTCATTTTGGCATCTCGGAATTTGCCCTCTTCTTGAAATAGAAGAGTGACAGACCAGTCATCGCTCTATTTAAGGCTTTGGTACTCTGCGCCAGCAATACGGCGCAGCACACTGCCGAGGCGTGAACTTGTTGTTTGCGTAAAGTGTCCCTTTAAACGCAGGGGGAAGGGGTGTCTTATTTAAGAATTACCTGGGAACATAACTAAGTGGAAAAAATCCGACTTCCTCCCCCGAAGGATAATGAGCTCTCTGTTGGGCTAGAATTGGAGGTGGCATGACTCTTATTTGAAAGAACTTTAGCACAGGGATTTTTTTGTTCTGCTGAAACTTAGTGGTTGCGGTGGAATTCAGGTTCTGACTTGTCATCCTAAAAAAAAAAAACCCAAAAACACTAAAAATATATTTTATTAGTTTATTTTCATCATCTTGAGCTTCTATGGAAAGCTGGTCTATCTCCAAATGTGGTAAGAGAGAGTACTCGATTCTTTAATTAAATGCAGGAAAATCCCTGATCTTAAAAACACTGAAGTATTGGTTGAAATTAGAAAATAAAATAATGTATGCAGACTTAAATGTATTTATAAGTAGTTTTTGTGGTATTTAGATTCTTGTCTTGCCGTGGTTGGGTTATTTCCAGCATAACTCTTTTGCTCAGAATTAAGCATCATGGCAGTGAAGTTATCACTACTGGTCTTTGATTCATGTTGCAGTAAGAAAGAGGGCTTTAGTCATCTTAGTCACTGCGCAGCTCCTTAAAAAAAAGAAGCAACTTTTGCCCTCGAGGGCATGCAGACAAAAACCAGGGGGGCTGGTAGGCACCGAGAGGAACTGCTTTCCGATGGAGGAGGTTACCGAACGGGGTTGCCAACAGGAACTGGGTCTCCTGGCTCCTGCTCTCCTTATCTTGTATAGGTACGCGCTGGTCCTTCCCTTTGCTCTGCCTTTTGGTGGAGCTGTCCTGGAGAGAGGCTTGACTTGATGATCTCCGCAAGATGGGAGGACTGAAAGCTTAGAAGGCAGAATTTTGTTTCATTCATTTTGCCTTGGGCCACTTACGTGACTGTACTTGGCGGGAAGTGATAGGTGTTGGCAGCACGATGTATCATGTCACATTGTAGACATCAGGAAAGGATCGTGGAAACAGTGGGAGCAAAGGACTGCTTAGTCTGTCACCTGCTGCTGAGTACAGTTTAACCTCTCATGTTTTACCCCTTCCATCACTTCCCTTTACTGACTGGTCCATAATCTGCACGACCTCGGTGTTAACCATTTCTCTGCATGTACAGGCTAAGGGTTGTTTGTTGTTTTTTTTTTAACTAATATTTGTCTTGTAATTGTGTTGTTCTCCGTTTGGCCAACCTTTAACAACAAGTAAACAAACAAACAGACAAGGACTGTCTTCCTCTCCTTCCTCTTGGAAGTCTGCCCATCTCCTGCATGATGCTTCACATGACTGCCCGTCCTGGGTAGCCTTAGCTTGACTAATTCTTAAATGCCTGATCGAATTTATACTGCAATCCAGGAAGAGGCTGATACCAACTTGCAAAGGTGGTAGATCAGGCTCTGGGTTCCCACCAATCTAACAAAGCCCTGCAAAAGGTACCCAAAGTATAGCAAAGTTGGATGCTGTCCCTGGGAGCACAGGTGAGACCAACACCAAGGACAGGATTTTGTTTGTGTGTTTCTTCAGACTGTGAATGTATAAGAGTGTGTCACTGGGGAACACAGGGTGTATTGTGTGCACAACACTAAAATATTGCAACAGAGATTAATCCCACTGGTGCTAATAAGAAGCGTTAGTGTGTTTGGTTGGTGTTTAGTAACGAAAAAGAGTTGCTGGATAGTTTACTGAATAGTTGGAGAGAGAAAGGGAAATTCAAGCTGTAACAAGAGCAAATTCCTTTAATACAGGTTTATAGATCTCATATGTATTTGTACGTTTTGTTTGGCTAACGATAAAATGTACTACTGTGGAATTTGCTTGGAGCAGGGATTTGCATGAATTATTATTTCTTGCAAAATGAATGTGCATAAGCATTCACCCCGAGCTCCACAGTACCAGAGCACCCATTCGAAGGATTTGTATGCCTGGATGCAGTGGTCAGCAAAGCTAGGTGCTTGGGGGAAGGAGAAAGCCTGGTAGATAAAGCAGTAGATACAAAGCTACTTGGTGGCTGAAATCACGGGGAAAAACATGCAGGCGTCCTCGTGGATGGTCTCTTGGTTTTGCACTTAGAGCATTTTGTTTGAAGGGTTTCACGTTCTTGCAGAGAGATCATGCTGTAAATTGCTAATTAAGCAAATGAGCTAGTGGGATCAGTCTGTCTACAGAAAGCAGGAAGTTAGTGTATTGAAGAAACCTTGAAGCTGTAGTCTCACAGTATCCGATATGTAAAATTATGATGTCTCGTAGGAATGGAAAGAGTTCTGAAAGAGTCACTCGAAGTTTGGTTGACTTAAAACCGTGTTTCACACTGCGAGGTAGGCTTTTTAGTTTTACAGTTCTGGACAAATATTAAATCGAGCATAGTCTTTTACTTAAAATTTGACTAAACCTGATAGCATTAAATAATTTGCTGAGAAACCTTTATCATCTTTTTCTAGACCGTAGAAATGGCTTGGGTAAACATGTTAGACAAAGTACTTTAGAGGAACATCCTTAGGTTTTGTAGAATTTCTGGTTGCGTTAACATATTTGCTCAGAAATAAGTATAGGCTTACGCTGAGCTCCTCAAAGGGCAGCAAGCTGTTCACTCGGGGATGGAAGTGGTGGTTTTATCTCTGATAGCTCGGTGCTGAGCTAAATGCCTCATATAATGTTTTGTTGAGAGGGTAAGTGCTAAGACCCTGTATCGTGTTTCACGAGGCTGAAGCCCAGCGGATGCTATTCCCAGCCTTTAGATGAGCCGCGTCCTTTCCTGGACCTTGTCTGGTTGCATTGCCAGCTTCTTCTGGGAGGAGGTGGGAACCCAAACTGCTCGCCCCGGGGGTTTAGACAATAGCTTAACGTGTGCGGTTTTCCTCACGCTGCTTTCCGCCCCACTGATCGCTGAGCCGGTGTTGGCTGTGCTACCCACAGTAACTGCAAGATCTTTCCTGAGAGGCGGGAGTTGCTAATTGCGGTTGGGTTGTTTTCCTGGTATGTGTTACCTTTCGTAACTCGAAATTTAACTTGTCATTTTCCTGTCCAGAATTGAAAGAGAGCCTTCTTCCTGAGCAAGAAGCACATAATTCATAATTCAGGGGACTCTCCGGTCCTTAACAGGATGTTCAGGTTGCTCCTGGCCCAAACACCGTTCTGCGCCGTTTGCACCGCGGTCTGGAGCATCTTCACTTTTTTTGAAAGATGTTCATCCTGGCTGGTTTGGCATCAGATGGTGACAAAATTAGGTAGTGATCCCCTGCCATGCACCCGCTTTGACGATTTTCTTCTGTAGTTTCAGTTACAGCCGCTGACAGCTGTAGTCTTTGTCAAACCCAGAATGATTGCTGTTAATTTTTGGCCTTTGATGATGTGCAAATTGGCTGTTGCAGGGCTCTTTGGAAATGCGGAGGTGGCCTTGAACAGAAGTCTCAACTTACTGCCACTTGTGCTCCTAAGCCACCTAGGCGCTTGTAAAAACCCTCCTTCCTATAAACCTTCAGCTTCCTAAATTGAATTTGATGGCACCAATGTAAGCTGACCTTCCAGCCTGTTCCAACCTAGTCCTTCCTTGCAGGCTAAAAATATTTGTGTGTTGAGTTTTGTATCAACCGTTTCACAAACCGTCAGTCCTAAACACACGGCCAGGGTTCTGCTTTTTAAGTTCACTGAAGGCCACGGGCTTGAATGGGACGACTGTTTGCCGAAACCACACCAGGAAGCCTGCTGGGACCCGCTACCGGTGCCGTGAGCTGTGCTGTGCAAACACACACATCCACCCTCCGTCTCCTTGCTGACAACTGCCTCCCTGAGTAATAATTTTTTTTTCAGTAGCTTCTTCTGTAAGCAGGTTTCCTCTTGCAGGTGTTTAGGAAAACCTTCTACTTCATACGCTGCCTGGAGTGTGCGCGTTAATTCGGCCTAACTGCTCAGTGCATAAAAATGTAACGCTCCTGCATAGTGCAGAGCCCTGTACTTTTTGTAATAGTGTCTTGTAAAACTGAGCCGGGAAACTGTACTAAATTGATGGACAGCTTTACAAATACCTCGCCGGTGCTCATTCTGCAAAGTGCAGCAAGCCACAACTTAAATTTTCAGGGGCGTTGCAGCTGCAGTCTGCATCCGGTCTGCCGGTTCTTGGTGTTTTCTTGCTAAATTTTGAGGACTTTCTCAACATTGTGTCTACGCTGCAGTCAAAGCTACGCTTACAGTAGCTAAAACACGCTTAATGCTAATATTGGTGGAAGTGAGCATATCGGAATCGTTTTGGTTTTTTTTGTCTTCGCACGTCAATGACTTTAAACACGTTTCTGCTTTGGTTGTATTTTGTCCCGCCAAAGGAGTGAGCTGATACACATCTGCTTCAAAAGGACGGATCCTTCAAATGCCGTGCTAGGTGATGTAAATGGTCCTTTTCACAGCTCAGAATGAATCTTCATTTCTGAACAGGCAATACTTAGCTTTCGTGAAGCCTGCCTTGCGCTGTTTGCCCGATACTGTGTCACAGAGGCCAAGGCAAATTCCTTGCCTCTGGAGAGTTTATCTAATCCTAGTAAAAACAATAAGAGGAGATGACAAGTTGAGGAAGTGAAAACACAAAGGGGAAGACGTTTTGCCTCCTTAGTCATAGTTGGAAGCCAGTGAATGCCCCTTCAGGATGGAGTAATGCTGTATTTCCTTTGTTTTAATTCCGTTGTGCCCATTTCTGCTCCTTGCGGAGCGCCCATAATGCTGACGGTAGCTTTTCAGCCCTCTTAGTCTTCCTATTTCAGGAGAGCAGGTCAACAGAGAAGATCACCGCTATCCGAAATAAAAATAACAAACAAGAAAACCCCACAGAGCAGATGAAAGGTCTTAAGCAGGAAGCCCAAACTTTGCGTGACAGTGACCTCCCTTGAACAAGCGAGGCGTCCGTCAATGGCCTTCACAGAGGTATTTCAAAGCCTGTGGTAGGTTAGAGGGCAGAAATGCCGCTCGCGTAATGCAAGGAAAGGAGATTTAATCGAGCCCGCTTTGGGTTTGTTGGCAAAGACGCTTCTGCAGTCAGATCACAATTATTTTATGCGCTGTTCTGATAACAGATTTTGGGTGCCTTTCTGACAAATGAGCTTTTTTCGCAGCACGAAGTGCCAGATGACGCTCCAGGGCTGGAGGAGCCGCATAAGAGCACCTAGTCTGTGGTTACACAAACCACAGGCCATAAAATTATGGAACTGCACCAAATTTCCCACCCCATGACTTTATCCCGCGATGTAAGGAAAATCTTTTCAGAAGTGTCTTTGGTCAACTGAACGCGAGTCAGCAACGCGGTTAGACAATTTCATCGTCATTAACAGTTGCACGGTTGACGCCTCCTCTCTCTTGTAGTCTGAAGGCATGTTTTCTAGGACACATTTCTTGCAATGTTCTTTTGCCCTTTTTTTTTTTTTTTTGATAGTCCAAATAATTAAAGTTCACGACTGAAAGTTAAGACAAATATACCAAACTGTGGGGTCTTTCCAAGAGCTGGTTGCTCCCTACCCTAGGCTCTCACCATCACTAGTATTTTGCTCCCCTATAAGACACTGCACCCTATGTCTACTGACTTTTTCCTTAATCTTGCTAAATCTCCTGTGGCTTGTGCAGTGATTAAAAAATATATATGTATATATAAATATATATATATATATATACACACGCACACGCACATATATATATAGATATACACACACACACACAACGGGAATTTGGCAATCAGGTCTCATTCAGACTTCTTGCAGTTCCAGTCAGTGGTTAGACTGATTTGCTATTCTTATATTTTATGTCTACATGATACACTTGTGGTTAGGAGCTACTATGGTACACACTGTTTGGTAATGGACTTGTTCCTTTTTATTAGGAGTCATCCAGAGGGCAAACTGATATTTGGTTTTTGTGTGTGTATGTGTACATGGTGTGGGGGATAAGACACAGGAATGTTTATTCTCGGGAGGAGCAGTACATTTGCAGGTCCTGCGATATTTTACCTGTGACGGTCTAAGGTAAACATGTTTTATGAGAAATAACATCTGTTATTAGGTAAACTATTGTAGTTGAGAGGCAGACAAGCTTTTGATGCAGAAATCCTCCAGTTCTGAGACAAACAAAGTCTTTATCAATCTTACAAGTTGAGGCAACTGCTCTGAGCTTAAGCCAAATATAATAACTCCTTGAAGAGCTGGAGTGGGGAGCTGGAAGGAGGGGAAAAGCTCTTTAAAATGCTTCAAATATGGATATAGGTTGTGCTATAATGAAACTACTCTTTTTTTTCCTGCCTACCTCTCGTCTGCCTTCACTGCAACGTGCCTTCCTGGTACAGCTTACTGGGTTGGTGGCACCTACCATAGAAGACTTTGTAATTTGAATTACAGTAATGTCCACCACAAGGGGTTTCAGCATGGATGGGAAACAAAAATAGGAGATGTGCTTATAACCACTCTTTTCTTTCTAGAGTTAGCTATCAGCACCTCTACATTTTGCTATAAGCAGGGGGCCCTAACGTGGAAGAAATGAAAATGGACTTTAGGGATGGCAGCCTTCAGTCCGGAGATAGTGTGCTGTGCAGCATAAGGAAGAACGCGAAAGGTTGGCTAAGCACAGCATTTTTCAGCAATAGTTACTGTTCTTAAAATGTGTCTGCACTGTGCTTTAACTTAACTGAAACCCTAGAGGAGTTTCGGAGAAGCTGGCATCAGTGGACTACAGCGAGCGGAGGTAACTTCAGGTGACTTAGGAGCAGAGGAGAAGGAAAAAGTTAATCTCTACAGTGTAAAAAAAAAAAGCGGGGGGAGGAGGGAACATGAGATCTCTGTAGTAGGAAAGGGAAATTACTGTCACGGTCAGAAAGCAGGAAAGATGATGCTCATAACTGAAGTGGAGGAATGTGGTCGAGTTGGTCAAGAAGGGAGTTGGTCAGGATCCATGTTCTCTGGGTGTGTTTGAATCCGCTCAAGAAGAGGCAGAAAGGTGTGTTCACAGAAGCTCAGAAGAAGTGACAGGCGTTAGAACTGGCATTTCCAGGACACTTGGCTTCTCACATCCTTCACCTCAAAGATGAACTCAAGGTTATAGATGTGATGAGGCAAACGGGGGTAGTGGCAATCAGGACCAAGAACAGGGTGAGCGTGGAGGATCTGGAGGGAGAGAGTTAAATTTGAGTGAAAAGCAAGCTGTCTGCAAGGGCTGGAGCTCTGTCCTTAAATGCTTCCTCAAACCAGGATGTTAAAATCGGGAAACCTGAGAATGGCTCCTGCCAAAGCCCTGTACCCAGGAGCCCTTGCAGAGGTGCCGAGTCGGTAGTGGTGAAGCTGCCTGGACATTTGCTTTTGAGTTTGCATCTTCCACAGCCTCCGAGCGTGTGACCCGAGGTGCTCAGGGAAGGCAGTGCTCCCGCAGAGCGCCTGCTCGCCCCTAAAGACAACTAAATCTGTTCCCCGTTCACAGTCGAAAACCTTTCCAAAAGGAGAATTGCGATGACTTGCCACCTTCTCGTGTGGGTATTAACCATGCGCTTCAGACTCGTTCAATGTTGTAACCACCGATGTTGGGGAAAAAAGCAGAGTCCTGGCTCTGTAGCATCTCCTGCAGGTGCTTGGGTTGCAAGCAAAGTTTGATGCCCATGTTGGTGTTGCTCTGCCTCCTGCTAGAGTTGTGGTAGAGGCTCCCATCTGCTAGATGAAAACTCAGATCCACGTTCTGCATGATGCAAATTTGTTTCCCCCAAATGACCAAGGCAGGAAACCAATTTGTTGCTCTTCAGCTGCCAGCCCTGGGAGGCTGCTGGGTTGCAGCGAGGCACCCCAGCTCCTGCTGGGCTGCTCTTGGCTCTGATGCTGTCAGCAGGATTGAAACCACCCTCAAATATTAGGGTGGGGAAGTTAACTTATCTACGGCCACAAGGCGAACCATGAAGCCCCATATGTCACTGGTTTGGAGTTAGCTGCTTGATGAAAGATGAGTTTTGCTGGGAGATGCTGCCTTCTTCTCTTAGTCACTCCTTCCCCAAATTACGCTGCTTTGCATCAGAGGCGAACCTGTTAAGTTTTAAAAGGCTATCACTTTTCTGCAAACCAGCCAGAGGCTAGAGGAAAACCTATTTAAAAGGAATCTCTTTTTTAATTTTATGTGCTTTGACTAAGGCCTGAAGTGCATCATCTGGGAAGATGTTTTAGTGCAATGTCAATTGGGCAATCCACTTTCTCTTTTGCATTAACTGCTTTAAAACATCTCCCTGGTTCAATCTTATTTGACCTTTAACAAAAAGACATAATATCTACTAGCTTGTTCATCCTCGAAGCAGATGTTTAAGTTTTCACTGTTTTTTTTTTTTTCAAGCGATTGTTTCTGTGCTTTTTGAGTGGCTGTCAGTTTGCTGGAGATGATGATTAATCTTTATCAAGTGTTGAATTGAAACCGCTGCTAAAGGGATGTGACACAGATCACTCTCCAAGACACCTACGACCACTTTTGGTCTGCGGACTGTGGTTTGAGCATTGCTCCTTTATAATGTAACAAAAGCAGCTTGAGCGTTAGCAGAAGGAGAAGCTTTGTGGTTCACAGGCGTTAGGGGTGCGCTTCAGCAAAAGCTTTCTGGTTTCTGCCTGCCACCTTGAATAAGAGTGGACTAATCTGAATCATGATAAGTAATTCTAAGTAGAGAACCTTGCTTTAAATCATAACGTCTCTTATCTTTTATTCCAATATGTTAACTCACAACTAAATTAGCTGTACTCCGACCCAGCCTCGGTCCTTGGGAGGATGTGTTGCATCTGTGAGACTTGGGCAAGGGCAGGAGGCAGCCGGCTCCAGGCTTTGGGAGCCTCCAGTCAACTCAACTGAGTTTACGCTGGGTTGGAAGCGGTGTTTGCTGTTCGCTCGCTTAACAGGGTCATTCCTTGAGATTTATGTTAAGCAGCGTGCAAATTCCAACCTTGGCTAGTCGACCTTGTGATGAAATGGCTTTGTTTCCTTACGAAGCGATCGTGATGATTTTAATACGCTTAACTTTTCGCGATCACAAAGTGAGAAATGTATTTATTTAGCAAACTGATGAGCTGTTTCTGGTCACCGTAAGCCAGCTATTTCTAGCGTGTTGTACTTTAGCAGAAAAAGCATCACAGCAATATGAGCGCTGCCCTGTATCTTTAAGTGTCCGAGTACCTTTTAAAATCTTTGTTGTGTCTTTCAGGTTTTTAGAATTAATTACTTTTTCCTCACACCAATATTTTTTTAACAGATTGAGAAAGAAAACTGAACGCGTTTCCTTAAGCACAGACACTGTCGTAACTCTGGGCTCATCCCAAGTGAAAAATACCTTCTGTGCAAGCTAGGCGGAAAGCAAAAGTGACTAAGGCAAAAGCTTTTCTATATGACGCTGCACAAAGGGACTTCTGGAAAATGCAAATCTGACATTAGTTGTGTGTTGGAGTAAAAGCAGTGGGGATGCTTAGCTCCATTTGGCTCTGATAGATACCTGTAAAACTTCAGCCAATGTCAAAAGTGATTTCCCCTCTCCCAGCATTAGGCATTCAATTAAAACTGCAGATCTGTTAAATTGTGAAGGACTCACTAAATTGTTCTGCTAGATTTATGCCTAAAGGCTGGTGATTACAATTTCTACTTTAAATCAGATTCTGAATATGCTTTTCTCAAAACTGTTGAATATTAAACTAGCCTCGATTTTTTTTAAACAACTATTAATTGCAGTCTAGTTTAATGCAAAATGTTGATGCTCCCTTCCATGCAGCTGTTGTCCTAGACCTTTTACTTGATGAGAGCTGAGTAGTTTTCCCCACTAGCTGCGCTCTCGTCCTAGAGTACTGTGCCGTTCCCAGAGGGACTCCGTAATGAAACAACCTACTGGGGCATAAAGCAACCATTCTCGTTGGTGTGCCCAAGCCGTGCGCTGCGCAAAAGGGATGAGCGAAGGTATTGCACCAACTGGGAAAAAGCCAGCCCACGGAGAGGGTGGAAGTATTGTTGGGAACAGCAGGCCATCACCGATGCGGAGAAAATCGGTGCGAACGTGGAGCCACTTGACCCGCAGATGTGAAACGGAGCGTGCAACGCCCCAACCGCACCCCGTGCTTAAGGAGCAGTTCGCTTGTGCGTTGTCTTCTGCCACGTTGTCTTGATCTGTGCTTCTCTCCCCTAAATCCTGCTGGAGCAGAGTTGTACAGGTGGGGACTCCAGGGTGCGATCAAGAGGTGAAGGAGACATCAAAAGAGGCTATTTGGGACCATCTTGATGACCCTGCTCCTTTCATCTGTCCATCATATGTTCACGTATTTCTGGACAGATTTATAAAGGCATTTAAGTGATTTCACTGCTCAGAAGTATTCGAATATCTCACTACGTATTTATCTGCAATTAAGGTGGTGTAAAAACGCTGCGAAATCTGAGCCGTCACCTTAGTCCTGCTTCCCTTTCTGTTAAATTGGCAGATAGTCCTGGGCGTCGAAACCTGCTGCCCCCGTGGGTCAGGACTGTCTCTTTGTTTGCACCGTGGACTCGCGGAAGGACCTGGGATTGTACTCGGACCATCTCAGTTCTGTTGGAGAGGAAGTCACATGGCCCATCTCTGCAATTCACGGACTTGACAGTGCCTTTCACAGCATCTTATCAACTTTATTGCTCCAGAGGAAGGTGCTGGAAATGCAAAAGTGAACAATTAAGGATGAATCTGCTCGTGGGGATGGGTATCTGCTCCCCCCGCCGCCCTGA
The DNA here is from genome assembly GCF_040807025.1 of Struthio camelus. Lineage (NCBI taxonomy): Eukaryota > Metazoa > Chordata > Aves > Struthioniformes > Struthionidae > Struthio > Struthio camelus. The sequence continues at coordinate 84,027,182 of NC_090945.1, forward strand.
TTGCACTGGAAATTAGTGGTTGGCTTGAGCCCCGCAGCATAACTATTTAGAGCTCTAAGTTTTGAATTATAACTAAGTGTAGGTGATACTATCCATATGCTTAATGCTTTTTGCTTTTGTGTCATGCTTCTGACCTTAGTGATTTTCAGAGTAATAAGTTTCATTTAATTTGGTTTTCTTGTGATTGAATAGCCTATTGGTTTTCCTATAAAGGAAGGGGGAGGAGAATTAGATGGCTTTTTCTGGATCATTTTCTCTAACGTTCTCCATCATTCGCTTTCTTACACGACAGTCCAGTCGCCCCCCCCCCCCCTTTTTTTTTTAAACCTTCTCAGAGGTTTTCATATCACTTGCAGCATTCGTAGCCTTTCTTGGGCTTTTCATTTTTCCCTTGCGGGCTTTGAAATGGAGTGCAGGGAGCTAAGGGAAGGCCTTAGCACGGCACCTGTGCGGTGCTAAGCTTCGGAAAGGAGAGCCCTGGCCACACACGTGCCTGCTTGCCGGACTTACGTGTTGTCTCTATTCCCCACACCAAGGACCAAGTGATTCAGGGGAGGGTGTTGTTGCTATTGGCTTTATTGGCTGCGATTTTGCAAATAAATGTTTTATAATCACTTCCTTGCTGTGCCTAGCAGCCAAGAACACAAGGCATGCAGAGGAGGAAAGACTCGCTGCATGGTTGCAGGCCAGGTTTCCCGTTTGACTTTGCATTTCCTTTCTCCAAGCCTGCTTTATTTTAGACCTCTAACAAGCATTAGGGCATTTAGAATGCGTATTTATTCTTATAGCTTTCCCTAATGCGCGTTTCAGACAAAACATAAGGACTGCAGAAACTTGGCCCCTGTCCAGTAACTGTTTGTCATCGTTCCTAGCTCTTTCCAAGGTTGCTGCAATTTAGATGTTCGCATTGAGCATGTACTTCCCTTCCAGGAGCTGCCAGCAGAGAAATAAAGGGCACGGAAGATGTTTTCAGGCTGAAGTCAGTTTTTAAATAGGAGACCGTGTGCAATGTGGACAGGAAACGAACTTTGCTGATCGTGCGAGCAGACGGCCCCTCTACAGTGCAAGCTGCTCTGCCCTCATCCTCAGCAGGAGTGCCTCCCCAGAGCACCCTCCAACCAAAGACACCTCCTTGGGCTTTCGGACCCTTGCACAGCAAGATATTTTTATTTGCCCAAACACTGAAAGGACTAAAGTGTATCATTAAAGGTTTTGAATAAGAAGGAATTAAGATAGCGACCCAGCGAAACATTTCAATGTGAATATAGTCCTTTTCAACTTGGAGTTGAGTTGGAAGCCAGCCGCGATGGTCATGTGGGCAACACGGACGCTTGTGCGGGAGGAACGGCCTGTGATTGCTTGTAATTCGGCTGGGCTGAATGCATAAATCTAGGAGGGGGCTCTACCCGGTGATGTCTAAATGTGGCAAATCAAACCATCCAAGTACCATCCAAGACAGAGTTTCCAACCCATTTGTTGTCCTGTTTTCCCCAAAACTACCTTTTTTCACGCTTTCCAGGCTTATCTGGAGCTGGAGAGTTTCTTTAAGTTAGTGTTAGTAATGAAGAGGAAACTTAAAAGTCTAGGACGAAAAAGTGTTGAGATTTGTATTACTTTTCATTTACTTTCCTTTTTCTGTTAGCTTGACACGTTAGAGTCAGGACCCTAATGTAGCAAGAAGGCGTTTAGATCAACTGGATAATTATTTGTTAAAGTTTGAGAATTTCCGTTACGCTGAAGCCAAAAAATATCTTCTGTCTTTTAGAATAGCTAGCACCTACAACATTTTGTGTAGGCCATCAAACCGGTGGATATGGGTGTAAAATTTTGTAACTCTATTTAAGATTGTTCCAGAAAGGCATTGGCAGATTGGAGTGGACTTTTATGATCAAAGCTTTCTTTTTAAAATTTTTTTTCCGTAGGAACTTGTGCGTTTGCGATGCCCTTTGGCGGTATATGCCATAATCTAGCGGCTGATAGAGGCGGGCCAGCATCAGATCTCTGCTCAATCTGTTCTGTGCAGCGGGGACTAAGGCATTAGAGGAATGCGATAACCACCAACCTGATGGATATTTGGGGTTCGTTTGTCTCGTACAGTTGTTCTAATTTTTTGTCAACATACAAATTTATTTATTGGCGCGGCATCTCCAACCTCAGCCCTTCGCCTTCAACGCTGCTGCTTTCAATTTGGCAAGAAGTCATCCTATCTCTTCCTCCATGCATATTCAATGTATTTATGTGAAGTGGAAGAGAAGAGGCTGTTGCCTGCTGTAGAAAAGCCAATAATTTGATAAACCCAGATCCTGCCTCTGAAACAGAATTGGGAATATTCATCAGGCAAAGCAGGCATCATGCCTGTATTTTCATATGCTGCGTGCATGTTGTAACCAATTAGACTGGTCCAGTAGGACGTATCCCTCTCCTCTTATCCTGCTCTTTCTTCTTTTTTTTTTCCTCTTTCCTTCTTACCTCCCCCCCCACAAAAAAAGCGGGAGAAAAAGAAAGCAGATTAACTTGTCTGGCTAGAAGAAGGGAGGTATAATTATGAGCAGTGGGACCAATTTAAAAATGGAAAATTTCAGTGGGACTCGAGACTGGCACGTTGGGCTTTTTCATAGGGGATAAAAGGAAAATACAGTAAATTAATTTATTCGTAAATTATAATTCCTTTTTAGTATCCATGTGTTTAATTAGTGTCATTCAGAAACGCAGAAATGCAGGGGGAGTGATGGGGAGCTGCAAATTACTTCGTTTCGATGTTGAAAAGAGAAGTCTCAGATAGGAAAGGCTGCCTGGCTGTGAAGTGTATTAAGCTGAGGGGAGAAACAGCATCCCAAGAGAAGAGGTGGAAGCTCCGTTGCTTAGGGCTTTCGTAAGCGAGACTGGAAGGGGTAGCTGGAAGTAGGGGACGGCCTTTCGCTGCTTGGTGGATTGGACAAGATGGTCTAATCAATCTCTGCCCTCTCCACTTCAGATGGTTTTCATTCTCTTTGTGCAGAGAGGTCTGAAACGTAGGTGGCCTGTTGCTGGGTGCAACGAGGAAACTGGTGATGTGAGATGTTGGGTTAAAAACTGGGACAGGGCACAGTGATTTGTTACACAGTTAATATTTTCTGGGTTGTGATTCTATTACCCCAAAACATTTTAAGTTCCAAAGGATTTCTTTTTAGCCCTTGCACTGACTATTCTGCTTTGAGATGTAGGAGCGGGTGTCACCCTTTTAGCAATTACTGCTCTTCGGCTTTCTTCGAATGCCAGTTGAGGCATCTCCCAAAGGTGTCTTGTGTCAATGGGGTGTCAGCTCTGGAGCCCAGTGGCAGTAATTGAGTAGTTTTCCACTGAGCTATGATCTGTGCTTTCACTACAAAAAATCCTATAGCCTATTTGTTCCATGTGCAAAACTATGAGGCTAGGTCACAAATTGGGGCAGAGCATAGCTGACCATGAGTGTTTTACTTCTCCTCTGTTCTGGCCTTGGTTAGCAGTGCAAGTTGGTGTTGAAAAACACCTTTTGGAACGTGTTAAGATTTGACTTGTTCGTAACGCTAAATTACGTGGTTAGTAGCTCTTGACGAGTGGGGCTGAATCGTGGCTTGAAGGTCACAAGTGGTCTAACACTAAACCTACTTATCTACCCAAGTGGTTGCTGTTTCTGTTGGTGGGAAGGAAAGCAAGTATATATGACCGTGTATGAATTTACAGAGAAGCAGGGAGAGAGGCGAGGGGAACTTTTTACATAGGAAGGTGTGCAAAAGTGAGCAGCTTTGTAGCCAAGCCAGTAATTTCACGATGGAGCTAACGTGGAGCAATGTGTGTCACTGGTGGTTGTATGATGACTGTAGCGTCAGACCAAGGGGTAACCTGTGAAGTTTGGTTCTGCAGTGCAGTTGAGCAAGAGGATGCTTGGTTTGGACGCTCAACCTAGACCCCGTAGGTCTCATGTGGAAAAACTGTACAAGGAAACCTTGTGTCTTCAGCGCAGAGGCAGAAAGGTTGTTCATTACTTTTCTGAAGAGTATCAGCAACTCTGTCTGGTCACGGACTTCAGGGGCTCATGCTTGTCTGCGTCCTCAGAACATTAGTGCATATATATGCAGTTTATTACCTGCATATGTCTATTTTTGAGGTCATAGGACTTAAAAAATCCATCTTTGATCGTATACTATAGGGTTCATATTTCAAGAAGTTGAAACCCAGTTAGTAGGTGCTTCCAGCTCTGGTGTCCTGTCCTGAACCCAAGTCCCCGGAGGATCCTTGAGATCCGTGTACGTTACAGGACGTGTTCGGAGGCGGTCCGTCTCCCTTTTGCAGGCACGAGTGCTGGGTCAACCTTCTGACAGATCTGGTTGTTCTTGGAAAAAAGAGAGTGCTTTTCAGGGGGGAAAAAAGGTCTGCTGTCCTTTACAGCAATTTTCTCCCTCTGTAGGGGACAGATGAATTTGGATGCTGCTTAATTTCTAACTCTCTGCCAATTTATTCATTCCCCTTCTCACTCAGTAGTGATTTCTAAACATTGCTTCCCCCTACCAGGGTTTTAAGGGAGACTGGTCTTTGGTGGCAGAAGGAAGAATATTTTTCTGGAGCTGCTGCTATATATTTGCTGCATGTTTAAGACTTATTTTTTTTAAAAGTCTAGGACCAATAGGAATGCGGATTTTCCTCTTAAACAAATTATGCATTGACTTATAGTGCCCCCATTATTGCATTGTGTTTCTACTTAAGATCCAAAAAGTGAAAATAGCTGAAGATCTCATGTAAATTGACCCATCTGATTTCTTCTCTCCTATATGAGAAGTGTAAGGTGCACAAATGGAAACCCTTCGCAAATATGTTGGAATTTTAAACTTGACCCAGAATAACGACGCAGTTGTGGATTGTTCTCCCTTGGATGGCTTGCACAAGTTCGTGTCATCTTGGTATGTTCACATACTGTCGCCTCAGTTTAGCTAATTCTTAACAGCACGATAGTAATTCCATGGAAGTTATTTCAGTAAGTATCAAAACTCAAATGCATTAAAGGCAGATTGATTTCCCGATTACAGTTTTGCAAAAGATTTCCTTTTATCCTGCTGCTTTTAAATAACTGGCCCGCTTGCTCTTTGTTTTCATTGTATTCAGGATGCCATAAACGCAGATTATTTTGTAGACTGCTAATTTTAGATACATCTTGATGTTTATTGTTCCCTTTAGTGTCCTTTTTTTTCCATGGCAGAACCTCCACAGAGAAACGGAAGTCATCTGTGTTCAGAGACATTTAAGTCTAGACTGGATAAAGGACTAGAAATTACGGCTGGAACGATCATCCGCCAGCCTTTTAAGTCGTTTGCTTTTCCAGCCTTTCACCAAAGTTCACTGCTAGTTCCTTTTGTCATAATATAAATTAGCAATAAATGGATGAAAATCATAGAAATATAGGTATATAGGAGTATGAAATCAGAAGCAGGCCCCCAAAAACCATTCCAAATCAGTAGTTGTAGATAATAGTCAATGTGGACATTATAGATACAATTGAGTTGCTAAGGCAGGGCTTTTTTCCAATAGTGCCTTGTATAGCCCTGTATGGTCGAATTATTCCGCTTCGGTGTAAGTTAACAATGCCGAGAAGATAAAAGCTTGGCAACCGGTTTGCTTAGAGGGGTCAATTTATTCTGGCTCTTTGTAGGGCAGTGTAATTTTAGGTTTTTACATGGCAGATAATGCCATTGCCCCTGTAGGAACACATGCCACAACACTTCTGTAAAAGGGCCGGGAAAGGATGCTGGGTTGTACAGCGTGGAGAGCTGTGCCGAAAAGGTACCTACCTAGGTTAATATGATTTTTTTTTTTTTTCCAGAGCAAACAGTAAGAAGGTTTTGTCCTTATTCACCCAGTTTGTGAAAACTAGGTCAGTTGAACAACTTTTGTGCTCTGCTCATGCCGGCGGCATGTTTCGGTGTGCTTGCATGCCCCGTTTGGGAGAGGGAGGGGAGGGTTCGGGGCCCCTCGGGTTAACGCTTTCCTTGTCAGTAGAAGTAAGTGATTCTTTTCCGCCAACAGGCACTTCTTGTGGAATAATAGCAATAGCAAGTGCTCAGATTTCTGCGTGTTAGTTCGATATACTTGGTTCATTTGGCTTGGATTTTAAAATACTTGCAGGGCTGTCCATGGGTTCCAGTACTTCTGGGTGACCTTGGATCTGGTCTTTTGAATTTGCTTAATTTCTGTGATGTTGCTGTCATAAAAATATATGTTATAATGCAGCCTTGAAAGATGACCACACAGAGAAAGGGTCTAACAATATTTTTAAACATATTCAATTAGGGAAGGATCACCAAAGTGTTTCATACCGGTGCCATCCTGCGTTCCCCGATCTACCACCGGACAGTCTTAGAAACTCTGTAAGGTTGCTTGCTTGGGTCTGCAGTCCTTCCTTGAACTGCATCCACGTAGGAGTGCCCTGCTTCTAGCAGAGGGAGGGGACCTTTTTTTAAGAAGTTATTCCTCTGTGTCTTCAACTCCAGTTTTCCTATTATAGATCTCCTCAATAAGGCTAAGGTCCTATGTTTGGGTCCTCAGAGGGCATGTAAGGGTATGAAGATGTTTAGAGTGGCCACACATGCAAAGGGTTACAATGGAGCAGAGAAAACCAGGATAAAAATATGAAAATTGATTTCTGTATCCTCAGAGCTGCCTTCAAGAGCTTCCTGTTCCTCCTGTCCTTTTTATCCCTTTCAAAGGATGTAAATTTTCATTGACAGTTACTGTATTTTCAGATGCTGCAGCAAACTACAGCTGTTGGATATGGTCAAGGGTTTGGGTCCTGTGAAAAAAGGCAAAAAGTTCCTCATTCCTTCTCTCTCCGCAGGTTCCTAATTACTTCTGTTGGGGAGGAAATATGAGGACACTGGAAGGCAGAGCATGGGCAATCAGATGCCAAGTTAAATATAGCTTAGGCTGCACCTTTAACAGACTCAAGGCCATCATGATTCCATGGGGAGTCCTGCTTACAAACAGCCGGAACGATATGGCCTGAGGTTAGCAGAAGTCTTTGAACACCCATGAATTAGTGCTGTAAAACCCTGAAAGCATTCTTGTCTCCCTCCCTATATAAGCCAGCAGCAGGCTCGGGCCTGTCCTCCCGTGGCTGCTAAAGACCATTTAGGCTCAGGATGTAACAAAAAATCAATAAAATTAAAAGGAAAATCCACCTCTGTCTGTCTTAACATGGGTTTTGTTCCAAAAACCACATGGGAGGTAGATGTGTGGGGAGGGTCAGAAGCTGCACTGGAAACCTTCAATTCTTCTTCCACCCAAACCACAGACATCGCTAGTGGGCATGGGACAGCCAAATGCCAGAGATGCTTCTCATTTTGCAGTCTTGGAGGGAAAAATGGCCACTTCTCTTAGTCGGTTTTGTAGGAATACGCTGGCTTGGGTCAGCCGGGATTTAGCTCCTCGTTAGAGTTGCTTAACTTCCTGAGTATAACTCCTTTCCTCTAGTGCAACCACTGTAAGAATTTAAATCAACTTTTGCTTTTCCAGTAAAACATGAAAGGTTGCTTTGGGATGACCCAGTGCCATGGTACTAAGTAGAAGCAGAAGGAGAGAATAGCATCTTTTTATTTTGTCACTCTGCCCTTTAATTAATCCAAACTTAGGTCTTTTTCCCTCCTTTTTCTAAAAAGAGGAGTGAGGAGGCTGGAGCTTGGTTCTCGACAGTCTGTTCTCAGGCTCCTCGCGCTGCGCTGACATGAGGTTGCATGGCCAGAGGCCCTGGTACAAGGTGTTTGGAAACACCTGGCTTGGACCAGAAGGGTGTTTCCTGCTGAGTTGGACTGTCAGAGCACAGTTTGCGGCTGACCTGTTGACCTGTTACTTTAACTGCATCTCTCTGCTGCTGCTTCTTGTGTTACTGCCCTTTCACGCCAGACGCTCGCTGCTCTCGCTCCCACCCAAGAGCCTCCTTTGATCCTTGCGCTGGTTTCCTCTATGAAAACTGTGGAAAGTGGCTGAATGGCCAACTCCCTTGGCATGGGAGAGGGAAGGTGGGTACTTATCCAAAAAAAAAAAAACTCAAAGGAAAATTGTGGTGCCGTTATTCTTGCACGCTTGAAGCGATAGCTGGTCCTCAGAAGCCAAAGCTTCTCCTCTGTGTGAGGAAGGATGTATGTTATGGTGAAGGCTGGGAGTCAGGAAGCCTCGATGGCCTCCCGAGCTGGCCGGCTCGATCCTTGGACCCGAGGTGTGGTTCGGGGAATACTTTGCTCTAGGGACCTGCTCCTTGCAAGCTCCAAGCAGGGCTAATCCTGAGCACCGCAGGGTCTGTGATCACTCCCTGGGGTGGATGTCTTTATCCGGTAGATATAGCCAATGTGACCTCTAGACAAGGCGGCTAATATTTTTGTACCGTAAATTTCATTTATTTTCTTTACTTGGATGATAAGCAGTGGCTGGTAATGCTGACCTAGCCTGAGAGCTAGCTCCTACTGCTTGGAGCTGGAGCCCACGAGAGCCTTGTTAGAGCAGCTGTACACCAGGAAAGCACAATGAGGGTTTTGCTCCACAAATTCCATGGCTTCTCTTCATGTTACGGTATCACAGGAACCACCCTGAGAATCCGGGCTGGAAAAACTAAATGAGAAGAGAGAGAACAAAGATGTTGAAGCACCGAACAGTGTAAGATTGCACCGAACAGTGAGATGTTAGATGCCTCCTTGATGGGGGATCAGAGTAGACGTCAACGCTGAGATCTCTATGGTTATACTGACAGTCTGAGACAAGTGTTAGACCTGGCTATCTAAAAAAGACATATTTAACTTTTATCTTTGCAGCGAGGGTGGGGCCAAATGTCAGCAATGGGCAAAGGTCTGCTCCAGCTAATGGAGAGTTGGGAGGATGTCGGAAGTGAGGTGGAGCACCTGTAGACTGACGGGTATCCAGAAGCAAAATGGGAGGGATCCAGCCATCGTCTCTCGCAGTGCGTTCTCCTTCTGGCACCTTAGAAGCACCGTATAAAAACACACAAATGGAAATGCAGGAGTGCATAGCTGTGTGATCTTCACGAGATAAACGAACACCTTTTTCCAGTTAGGCCGGCACTCATTTTCGTACATATTGCATTACCATTTTGAGAGAGGTGGGTAATGCTGTGTCCCTCAGCTTCAGTAAACGTGATTCATCTGTTATTTCTGATACCACATGGAGGTCCCAGCCGTGGAGCCAGGCTCTGCATGAAGAGCTACCTACGTACGTGCTTACTAGAAAGACAGTCCCTGCCCCAAGGAGCTGATATGTTCAAAACAACCCTGCTACGCAGGGAACGTGGGAGAGAAGAGGACCAGTGTGTTAATTCATTGGTGAGCTCTCTGTCACTTCTTTTTACGTTACAGCTGATACTTCTCTCGTGGGGAGAACTGCAGATGAAGGAGAGTGGTGGTGAGGGGACCTGTGTAGGACAACAGAAGGAATCTGGAAGACCTCGGTGCATGCAGAGCTTTACTGGGGAGATGTTACTCTTGTACCCATTTCTCTACTTCACTGTCGCATCTTCGGTGCAAGAGCGGGAACAAGAGGGAGGTCAAGAGCTAGTGGGCTAATGCAGAAGGAGGGCCACGGTTGCGTTTACTTGACACGGGCCAGAGGGATCCTGGCAGGGGTGTCTTGATGGTGGCGTGACAGTTGGGCACACCCTACTTTTCCCTTGACCTGCTGTGGGAGTTCCCCATAATTCACTCTTCATTCACAGCCCAGCTGGTTCCACCCTTCTATCTGTAACGAGCTGGACCGGCAGAAGGAACAAAGTGTGCAGCCCTCTAATCTGGTGGAGTAAATGAAATGCAGAAATGTTGCCCTGGTCGAACTGAATCCACCTTGGATAGCTTATGTAAAATTATTCCGCTGCTATTATAGGTTTTAAGCTTCTACTTACAGTCACAGGAGTGCAACATCTCGAATTACGAAAGCAGTGTCTGCAGAACCAGCGTGTGGGTTTTGTTTCTGATCCTAGTTTGGGTCTGTCTGCTTTCCTTTTCCCAAATACACATGTGTGCTTGCACTCACGTGATCTTTACCTTCTTCCCCACCTGGGTTCCCAGTGCTCCTCTGGGCTTCTGTCCCAGCCTTTCAGGAGAGCAGTGGACACCTTCCCACCCTACCAATTAGTTGCACGCTTGTATTTCTGCAGTAGCATTTGCCTTGTTTTCGTACCGTTCCACCAGAGTAGTAATCATGCAAGGATGCTTGTGGATTTTGAGGATTGTTTTGCTACTTTGAGTTTTGTGCTGATAAACAAGAGAGCCATAGCTTGGAAAATGAAATTGTCTTGGACCGCAGAGCAGTGCATGTTGAATGGCTGTCTCTACATGGCACCTTAATGCCACAGCTAGAGCATTTGGGATCTTTCCTCTCTGCTATAAATGACCTTTCTGTCCTCAGCCTTTCTAGTTATGTTCCCCACGAGGCATCCAGCTTTCCAGGATCGAGCGTGTCCTTGGTTGGCAGTAAAAGGTCCCATTCACCTACTGAATTTGAGTGCTTTTGGCGCTGTACCCAATTCAATTTAAGGGCTGGGCATGGGTACCCATCGCAGGAGGCTGAACAGCGGTAAGACTGTCCACCTGGTCTACCAAGAAACCTGTAGGTGACCGTATGTTGTCGCTGCTGCTGGGTGAGTTCTGTTTTGACCGGCATCCAGAGATCTCAGCGGCCCGTTATCACTCTGCTGCGGCTGGCTGGCCTTAAGCAGGATTGCACCAGGCAACAACTGGGCTGTTTCCATGCTTAATTAAAGTCAGTCTGGGCTTCCAAGACGACTTCCCAAGTTGGGACACTCTCCTGCAAAAGGGAAGTAAGAGAGGGAGAGATGAATTGAGTGTTGTGTTTCTGCTTAGTTCCTCTCTGACTCAGCAGGAAAGCGCTGGTCACAGAAGCCACACAGATCCTGAGCTCTGTATTATTTTCCTATTTTCCTGAAATCTGTTGAATTCGCCTGAAGAGGGTGAAGAGGAGAGGTGATGTGGGGGATGGGGAAGGCTAAATAATGGTGTTTCTGTTCAGTGAAGCTCCTTGCAACAAGCAATTTGTGCCTTCCCCCCCCCCCCCCCACCCCAACATGTAGAATCCGATCTGGAAATCCAGGGCTAAACCTCCTGGGTGTTTAAAAGCACAGATGTTTAGTCTGACACAGAAACGTGGCAACTTTCTAGCAAGCGAAACGGCTTCACTGCGGTGACCTCAAAAAGGCTAATCTGGGATAAGAGGAGTTAAAGCCAGTCGGCAATAGCTGCATCCCTAAACTGGGTCATCTGAAACCTTCCCCTCCCTCTGCGTGAAGGGTCTTTCCCTTTGTATTAAAGACCTTTCACAGGCATCATTGATTCCCGCGACTAGCAGGCTGGCTGAGACCATCGCGAAGAATAAACAATTTCTCCCATCTATCCCCGTCGCTGGCGTGTTCTCATGAACCTGTAGGCTCTCAAGTCAGTAATAATCCCCTCCTGTCCCTGCCTGTGTGTTTAACTGTCCCTCAAAGTTTCTTCTGGGGTAGAGTGAGAAACAGGAAAGTGGCTAGTTGGCAGTAGCGTGGTGTTAGATCATTAGAGCTGGCTTTTATGGGTCTTATCTCCATGCCTGAGTAGGTCAAGGAAAAACGGTATTGGATTAAGTCCATCTGTATCTAAATCTCATAGTTGGAATTAGAGGAGTGTGAGGATGTGAGCCAGCATGGCTCGGAGCATGGGTGACTAGCCTTTTTTCTCTCTCTCTTTTTTTTTTTTTTAACTCATTTGTTTTGATTCCAGTCCATGCTAGCAAGCATTACCAGTCACCCCTGCTGATGATGCTCCTTGTTCGACTCTTCATAAATATCTCAACGGGGGCAACATGCTCTAGGTGACCCTGCTTGAGCAGGGGGTTTGGACTAGATGGGCTCCAGAAGTCCCTTCCGACCTCAACCATCCTGTAGTTCTGAATCACAGAATTGCTGATCTCAGCATCCGTTCTTTTATAGCTGGTTCTTCCAGCTGCCCTAAGGGAACCCAGCACCTGAAATGTCCTGCCGTTTCTCAGAAAGGTCATTTGAAAACTGCAAAGGCTGCACTGCTTTTGCACACGCTCTCCCTGTTCAGAGCACGCCAGACTGCCGGCTGTCAGTACTCATGGCTTTTCAGATGGTGCAAAACCTGCTTCAGGGACTGAGCTGTGCCCATTGCCTTCGCTGTCAGAGTTTGAGGTGGGAGGTGCTTTGTGGGGGGGGTGAAGCAGGAATGGTGCTCTCAACCGGGTCCTAGCTAGTAACGCATGGAGGATGGCGTTAACACGAGCTGTTAATTGAGTTGTGCATGGTTACTGCGGTTGGCAGTGAAACTGCTCTCGCTCAGTCTGACTCGTGGGTAGATAACGTAGGGTAATTTTGGAGCGAGGACCAAAGACAGCTCTTCTTTCTGATGGATGTGCTGAACATCTCCTTCAGCCCGCCTGCAGTTCTGGCTTACTGTTCCCTTTCCCAGGCTGTCATATGGGTTATGATGGAGAGTGGGACCCAGAGTTAACAGCCTCCAGGTGCTTTCGAATAGAAGTTCAGTGGGAGAATCGGGCTCTCAAGCTGTGGAACGTGCTAAAGAAGTGGTGATGGTTTCCAGTTCCTGCTTATTCATATTTGTTGTCAGTGAAATAACAGGATAGTCTTAAGAAACGCTTAAGAGCGTGCAGGTAGTTTCTGCAAAGTGGTCTCTGTGATACTGAGATGTTCCTTCAATGAAGCAACTAGCGGGCACTTTAGAGCTTGATCCTAGCAGAAGAAATAAATGGAGAGGTTGGGGGGAAAGGAGTGGAGGTTCTTTGGAGACCCTGGGCAAAAACACCGTTGTGGGGTTTACACTTACATTAACTTATTTCTGAAAATGACACCTAGATTTCCGAAATTTTTTGGAGATCGGGGCTTTTGAGGATGGTGCCCTAAGCTTTTAAACCGTCTGTCACTCAAAAACCTAACATGAAGATATTAAGGTAAAAGTGACCTGAAATCCACTGATTTCTGATAGCGTCCTTCTCACTTTGTGTCGGATGTCGCCCTTTTCCACGTGTAGCACTCTGTTTTCAACCCTTACTGCACTTACAAAAATGAAATCTCTTTACTTTGCTCCCTCCTGCTTTGGTGCATCCCTGCGTTTGATATAGAGCACCTCATGCTGGGCTCATTCTCCGGAGCGAGAAAACCAGAGCAATGCATTCAATATTCTTGATTTGACTGGATTGGATTTGGACTAAGAAAGAGTGGGATGAATTTGAGCCAAGTTTGCCCTTGGTCTTCAGCAGGCTGGGTTTCACGCAGTTAAAATGTGATTAGTTTGTTAGGCTTGGCCGCCACGCAGACAAACACAATATTGGGCTTTAGCAACAAAGTTTGTCTTGTGTTTTTGCAGCAGCAAGCAACTACAGAAAGCTCTCTCTGTTGTTCTGTGTACGAGCTCCTGTACCATTTAATGCCTGGTTAGGGGAGTATCTTATTTAATGGCAATACTGAAGAGCCTTCTGTGTATTATACTCCCAGCAAGGGCGTGATAGAAATGGATGTTTTTGTTGGAAAGCTTCTTTTAAAGCATCCATCTTTTAAAAAGTGTGAGACAGCAAAGGCTTCAAATAGAACGAGATGGGGATATCTGTGTCACTAGCCAGTGCATTGCTATTATGTTGAAATTAAAATATTTAACCTGGGTGGAGTTCTCAGTCAACCCCGATGGGTTTGAAATGAATTAAATTTAGCATAGTTTTGGTGGCCATTTGGCCTAGCTGGGGGTGGCTGAACTTCATGAAGTGGTGGCTTGCATCTCGGATTTCCACGTTGCTGCTGCATCACTTCCTCCGTGACAGCTGTGGTGGCAAAGCTACGCTCCCTACCTTTATCTCCTATCCAGAGTGACCTGTTCCCATATCTTGGGCCAAAACATGGAAATCTGCACAGCTCAGAGAAAATCTGTGCTATTGGTAAGAGCTTTGCTTGCTCACGAGCTCAGGTCAATCGTTTAAGAGGTAGCTCTCACAGGACACGTGTCTACTTAAGTCAAGTTGGATTTGTCGGTCGTTCTTGGTTGAAAGATACACTCAGTGATACACTCAAAAGGATGAAGGACCACAACACGTTATCAGTCAGGCCCAGGGTCCTGTGGATGTTTAGGAGATTGGCCCTAGCACGAGTTGGGGATCTGGTTTGCTACGTCACCTCTGCTTCACAACTGAAACATTTTTAGGCATTTACACAAGAATTGCCTCCTATCGTCAGTGCCTAACACAGGGCATTTGACCTCTTAATGTTTACTTTAATATGACTAAAGTATAACTGACACAAGGTGATATTTGGTGCCGGGTTAGGGAGGTCTTGTTTATTGGTAGAAATGGCATGGACCGTAAAAACCGAATTACAGTGATTCCTTGTTTCTGTTATCTCTTACATCTGTGTCCTGGCTGCTGTCATCAAGGAAACCTGAAATCCCCTTTGTGTTTTTTTGCATACAAGAAGGCTGAGGTGTGCTGTTTAACTGCTGCTTACATGCATACAAAAAAAAAAAATTACGATCCTAGTGCGAATTAAATCTCTGAAAATTTCAGAGAAGTCACTCCTTCTTGCACTGCAGTTGTTATTGTGCTCTGTCACTTCAAGTCACAGCTACTATTCCTGGCATCTGAGTGTCCTTTTTGACTGAAAAGTTCCCCATAGAAGGAGGGAAAAATGTACCTCGAGTGTGTTTTGACGTGACCTGCATTCAGGCCTTTTTGCCGAAGGAATATTGCAGAAAGGAGCAGTTAATCTGATGGTTCCTCAGCTATCGTCCTGAGGGACGCAAAACAAGAACCTGAACCTAGAGCAACCGAGGAAACAGTAGTCCTTACGTATCCTCGCAGAACATCTTTTTTGAGTAGGTTTGTCAAGTGTCTCCAGTTCAGCTCCCTAGCGTTCAAAAAATAATAACGGAGCCGTTTGCACTTAATTGTTCAGATAGTACAAGACACAGGCTGGCCTTCCTCTAAAGAGCTGTTTCCATTGTCACGGCCACCTATATTTTTCTTTTAATTGGTATCTAAGAAACTGAGTTGTCTGTAATGGTAGTGGGAGTCTAGGAAGGAGCTGAGGATCAGAAAAGTATCCTGTGTCACAGTAATCACTCTCTTTTTCTGCGAGCTGGCAGCATATTATAGACGTGTTAAGAGAGCTCAGGGTGGCCAAGAGCCCAGTCTCTGTCTGTCAAGCCTTCAGCGCTCTTCCCGGTTCTTATCTTCACCGTGTCAGAGAGAGATTAATTTGAAATCAAGCGCTAGCTAGCTTTGACTCGTTGACTTTTGGGAACTGCAACCGGACGTTTTCTGGGCTTTTACTAAAATACTGACTGAGTTAAAGACTCCTGTCACTTTTTCGAGTGCAACCTGCAGGTGTCAGACCAGAGGTCACGAGGTCTTCGGTGATTACAGGACACATCTGCCTTCACTTTAGGACGGGACGTCATACTTCTCCTGGAGCTCCATCTAGAGGGGAGGAAGATGGGCTCATTGGGAAGCTCTGGAGACGGGAGCTAGCGGGAGCTGGTGGCCTCTCTTGGGTGTCCTCTGTGGGCAGGGAAGCTCTTGTGAACTTGCCAAAGACGGCACGGTTGGAGCAGCTTCTGTTTCGTATGTGTGTTTGCTTTGTGCCCCAAGAGATGTGGGAGTGGTGTGAACACAGGAGCAGCCTGTTTGCATTAGAGTTATCTGAGATTTTGCTGTAAGTCCTCCACTGCTTACAAGTGGGATGTGAGGTTTTCCACCAGCTCTGCTCACTGATGTTTTCAGGTGGGACTCCAGTGCCGTTATCACTCGCTGCGATTGTCTAGGAGGAAAATAGGCCCCTTGGCACCTTTCACTAAGAAGAAAATACTTCCCACCACTCTGCGTTTCCTCACCCAACCTACTGGCCATCTAGCACCTTGCGATGGCTGTGAGCAGTTACGTGTGGCTTGTGGTCACTGCTGCCCTCCGTGTCCCCTCATTGCCGGATTCTCTCGGTGCGAAGGGTGCAGCTCTGTTTAATGGGGAGAAAACCATCGCTGAATCCAGCCCTGTTTTGTACAAAAGTTGAGGAAGGGCGTTTCTCTACCAAAACCAAACAAGCAGGTGCAGTTTCCTTAGCTAAGGATGTTGAAACCACATGGTGCTCTGTGGTTTCTTTTGGTTTTGGTTCAAAAGACAAAGTGTTGCGGTTTGGGCTGGGGATTTCCTTGAGACCACGGGTCTGAACTGCGAGTTCCTGGTGTCTCCTGCCCAGTGGCTGTTGGTGGTAAATGGCCGGTTTCTCGGTGTGAGCCTACCATAGATTTTGATCCTTTGTTTTTCCAGCTTTCCTTTTGTCATAGGACATAGCCGTCTCCTGCGGGACTGACTGCTTCCAGCAGACAGTTTGCTGCGTGCCTTGATAAAGCAGTGGTCTACCCATCTCAGGTCAGATTAGGAGACTCATGCCGCTGCCTGGGCAGTAGAGTGAAAACTTTGCCAATGACTTGAGGAATTACGCAGGATCAGGCAAATAGTGCATCTCCTCTCTTGAAGGTGGAAATAACTCCCCAAGCATTGTCCTTGAGCTCACTCGAGCTGCTCTGCTTCTCTTCTTCTGTTTTCATTCAGAATAAACAACCTCCGAACTGGCTCCTAAAATCTCCTCTGCGTGCTGTCTTTAGTTTCCCAAACTCTTACCGCTGCCGTCTTTGACCTTGGCTCGCCTCCATCCTTGCTGGGGCATGACGTGGATCCCCAGTCTGCCTTTGCCGACATTCGAGGTTGAAGCAACGCACAGGCTAAAATAAAGTGGCTCCTAAACAACGGCACCTTCGCTTCAGTTTGAAGTCTGTTACACAATATCGATGTTTTAAATAACATCCTTGAGGGGGAAATATGAGCAGACTGACTTGAGAGAAGTAGGCTTCTACTCTAAGTGAAGCCTGCTTCCAGCGCACTTTGAATATATGATAGCACTGGAATACACAGTACCGAGCTGTGCCAAAAACCCACTGCTTGTTAACCTTAGCAACGGGTGTTTTTTGTTTAGATTGTATTTATTCTGTTATGGGAGTCATTGTTCTTTACCATTCCTTGAACGTTTTGAGGCTTGCTTATAAAAGCCCTGGCTGGCAATACTCAAGTTCAGCCTTTTGTTGGGGAGATTAAAATAGAGAATGGCTTGTGAATAACCTGAAAGGGTGAAAAGTTAATCATCGTGTTGACTCACTTTAAGGAGCTTCACGTTTTTCACAGAACTTCTCAGCACTGGGTTTTGCTGTAGTATCTGTAGGGGCTGCAGATACTCATCCCACCGGAGAGCAAGCATGGACCGGATGGTTACTGAGTGAATAACTTGAGGCATTGAGCGGTTTGGTGTAGAGGTGGTCCAAAACGGCTGACGCAGTGGGCATGACTGAAAGACAAAAATTGAATTTTCTTCTCATTTATTGCTCTCCTAGCTCTTTTGCACTTTGCGTAGGCTGGCCAGTGCAATAAGCTATGGAAGGCTGTTGACTCGTGTCTGTAAGCTGTGGATATTTTTGCTAAACATTTTCTGTTTGAGAAGCAATCTAATTACGTATACCCTGATCAAGGAACTGTGTGTCAGTAACCATGGCAATGCACTGAGGTTTTCATTTTAATTTTAATTGTACCTCTTCAGTTTGATCTCCCTGCTTCACGATTCACAACCTTTCCTGGTTGCCCTGCTATTTAAGAATTCCTATTCTTAAATAAGAATAGGATTCCTATTCTTAAATAGGATAAGGTAGAGAGAGTTTTAGTCTGCGTTTAGGGGCGTAACCTTGTGCTAGCTTGAAGCAGGTTGGCATGAACGATATCTTTTTTTTTTTTTTTTTTTTTTTTTACCCATGCTGTAATCGTAGACGATCCCCAGCTTCTTGGTGTGACTCGAAAACCCGTGCCTGAAGCATCACTTCAGCCTGGAGGAGGACATCAGTGCTGTGAGTGAAAGAAACACAGAAAAATATGTAACTGGAAGCAGAGCTACAGGAGGCAAATTGAAAGGATCAGTTTGCTCGGTCCTTTTTCAGGAGTGTGGGCTGACGGGAAGAGATATTTGGGAGAGAGGATCTGTTTTTATAATCCTAGCTTCCCTATCATTTTTCCTGACCTGTTTTGAGTATTTTCAGACTGTATTTTTGCGAGATCTCCGGAGCTGGAGTTCATCCCAGCTGACCTGGTCACAGAGTGACCGTCCCTGATCTGTGGCCGAGGCGGATCCCACTTGCTGTTGCTATAAAAATGAATCATGCCGCTTGAAAGCAAACCGATGGAAGGCTCAAAATGCAGGTGGTGTAAACGGTAACGGGGACTGCAGCAAAACCGTCCGCCTCGTAACCTGCGTATATATAGGAATGGCTAAAGATGCGTCGGCATTTGTCTGAGTGCAACCTCCTTTGTGCTGGATGTTCCTCTGATATCTTGAAAAGCATTCACTTCCAAAGGAGATAAAGACACTTGGATTCCAGAAGTATATCTGCCGTTAGTACGAGTCCGCGGTAACTCTTTCCAAATAGCTGTTCCGGAAGATTTGGGGGCATCTTTCCTCTTAAGGCAGCCTTTCTCCCCAGTTGCTTGAGTTGCTTTTATCTGCAGTCTCCTTAATTGTCTGTAGTTTTGTTAATTGCTCGGCAAATCACATGTCCTGTCCGTGGTCCCACTGAAGCTGGGCACAGTTTATACACAAGTACGCAGCATTAAAAGGCTAATTCCTGTAGATGAGCCTATTAAAAGGTTAGAAATATTGCTTCCAACTAAACCAGGTCGTTGCTTGCAGCTGAATCCCGAAGATTTTGTTAGCTTTACTCTTTCTTTGCTGTCGGTGGTGGGGAAAGCCTACGCGCGCAGCTTGCTGTTCTTACGTGGCCAGCAGTGAACTGTCCTAGCATGCGAGGTCGGCCCTTTGCCTACACCTAAAACTGCCCCGATTTTACTGGTTCACGTGTTACATATTGTGAATGGAGAAGAGACTGGTTCATGCTGTCGTGAACGGGGCGAACGCTGCCTACAACGCCTCAGGCGACGGCGCACGCTAAATAAAAAATGGCAAATCCCACATATTTTCTCCTGCCTCCAAAAAAAAAAAAAAGCAGCAGCAGCAGCAGCAGCAGCAGTTCCCCAATTTTTCTCCGAGTAGAGTGCTTTGCTTTCGCCCTTCCTGGAAAAAGGCTTCTCGCCAGGGGCACAGCACCATTTCTGAGCAGGGTGCGTGGCTGCAAGTCAGCTCACCGGGTGAAGAGCTGTTACCCACGCACAGCAATCAGCTTAATTGTCAGCGTTCATCCTCTGCACCACTAGACGCAGAAGTTAATGAGTGCTAATTAGACTGGTTGAGGGTAACCGATGAAAGCCTTGTTGATTGGTCATCACCTGTTAATTCAACTAGCTGCTTTTGCCTTTGTGGCGTTGCCCCTGGTTTTTGCGTCTTAGAAGAAAGAGCATCAGTTTTTATCCTCTTTGTCATCGCACAATGCTTTTTTTTTTCTCTGTAGGACTCCTATGGGCAGCATTTTCCTGAGCTGGGTTATTTTTGAAGCAAGTGTAAGCAATTGTTTTGAGGGTCAGATAGGATCTATCTACTCCAGCTTTTAATACCACTGGCAGTGCGTCACAGCTTGCAGTGTTGCATTTTGATCCAAATTTCAGGTGCAGCATCTCTGCTACCTTCAGCAGACTTCTTCATTTTTCCACAAGTAAGTCACAGCTTGTTTTCATGGTGGCCTTCAGCTGGGCAAAAGGTGGATTGGATGTTCATAGACGTCCCACACTTGGTATCAGCCAGCTAGGAGGCGGTGGAGTTACTGAGCAATTTGTTTTTTCCTGACAACAGGATCCCATCAGCCTGCTGTGATTAATAGGGAACCGAACCTAGGACGCAAATATGAGTTTGAACATGTCTTCCAGCGTTGACTTGCAGCATGTTGCTCGTCATACAATGTACTCTGCTTTCACACTGTCCTTCTTTAGCCTCTCTCTGCTATGATTGCCTCTTACAGGCTTGACTAGGTGTAAGCCAAAATTGTACAAAGCTCGAAATACACAGACAGACTCTTTATGCTTTTTTTGCAGAGGTCTGTTGGCAGCGAGAAAGCAGAACAGGGGCATCAAAGTCTTCCTTGACATCTCTAGGTCATCCATAGCTGGCTATTTGGTGTTTCTCACTTTGGGCAATGCCAGGCTGCCGGGAGCACATCTCCCTCTGAGCCCAGCGAGGTGGCCGGGAGAGTCCCACAGCTCTCAGCAGGTTTGCCCTCCAATGAAAATGGGAAAATTAGGGTATTTTGATGAAATGACTTTTTAAGGCACTATCCCTCTGGCTTTGCAGCCCTAGAAATATCCGTCAGGCCGTTTGCCTTTGACCTTTGACCATGTCCCAGTAACCGATTTGTAGGTCACGTTCAAACGTTTGCATCTGGCAGTGCAACTGCTCCAGGTCAGAGTTTTCAGCTTGAAGTCTTCAGCGTAAGCTGCGTCTCAAAACGCTTCAGGCAGTTAAAGGAAACGTTAAGACGGGAAGATGTTTTCAACTCGTGTTCTCCTTCTGAGCTTGCGAGTTGAAGCCGTAAGTGCCAGTATACCGAGAAATAAATTAGTATCTCTGAAATTCCCGACGGCTGCTCAGGGCTTGTCTGCAGCCCGGCGTTTGGGAGAGCTAAAATGACATAACTAAAGTCAATGCTTTTAGGTTGGCGTGCTCAGCTGCCCGCATAGCTACTCCCATCCGGCAGCTACGGGGCTTCGTATTGCAGCACTTGAACGGGTTATTTTCTTTGCCTGAACTTTCTTGAAAATGGTACTGCTTTTTCTAAGCATTCAGGCAGTCTTTATTTTCCTAAGTAGTTTATGGACCCTCACAGGCAGCGGCAAAATTTGCGCTTTTGGTTTCTTTATCTGTATAAATATAGCTTAGCTCAAGGGACAACCTGCAAGCTAAAGGTAGATCTCCGCTCACCACTGCCAGCACCTTTCCACGGGGCTGTCTTCATTTCTGTGTTAGTCTTGACCAACACTTTTTGTTGAATAAATACAAATTTATGCAATGAGAAGCAATTGTGTTCCATCACATGTTAAAAAAGATAAATAAGGCAGGAAAAAAAAAAAAGCAAGCAGGCAGGCTCTGCAAAGACTCTGCAGGGTGTTACTCCAGAATGGCTTAAAAAGAAAAGAAAATACTGCTTCTCAAAAAGTGACTTTTGCAGCGGCAGTGCCCCGGGTCATCCCGCGCCGGCGGTGCCCAACGTGGTGCTTTCTGGCATTTTTTTTTGTTTCTCCCCCCTGTGTTTGCAATCGTAACGTCATTAGTATGGAGCCTCACGAGAGCTGATGCGTGTCTCAATCGGCAGCCCCCGATTCTGTGGTTTTGCAGTCGGCGGCCACGCGCCATCACGACTCCTAAACCCAAAGCCGCTGGCGCTTTTTGAAAATTGCAGCTCATATATTGCGGAGACTAACGTTTTCTTTGCATACGTTGTAAGTAATCCCAGGAACAAAGAGGGAGAAACCTGAACAGGTAATATTTAAAATAGGTATTTTCCTTAGGATGTGACCTTTTTTTAAATTGCTTTTCCAAATGCCCGAGCGTAGTGGTTCACCGTCGTCGTTTGCTCAAAATTTCGCCTTTTCTCGGGTTTGTGACTTCCGTCTTGATCCTCCTCTTCCCGCTGTGATTGCTCCTTCCCTGCGTCCTCGAGGAAATTCTCCTTCGTTATCCTCCGCCGCTACGGCTCCAAAAAGCCGTATTTAATCCCATTTCGTCCACAATTTATCCCCTTCCCTAATCAACGTTTTGCATCGCTGATGCATTCACCTGCTATCTTCCAGATTTTTTTTTTTGTTTAGCCGTTACACCCTTGCACATCACCTGCAGTGCCCTTACCTGGGCACACAGAAACGGAGAAATCCCTTTCCCTGAAAGCCCAGGAAAACGTTTGGTGCAAACTCGCCGCCTGCAGCTACGGGACCATCCTTCCTCCTGCCTTCTCCTGCCGGATCGCCCAGCACCGCTCACGGTTGGCTTTGCTGCTCGGCACCAGCTCCTCCCAGGAACGGCTCGTTAGGGGGATGCTCGCTGCTGTCACCCGTGCTTAGGGAGCAAAAAAGAGGAAAAAAGAGAACAATCAAAGACGTTTGTTAATTCGACCTCCGAGGAGCTGGTAGCGGCGTTGCGTTGTGCCGCGGCGCCGGGGAGCTGCAGGAGAGGACTGGAGCCCCTCCAGCGCCTCCCTCTCCGAAACGCCGCCGGCCGCAGCGGCTGCGTCGCCTGGCTTCCGGCTTTTTGCTTTTAGCGTTTTGGGTCTCTAGGTTGTGTTGTATTCAGAGAGGTTTCTTTCCTAAAAGTCAGGCAACGGGGAAAACGGAGGTTGTGCAAGATCGCAGTTACGGAGCAAGGTGCCCACAGTTTGTGCTGCTGCTTCTCCTTAAAAGCCTGAATTATTTCGTATTTGAATTACTTTAGCACCCGTGTTCAGGGGCGATTTTGGGGTTTTTTTTGCTTAAAAACTCACCTTCTGCAGTTCAGTTTCCCTCCCTCCTAAAGGAGGTAATAACTCCCTCATCTCAGGACTCCTCTAAGAGGCTTTCTCATCGGTCTGGAAACGCGTCGAGATCCCTTGGAGGAGTCTAGCACGGGTTCGTGGCCTCGGGATAGCTTCACGCCTGCTCGTTTTTGGCTCCTGGGAGCTGCGGGCTCTCCCACACGCGCCAAAGGGCTGTTGCGGCCTGGGGGAACGGGGATTTCGCACCGCGAGCCGACGGCACGCTGCCTGGTGGGAGCTTCTCGCGGGAGCCCCGCAGCCCGGACCGCTCGGTGCAGGGCTTTCCCGCTTCATCTTCTGTAGGGTAGACGATATGATAGCCCAGCCCGTTCCCAAAGCCCAGCAGGTTTGGCCCCCCCAAAAGCTTGCAGCACAGCGAGTTACTCTTATCTGAGGTCTCAAAGGTCCTTGCAAATACGCGGGGTGCTTTTTGGCCCCCCCCCGGGCGGAATTGGGGTCCGATGCCTTCCTTGCACGCGCGGCGAGATGGCCCCCGTCCGGCTCATAAATGCACGAGGGCCGTGCGTTTCCCCTCCTCGCACCGGATAAACGGCGAAGCTGTGGCTGTGATTCGTTTTTTCTGCTGCCCGGGGGGGGGAGCGCGGAGCCGGCGGGTGACGCGTCCAAGAGCTTCGGGGACGCGCGCGGGGGAATTAGTCACTTGGCGCTAAGGCACCGAAACGCTTTTCCCCTGCCTGAACGCCACGGCCCCGGGGGGATTCGGAGCTCCCTGCTCCTTCTTGCGCGGGCGCTCAAGAAGAAAGAAATGCAGCGGCTTGCCGCAAAAGCCCGCGGGATTTTGGGTCTCCTCCCGGCGCGTCGTGCCTTGCTCGGGTTCAGAGCTGGCGCCGCTGGGGCTCGTCCCCGTCCTTTTTTTTTTTTTTTAACCTCCTATCCGAAATCAGGCCGAGGGAAAAGAGAAGGTCACCGGCGGGGACGCGGTCTGAGCCGCTCCCGTGGCCGGCCGCCGGCCCAAAAAAGGTGTTTTTTTTTTTTTTCTCCTTTCCGTAGGCTAGCCCTTGCCGTTATCTGGTCCCGCTTGATGAGCTAACTGGTAAAAACTCTTTATTTTTGCCCTCTCCTCTTGCGAAAAAAAAGAAGGAAAGCGAGCGGTTGGCTTCTTTCTCGCGAGGGAGTCGGGGAGGGGGGGACCGGCGCGTTTTAGCATCGCCCTGAGAGCGCCCTGCGCCCGCCTCGCGCGTCGACGTTGCCTCCTTTTGCAGAAATCCCGCGCACAGGAAGGCCGCGCGGGTCCGAGGCGCGGGGGTGAAGCCCTGCCGGCGGGGTTGTGGGGGTCCGCGTAGGCCGTGGGTGATTTCTGCAGCGCTGAATCAAATCCTTTGCCCGGCCGCGTGCTCCCGCAGCCGAATTTCCCCTCGCAGCAGGATGCACCGCTCCCGGTTTTAAAGCCATCGGTAACTTTGCACAGACTTCAACGTGCGGGGTTTTGTTTTGTTTTTTTTTTTCCCTTCCCCAAGCCTCAATCATCTTGACGGGATCTGCTGCTTTTAAAACATAACTTTTAAAGCAAACACAGCTTTTAAAGCGTAACGCGGGACTTTCCCGTAGGAAACCTCGTAGCGCCCTAGCGGAGGGAGCGGGACGGACCTTGCACGCCCCTCGGACGCATGCGTTAGCCTTTTCCTCCAAACCGCTGGCAGCAGTTGAAGACGACTGTGTTTTAAAACAAGGCTTAAAAGCCTCTCTGCAAAGCTGGGCACCTGCCCCGGGGAAGGGCCGCGGGAGGGGGGGACGGCTCGGCCGCCCGCGGCCGGCTCCTTTCTCCTTGGCAGCTCCGGCCACGTGACGTCAGGGTGTTTTTCGACCGAGCGCAACAGGATGTCGGAGCCGGCCAAGAGCTGTGTTTATGTTGATAACATTACAAGTATTTCCTCCCCGTTTCCGAATCGGCCGGGAGGGAGGGAGCCAAGGGGGAAGGCAGCGGCGGCGGGACCCTTTCCACGCTCGGAGCCGTGGCCTGCTCGCAAAGGCCGGTCGCAAAGCTCGACGCGAAACCCGGCCGCGAGCTGCCAAGCCCAAGAACGAGCTGCCGGAGCCGGATGGTTGGTCGCCGGCGGCCGACCGCCTTCGGGATACCGAGCGGAAATACGTCGAGGGAGGCGGCCAAAAGCCCCGGGAGCGGAGCAGAAGTTTGGCGATGGGGTATAACCCCCCCCCGAGTCCAAGCCAACCGGCCGCCCCTCTCGTCTGCCCCCGGTGGCAGGGAGCTTCCCGGCGGGGACGGCGCCGGGCCGTTCTTGGTGCGAGCTGGGCTCTCGTCTTGACGTGGAGATCCCCGACGACAGGACCGGCGGGGAAGGGGCTCTCGCCGCCTGCCGCGAGCCTTGGTAGGCAAACCTTCGTTAAAACGTAGCGGCGGCCTTCCTCCGCTGGCGGTTGCCGAAGAGTGAGCTTTCCCCTTTAGCTTTCTACCGTGTTGGCGGTGACAGCTTGCGCCCGAAGAAGTTGGGCTTTATTCCCAAATAAAGGCATGTGGGCTTGCCGGTGCGAACCGTAGCATTTGTTAAACGATCTTTAGTCAAAGCGGGATGCAGGAGTCTGGCAGGAGGCACGGGACGAGGGTGCGAAGGCAAGTCACGCTTGCGCCGAGGGCTCCTCGCGGCGCTCCAGCCATGCCCCGTCCTTCGTTTGTCTCTCAAGAGGCTGGTTTTGATCTCAGAAACCACAACGGTCCAGGTCAAGAGCGTCTCCAGCTCTGGAGCAGGCCGTTAAAAACGGTTGCGTTGGATACGCTAAGCACGAAGCGTGGCGTCTCACCCGTGCCGAGTGCCGTTTTCCCGCGGGTCCACACCACGGGGCGACGCTGCGGGACCCGAGCGGATACCAAACCCGCCGACAGGCCCTCACGGGCAAGCCGTTTCCGCGTGCGGATGAGGCACGGTCGGCAAAACTTCTCGGGCTGCTCGCGCTCGGGTAGGTGGGACCTCAACAACGTGTTTGCCGGGCTGCGCCGGAGCCAACCCTCCCGCCCGCAGGCCCGGGGCTGCCCGCCGAGCGAGTCCGGGGAAAGCCCTTATCTCGGCGACGTGGCTTCCTTTCAGGTCGCGGTTTATTTGACCTTTCGGTCGTTGAGTAAGTTCAGTTTTTGCCAGGTTTTCTTCAGCGGCGAGGGGGGAAAAATGCAAAGCGGGTGGTGCTGGTGGGAGGCTACTCTGCAGCTGGGTGGGATTGGGAGGAGCTCGTCTTTCTGGTGCTGTTCCCAGGGCGCTCATGACTTCAGGGTTGTCCGTTTGCCCAGGGTTTGGGATGGGTCTCGGCTGAAGCTCATTTCAGCGAGCCCGATGAGAACGAAGAGCGTGGGCTGAATTTAAGCGAGGGCGATTGAGAGCGAATATCGGGGAGTAAGACCCTTTCTTGGCAGCGTCGCAAGTTGACTCGGACATGGGATATCGCAACCTGCTCCCTGGAGATGCTGCAAATGCAGCTGGAGAAAGGACGAGTGCATGACATAGGAAATAGCTCCATAGCTCGACAGCAAGTACCGATGGGTGGCGCCTACAGAGGTGTCTCGTAGTGCTTGGGAAGCGCTTCCCTGGGAAGAGCGGGGCCGTACACGGCTTGGACCCTGCTCCGGCCAAGAGTGGGACATTTCCCACCTTGCTCCTGTTCGCCTGTGCTTCTCGATCCGTCCCTCTTCGGGAGGAGATAACACGTTTTTAGGAGCTTTTTGAGATCTACAAGGGGAAAAAACACCATCAGAACCGTCTGTTTGTGTTCGAAAGGGTTCGGGGGGAAAGCTTGGGGGTCGCTGCCGGGAAAACAGTTTTATTGGTGTCATCATCGTGTGATTTTGCAGGACGTTTCCGGAGAGGAGAAGTACAGCGTGTGCCATGCACGTTCAGATTATTTTAGGTTATTATTTATAGCATGGGTGTATGTTTCTTGTGCGTTTAGTGAGCGAGGGCAAATGCGCTGGGCATTGCACATGCGAGAGGTCCCTCCGCCCCGTCCTGAGCCGCTTGGCGGGCACACGTTGTACAGCTCGGACTTCGCTGCTGCAGAGCTTTTGTTTCTAGGCACAGAGCTAACAGGTCATAAATGTTGCTTTTGTCAGGCTACCAGAAATCCAGAAGAAGCTGTAAAGACGTCGTAATCCACCCCGACCAAATTCTAAAGTGAATAAAGAGGATGCAGTGTGCTGCAGATAGGCAGCAGCTCTGTAAATCCTGCTGCCGTGCCGCTGGAGATGGTGAGGAGGAGCAGGAGAGCTAGTCCACTTGCTCCCTCTCCTCCTTCTGGCCTCACAGTTCTTGGGCATTTGGGGTGAAGGTCCTTTGCCGTCCTCTTCCCACACATTGCATTTAGGTTTTCTCAAAGAAGACTTATTTGCACCCGCGTTCTTAATTGCCCCTAAAACCAAGTACTTAACCTTCAGCGCCGCATTCCCGAGCTTGCTCCTCTATGCGGATTTCTGTTCTCACCCAAAATTCGCTCGCTCCCTGCTTCAGCTCTGTTCGCCTTGGCTAGTCCATTGTCGTCTCCTGCTGGGGATGTGTGAACGCGTGCATAAATCTTTCCGGTCTGAATACGAACAGTGACCCCTGCTGCACATGTAAGTCCTTCCTTCCAGTGGCGTGCACACAAGATGCGCAGCAGGGTCCTTGGTTTGGAGGAGTCTGGGGTCCATTGCATCACGTGGTCAGTAACTGTTCTTTGCTCTCTTCCCCAGGTCAACATGGATTTGTGGGTCTTTCTCCTTTTGCTTGGAAGTGGCCTGATAAGCGTAGGTGCTAACAATGTTACGACAGGTAAAATACGCTCCTTGTCTCCTCTCTTTGTCTCTAAACCGTCTTTCGGCTCAAGGGAGTAAGCGCTCACCTGCTTGATGGCTGGATGGCTTGGCCCTTCAGCCCTGGAGTTCACTGTACAGGTGGCTGAGAGAGCATGGCAGGCTGGAGGTGCTCCTAAGTGGGACTTGCAGATTTTTCCTGTAGCAAATATTGATCCTCTCTTGCAGTGACTGTAACCTTTCTCGATCTCATAGATGTATTTAAGCTATCTTCTTTGATAGGAGTCACCTCACCGTATGGTGTAATGCATTCTCTGCCTTGGACTTGGGGTTGTTTGGTTGTTTTTCTGCTGCTTTTCATCCGTGTGCTCACAGTAACGCGCATCTCCAGCAGCTAAATCCTTCGGTGCCACAGAAGGGCGTCTCACGGAGGTCCCCTTGCGATTTCCTTGTTTGCAGAGCCGCCCACGACTGTGCTCACTTCCCCCAGGAGTCCCATCAAAGCAACGACAACAGGCGTGGAGAGCAGGACGCCGACTAGCGCACCGAGCCTCAACGGCAGCTCCCCAGCGACTGTTTCCACCGTGGGGCCGGAGCTGCCTACAACGGCAGCGACCAGGCCTTCCCCTACCACCACCGTGGTCGGTCTCAACACCTCCACCCTCGGGGCAACCCTGCCCGCGCCTCCGGCCACCTCTGCTCTCCCCAGCGCGACACCGTCTGTCCCCAACGCCGCTCTGCCAGGCACAGAAGAGGAGTCGACAGAGAGGAATTTCAGTGTGACGGTGACAACTCAAGAGACCTCTTCCGCTTCCCACAATGGTGGGTGGTTTTTTTCACTTCTTCCTCTCCAGATTTCCTTACCTCTTGTTTCTTTTCCCTTCTCTTGTTTCCTGAGAATAAAAGGAAAAAAGACTCTTTAGGGCAAATTCCAAGATGATCTAAAATAGTATAACTCACTGAAGGGACTAGATCAAAACAGATTTATCCTACTGAAGGTCTGGGCTTTTTAGTTTAAACAGGAAAACAACAGCACAACGGCCCCCTGGAAGCAGTAGTTTGGCGCCAACGTGCTAGGGTACGAGAAGTCCTAGGATCTCGTTCCACTTTCATCACAGAGGGATTTCAGCTCTTTCTGTGGTTTTCTGAGTGTAAAATAGGGCTAGGGCTGCACAGCTCCCAGGTGCTGGCCAAAAAGTTGAGCCTTAATGGGTCTGTCAAAGCAGTGGTAATAAATCTCCCTGGGATTGTGCTCAGCTGCAGAACTTTGATTTTCCACAGTGTTGCTACACAGGCCTTTTATTTGTATTTTGGTAGCAACCGTGGGCTACAGCCACGCTTTTTGACGCTCATACACAAAAAGGTCCCTATCCCAAGAGACCTGAAACCTTGGTTAGAGGGGGCCAGCGAGGGGTGGGATCTGGCCCCTGGGGAGTGCTGATGAGCTATCTAATTGTCCAAAATTAGCCAAGCAGAGGATGAAGGATGAGGCTGCAGTTCTGTGTCCCATGTGGCAGGGTTTATTCGGGAAGGTGAATGCAGCCAGCGTGGTGCAGGGCGAAGTCCAAAGCCGAGCCTGCAGCTCCTGCAGCATCACTGAGAATTTTACGGTGCCCTTGTGGTTTTGGGAACAGAGCATGGGTGCATCCGGTCTGACTTTCCGTGGCACTAGCTCATGCTGAACTAATGCGTGGATGTGCAAATGCTGCATTTGCCAGCACGTCCTATAATGCTTACGTTGTCAGTCTTTT
Organism: Struthio camelus; assembly: GCF_040807025.1. Lineage (NCBI taxonomy): Eukaryota > Metazoa > Chordata > Aves > Struthioniformes > Struthionidae > Struthio > Struthio camelus. The sequence continues at coordinate 84,056,239 of NC_090945.1, forward strand.
CCCCTTTCCTTGGCCTGATTTAATCTTTCAAAGACCTGGCCAAAGCAGAATCCTCTGTGTTATCATCCTGCTATCACTTCTGCCTTGGCACTTTATGGAAACGTCCCCCACGAATGTAGAGTTTGGCTGTTCAGTGTAGGTTAGGAGCATAGATCAGGCATAAAGAGGCTGAGCTGATTGGAAATCTTAGCTGATCAGTGACTCTTCAGCCCTACTTTGCCCCTTGCTGCATCATTTGGGACCCAGCTTCAATGCTGCCTGCCTCTTGAGCTGGAAACGTTGCATACCAGCACCCGCTGGAGCCTGGAGTGAAAGCCGTGAGGGCGCAGGGTTTAGTGAAGAACCAGGGTTGTTAACTTGGTGGTGAGACAGGACGGATCAAAAAATCAGGTAATATGGAAGAGTTAATGCAGGGAGAAGTCAAGAGTCTAACTAATCCCTTACGGATTAGCTTCTGAAGAGAAAATGGGTGTTGGGTACCTAAATCCCTCTTAAAATCTGTGGCGTCTGGGTGCCCTCCTCCTTTAGGCGTCTTTGGAAACTGCCGCCGGGGAAAGCAGCAGGGAAGCTGTCTTTCCTATTGGTATGGGAAGGGATGTGGCTGGAGGGAGTTCAGAGCCCGCCTTTTTTAGCATCCTGCCAACACAGAAATCATCCAGCTTACTTGCAAACACAGTTCCTCAGAGCTTTTATGCAGAACAAAGGAATCCGAACTAATCCTAAGTACAGTGCAAGTTTAGCTGAGAATGACCCTTTAATGGGACAAATGAAGGCAAAAACCTAAGTAAGTGCTGCTAAGATTTGGATTTTGCAATATGATGTCTACTATCAAGGGGCCGAATTTATATTTTTCATGTCTTGGCTGTGATTTTTATGACTCGGGTTACTGTTTATTCTTAACTCCAGTGGTGCCCACTGTGGCAAGTCGGGCATTGCTGATGCTTCTCACTTCATACCAGGCCTCAGGACAGACGACTGACCTGATCCTTCCTTCCTTTGAGCTAAATTACCAAGGAGCAAAAATTAGCACTGGGGCCACCCTTTTGATTTAATCTCCATGGGAGAGGCGGATATCAGTCATTGAGCAGTTAAGCGGTCTCCTATATGAGATGGCTCAAAGGAGGCGTAGCTCAAGGGAAGGAATGGGGCAGGAGATCCTCGGTGAATTATGGTGTCTACAGGCAGTTCCTGCTTCTCTCCGCTTAAAGACCTTGTCCACCACCCCACGCCACGGTCCTGCACATGCAAAACGAGGGCATGGCGGGCCCGTGCCTGTGGCATCAGGTGGGGAGAGCCACAGTCCGCTCCCGGCTCTGCCGCCGACCTGCTCTGGAGCCTTGAGACTGGCCCTTCAGCCCCCCGCGCCCCCGTTTCCCGCGCGTATGGAGGCGTTGGGAGGGATGCTCTGCCCTGCCGTGCCGCGGGGCAGACCCGGTGAACAAGGTATTCCTTCCAAACTCAAATGTCAAGAAGCGGAAATGAGGCGACACCGCCTCGTAGCGAAGCTGCCTTAAACTCTGCGGCCAAAACTATTACAAGTGGTTAGAACAGCACGGGTGGCCGGAAGGGAGAAGGCTTCGTTCACAGGTTTGCTCTGTTTTCCCCAAGATGAAACAGCCAAAAAGGCAGGTAGAGGCTTCTCTTGGACACTCGTAGTCCCTGCCCTCCTGCCCAACTGCTTTTAATTGCACTCTTGGCTCAATCACTCTTTAATGCACACCTATTATCTCTTAATATTAAACTGCTAATGAATTACACCAGTGGCTTGCTTATGATAGGCTTAAATGGATTATGTCATTAAGAGCAGTGTGTTTATAGATGTTTATGGCTCGGCTTCAGTGCCCTCTTTGGCTGTAGAGGCTTGTTTTCCTTAAGAATTTCTTAAGGTAATTTCTTAAGGTACGTTTATTTTTTGCGTATGCCGTTAACCGAGTTCCTTAACAGTGTATCGTAACCTTTATTTTTAAAATTGGCCTTTTTTACAGCAGCCCTCAAAGGTCTCTGCCCGGCTTTTCCCTTAGGGAACGAATCTGCTTGCGCGTTGCCAATTCCACACGCTCAGGCACGACGTGTGAATTTGAAGGTAAATCTTCAAATTTGAGGAGGGAAAAGGAGAAAATACGTGTTTCTTGTTTTCCCCACTGGCTCGCAAACCAAAAGGCAAAATAAGTTGTTTTCAGGCTTTTCTTCATAAGCAGGAAAGCTGGAAATGTCCTTTTGCTCCTTTTTTCTCTACTAATAAGTGAACGCTGAAGGTCATTTTAATCTCATGCTGTAGTAGCTCTCATTTGACAAGGAAGACTTGCAAGAAGATTACTGGATTTGTTACTGCCTCAATCTGTGATCTTTCCTTACTTATTCAAATGTGTATTTCTTTGTTGCTAAGAGAGTTTCTTTTTATTTTTTATGCAGGTAACTCTGACAGAAGAGGTAAGAATCTTATATTTCACTGCTCTTTATTTAGACATTTTCAGAAATATTCTGCTATGAGGTAGCTCCCCTTGATGACACAACTCAAAAATTACTATTACGAAACGTATCAAGCCCTTTAGAAGAGCTGTTGACATACTGATCTCCGAATAAGTGCTAGGCTTTTGTGTTGAAAAATAAATAAATTCAGCCCCAACCGGTACCTGTCCTACTGGATATGAGAAGCTGCTGCTCAACGCTTCAAAAATATCAGCATTAGCTTTCCTTAAAGTTGGAGGCACAATTTGCAAGAAGCTGTTCAAGAAATTTCCTTCTATTTTGGCTGATGAATTGGCCTTACTGATATCGCCTGGCTCTGTTTGATCGGGAGAGTTGTTCTGCGGATGATGTGAGTAATTATTATTCTCCTCAATTCAGTTGGCAAGCTGTCATAAAAATCCATTTCTGTAATAGTTTTTACCCTCGTTTTTTCCATCTCCGATTGGATGACTTCGTTCAGGGAATTGAGATCGCTAAAAGCATATTGGCAATTACACGTTGCTTTAGCCGTACAGGAATTAATGAGACCAGAGGTATAGCTAGAAACAAGCTCTCTGGGTGCATTTCATCATTATTCCGATCAGTATTTCAGCTTCATAAACTACATGATGATCCAGTTAGACGCGCTTTGGTGTGCTTAACTCGTGCTCTCCTGCTGGTGTGGATGGTATAAATGCAAAGACCAAAGCGCTGCAATATTTGTTATCAATGTGTCTGAGACTGGACATTGGCGTAGTGGAAACAAAAGGGACACAGGCGCGAGAATTCATTTTTGAAAATGCTTAAACGCTTGCAGAAATGCTCTGCATCATCCCCGCAGGTCTGGCACAGCTTGTAGGTTATTTAGTGCTCTCTCTGGCGCTGTTAATCCGTTGTCCCGAGAGCACAGCAACAACAAAAATGGCAAAAATCTGACTTTCTAACGCTGGTGCTGTTAATATTTTCCATATCCTGTGGCTTAGAGGATTATTCTGGGGGATCGGTCAGAAATCCTGGTTCTCTGGTACCGAGAAGCAGCGCTAGGAGCAAAACTGGGATGTTGTGATTTTTTCTTGCCCCTTGGTGTAGGGTTGGTTCGCGGGTAGGTTTTTCTGACATACGCACGTCTTTTTTTTTTAAATCATCCCCCCTTACCAATATAACGCTCACTGAGAAAACAGACGTAAGGTATAGCAATAGCAAGCTGAGATCGCTTGTATGGCTTTTCCATAGAAAGGTGAAACTCTGCTAGATTAAGGGGGCTTTACCACTAAGCCCTTTTAAGTTAACCAGACCTGGAAACCTGCAGCAGATTAAGACCAGATTCGTTGACTTCTGCAGGACTGATCAGTGCGGGATGAGCTCTGCTATGAACTGAATGTCTTTGAGCTTGTGCTGGAGTTTTCTTTCTTTAAGGAGTATTTGGAGCAAAAACTAAAGCCGCTTCACGAAGTCATGAGCCCTTGGCACGAATGGCTCCTGACATCGGGAAAGGGAATCACGAAACGATTTTGAATCTCTGGTGTTGGGAAGAGGAGAGATAGGTAGTTTGCCTGCCAAGGAAGTTACATGAATAACCTCATTAATGATATTCCAGAATTAAAAGCCCTGCTGACGAATTGCTGGTTGAGGGTTATTGTGAAGGAGAGAAGCAGACAAGCGCTTTTCCTCCAAGTTAATGAAAACCTTCTGCATCTTATTTCTCACCTTCATGCTGTCGAGGGGGTTGGCCCACAGCCGTCAGTAATACAGGCGCTTTGGCAGAGCCATTGCAAGTGATAGGAGACGTTGCGGGGGAGTGCGTGCGGTGCGGTTTGCGCATACGTGTGCGGGTACCTGTCTCTCTTACACCACAAACAGAGCTGCTGGTGCTTTGGGCAGAGACCTGCAAACCAGTGGCGGACTTTGCCGCAAGACGAGCTTTGCCTCAGATACTCTTTCCGCAACGCCGTTCGATGCACAGATTTTCAAACCAGAACCACAGTTACATCCCCCGGTCCGACCCCTCGTGTAACATGTGGCTGTTGCCGAAATTTCAGGCAGGACTGAGTTTTTGATGCAAAGGCTTAGATCTGGATTAACTCTTCGGCCGTAACCGTGGAGGAGGTAGGACTAGCTCAGCAGTGGTTCCTTTAGGCTGGTGCTAGACGCACGGGGGCTTACAGAGAGCGGCTGGAGGGGAGTCCCTCTCCTGCTCCTTCCTCCCAGCCCCGAGGACTGCGGCCTCGGTACTGTCAATAAATCTTTGCACTTGCCGCCCTGTTTACTAGGATGAGTTTTTCTTTGCCAACCCTGCTTATTTTTATAGCTCGAGCAATAGGACGGAGAACGTGGACATGCCAAATCGTAGCTTCGAAACCGCATCAAAATAACCAGACCCAGGTTTTTAGTGCAGAAAGCACTTAAATCTTTTTTCTCGGTACTAGCATTCAGTTATCCAGCTGCCAATTTAATGAGTAAAAGCTTAGGGAGAAACCCATCCCTGGGCAAACACGGATTCCTGCCGAAGCCCGAGGAGTCATTCCAGGTGAACGTGGCCCCTTTTGCTCTCCGGGAGGTCTCTGACACCGGGCACGTCCCCCTTTTTAGAAAAAGAGCCAAAATAAACTGGCATTCCAGTGTCTGATCTTGTTATCTTCAATAGCTTCATTTTTTCGTGTTTAAAATGAGGGTCAAACTTCTTCTTTTGGCCAACTTTGGAACCCAAGCCGGGACTCGTCGGGACGGGGGCTCTTGCAGCACCTTGCAATGCTTCCATCTCCTGCGGCGTGGTTCGAAGTCTTTGCTTTTCCTGGAGCTGATTTTAACCAAATTCCTGCCCTTCCTCTTTCCCCCCTGCTTCCTTTTTCACCCCTGGTTTTTGTACGCAGGATACTGCCCTAGCCTTAATTCCCAAACCTGTGCCCAGCCACGCGGGCGCATTTGCAGGGCTCACCACGTCTGTTGGAGAAGGAGGAACCTGCTGGGGGCCCGCGAGTTTGCTCCCACCCGGGCTTTGCCCGGCGAGCCGGTCAGCAAAGGGGGATTAAGAGCTGTGGCGGAAAACCTCTAACTCACGCTGGCTCTGCCCCGTGGCCACGCGCGCAGCTCCTGCTCTGATAGGCGTCGAGCAGCACTTTGGAGCAAGCAGGCTCCTTCGGTTCCTGCTTGGAAACACTGTTTTAGCCATGTTTCCTAGTGGGTAGAGCAATGAGTGAAAACTCACGTTATCTCTTTGTACTTATCCCGTGCCGTCACCTTTCTGCAAGACCAAACGATGTCCCCTCTCTCAGCTCCTCTCTCCGCAAATGCGGATAACCCTATTTTTGCATTCGAATGCCCAAACGTGAGGTGCGTGGCAGAAAAGGTAAGGGCTTGGCTCGGAAACCCCACGTTTACTCTGCCGCGCTGCTCTTGCCTTTGGAAAGGATCGCGGTGGGTAGCGCTAAAGCTCCAAGTGAGGGTGAAGAAGAGGGATTGCGTGCAAGTAAACCATCCTGCCCTCGGCTGCTGGGCGACATACAGACTCAAGGGCATGATGGATGAAAAAAAGATATAAAGACTTGCAGGACTAGGCAAGTTTTGGGTTTTGATTCTGTTTGCAAAGCTAGGTCGTTAAAATCGTTACAACAAGTGATATCTCTCGTGCAGGATTGAATTTTACTCTTTCAAAGTGAGAAATTGTAAAGCTGTTTGCTCTGTTGCCGGATGGCACCGGCTGGTTTGAGACAGTTGTTAACCGCCCCTTTCTTTTCCTTTTGCAGATGAGACTCCGATTATAGCTGTAATGGTGGCCCTGTCCTCCCTTCTAGTCATAGTATTTATTATTATTGTGCTGTACATGTTAAGGTAAGACATGCTTTTAGCGCTGACTTCCCTTATTTGACAGAAATTAATTACTGCGCAAACAGGAATAAGCAAACGGCCGCTTTCGATCGTGAATCTTTTGTTCTGTTTCCTAAGCTAAGCAAGACCGATGCAGGCAGCCTTTTAAAAAGGAACCTAGGAGGATAATGAAAATGCCGTTTTGGTAATTTAATCAATGGAGCTTATTCCTTCGCTAAAACGCTGCTGCTGGCCAGCCTGTGTCGGAGGCGGCTGCGGGAAGAAGTCTCCCTGCTCTGCTGGGGGCTTGGAGACCTTCCCTGCAAGGCGCTATGTTGCTGCAGCTTTTTAGTAAGATTAGGCGGTGCTGTCGCTGGATCTGTGATGTACTTTTTTAGGTCCGTTTTTAAAGAAACCAAACATCCGGGCTGCTCCAAACTACATCCTCAATTCCAAACTACATCCTCAATTCCCAGCTCCCGAGCGTGAATCTGCTCAGCTACAAAAGAGCGTTTATTCACCTGCAGTAAACATTTCAATTTGCTAACTGTTCTGGTGATTAAATCATGATAATAATAGTAAAAAAAAGGCAATTTCCTTAGTGGTGGAAAAATTCCCTTCGTTTCTTGGCTCAGGGCCTGGCTTCGCAGCAGTGAAGTCGCTGAGATTTTTTGCCTCGAGAGTGCTGCGGTGGCAGCGGCGGCGTTTGAGTCCTCCCCGCCGGGAGGGTTTTTACTCTCCCTGCCCCGACGATTCAGCAACAGGCTTAACTTGAGGCGACGGGCGCGTATAGCAGACGCTTCGGGTTAAAAGCCCACGGAGAAACGCTTCGCTGAACAAGGACGGATTAAACGCGCGTTTTGGGCGCTTTGCTGAATGAGGCTATGCAGCAGAAGCTCCCGGGGGCGCCTGCTGTAAAAACCCTCCCGTCCCTCCTCGTTGCCTGCAGCCTTCGGACTCTCGGTTGGTTAAAAGTTGCGCTCTGGGGTTTTATAGCTCCCGTTAGTGCCGTTTGCTCGTTAGCCTTAACAACTCCTGGATGCAACAGCGGATTCGTGCATTCTTGAGAAAGGGAAACACCATTCGAAGTCGCCTGGACTTGGCCTCCAACGGGCACCACCTGCTTTCTGCAGGAGCAAATTTGTCTTCCTTTTACAGTTTCCAAAACCCTTGCGGTTACACTCAGATCAAATACACGGAAACGGCAAGAAGCAACACATGCTGAGACGGTGGCACGCAATTAGTGCCAAATTCGGACATCTTTCTGCAACATGAAATAGATATTCCTCACCGCAGAACTACCTGCTGCGCCCTGTTGGGATGCCGGTCCTGGGTCTGGGTCGCACCTTTGCAGCCGGGAAAACGGGGAGGAAAATCCTGCCTGCCTGCCTGCCCCGGCGGCATTGAATTTGCAGCTGATAGTCTCCTTTCGCTCGCACTTTGTGCAACTTGGAAAATAGGTTTGAAGACAGGAAAAAATCAGGGTCCGGGGCGGGCGAAAGCTTGGCTGCTCCACAGATGCTGCCAAGGATGTGTGGAAGTTAAAAAAAAGTCAGGAAGTAAATGGAGAAAAAGCACGCTATAGAGCATAGACCTGAGTGGGCACTTGTCATCCAGGAGCTGCCCTGGCTGAATCGATAGGTAACTCCTAACTTTCTGCACTTTCTTTTCTTCGATAGGTTCAAGAAACACAAGCAAGCAGGGAGCCACTCTAACTCCTTCCGCTTGTCCAACGGCCGGACGGATGACGCAGGTGAGGCCTGTGCTTTATACGTTGGTGCCGCTCGGGGAGCAAAAGCACTGTGAGTCTCGGGAATGAATAAGCTGGATTCCAAGGTGTGCAGAACAGGTCAATGAAGACGTTCTTCAAAGGGCAGCGAACGCTTTAGTCGCGGGGCGTTTTTTTTTTTCCTTTTTGAAAACGGTCGCTCTCAAAAAGAGCAGGTAGTCAGCCAAAGGCAGCTACTTACATAATCAGCAGTTCTCCTAAAACAGATTGCAAAAATTACAAAAGTGCCATAAAAGCCTCAAAATGTCGAAACCAGGATATTTTTTTCCCCTCTGGGGAATCTCACAGGACAGAGCAGGGCTCCCCGCAGTGATCTGCCAACCACGCCGTGGCTTCCCCGTTTCCAATGCGGTAGTGGCACGTGTGCAGCCTTTCGGGCACGCGGCCAAAGTAAGAGCTGGTTGCATATTTTATGTGACCTTATGAGAACACGGGACATCTCGAAGAGGAACGGGAAAACACTTGTCAAGTACTGGTTTGCAGGGGTGGTTTGCTGGGAGTCTGTAAAAGGGAGACCGAAGCTTGTATGCTGTCTGGTTATGTTCTTAAAAGGTATATAAAGGGGTTCTTGAACCCCTTTGAGAATAATATAAATGGTGGGAATAACGTAAGTGGTGGGAATAATGTAAATATTATGCCAGAAAACAGCACTGTAGAGGTTCAGGAGTGCCAGTGAGTTGGCACTGCAGCAGTTTGAGCCCAGTGAAATGAAGCCCCTCGGGACCCCCAGGTCAGCACAAATGATTTCGCTCTCCTGCACGACATTTTTGCCAAAGAAATATTTTTTCATCTACATTTTTATTTGTTTCTTGCTCTGGGCTTCCTCCTTTTTTACATCGTTTTGGCAAGCGGTTATAAAAAGAAAGTGCTCTTCCCAGCTTGCATTCACGTGGCGGAATGTTTTCCCTCAAGTGGTTAGTATTAAAATGTATGATCACTTCCAAAAACTAGCTACTGAGAATTCCTCTGGAGTTTTCACAATACCTGTTTGACTCCGATGAACAGGAACTTGAGAGAACCCATCTTGGCAAATAGTTAAATACCCTTCTAACCCTTCAAATTAAGGTGACAGCTGAATAAAACTCGAGCATCTTGCGAATATCTTCATGCTCACTGTAGACACCAACCAACCAAGCAGGGAAGACAAAGCAGGGAATTCGTTGTATTTTCTTTATGAAAACCTTTTCAGACCTCTTAGATACACACAACGACACGCAAATCCATATGGTAAAGACACCCAAAAATGACAAATCCAATGAGGAGGTCTTAGGCGAGCCTGCTGTAACGTGCATGACTACGTTAGGACATTGGGCTCCTGCTCCTGTCCCCGTCGCTGCCGTGTTTTGTGGCTTTGAGGCAGCGCGCAATCGGTCAGCGCTCGACCTTCTACGAGGCGTTGGAAGACCTTCGTATGACCAAACCGTCCCCAAATCTTCGTGCGGGAGGGAAAAATGGAGGAGCGGGGATAGCTAGGGCGCGCAGGGGCCCCGTGCCCGCCTTCGCTCATGCCCGCGTCTCCCCTTGCAGAGCCGCAAAGCATGCCGCTGCTCGCCCGGTCGCCCAGCACCAACCGCAAATACCCGCCTCTACCCGTCGAGAAGCTGGAGGAGGAGATCAACCGGCGCATGGCGGACGACAACAAACTCTTCCGGGAAGAGTTCAACGTGAGTGCTTTGGCTTGATCCCCTCTCCTCCGAGCGCCGGCCCAAGGGCTCGATTCGCGGCAGGCGATAGGAACGGGACGTTTGGTTTAGGGCGGTGTTTTGCTGCGGCCGAGCCGGTCCGGGATGTCGCTTGTCTTTCGGAGCGGCGCGGAAACCTTCTCCGTTATTCTGCAAAGCGCCGGGGCTTTGTTGCAATCGCGGCATTAGTTATTCTTCAGCCGCCGAGGAATTTCGTCGTTTAGGGGGACGAAGAGCTTGACAGAGACGGGATTCAAATGCTCCGTCGTCCTTTGCTTGAATCCTGCCTCCCGGCCGGGCTGCCATCAGGGTAGGGCTCATGACACGCGGTGGAAAAAGGCTGCTCTGGCTGCGCGGAGGCAAAGCAGCCAGGACACGACCGAGCGGCCTGCGCGGGGATTTTTACGGGCCCGTCACAAGACGTGCGGCGAGGCGTTTGCCTCCCTAGCTGGGCGAGTGGGGACGCTTGCGCTGTTTGCCCGCGCGGTCCTGTCTGCCCCTCGCCTGCTTGCCCTTTGCAGAGCTGTCCTTCCTCTTCAGGCATCTTCAGGCCTGTTGTCCTCCTACCGCTTGTGTTAAAACCGATCTTGGTTTTATTTACTTGGGCCTGCCCCTCCCCTCCCCTGAGGGGCCCTTCTCTTCCCTTTGCGGCAGCGTGACATGATAACCAACTTGGGGAAGTCACATGAATGCGACGGGTGACTGAACCGATAAGACGAGGTGCTGAGCGGCTCTCTGGCTGGCGCCAGGCAGCGTGCTGAAGTAAATGCCGAAGTAAACGTAAAGCAATATGGTGTAGTTGTTTGAAACCCACAAACAGCCAAACCAAGAGCTCTGGCAGGGAGATATAAATGACCCCACTTATCTCAATGAGCTGTTAACCCTGAAACTGAAGGATGGCGATTTATAAGACAACGGTTAGGCCTTCAGCGCTGATCATTTTTGGCAGTAATGCAGCGCTGATCCCACAGTAGCAGATCGTCTCTTCTGAAGCGTGCAAAGGCTCCTCCTGCTCTTGCCAAGCTGCAGCCTCTCGTGACGTTGAGCCTGAGGCAGTTGCATCTTGGCAAGGCGAGAGTATGCGACGCTGTGAAAAGCGCCGGGGCGGGGGACAAAGTTAAACAACCAGGCTGAGCACCCCAGCGCGCTCCGCCAGAGCTGCTGAGCTGCCTGGCTTCCCCGTTTGGCCCAATTCGTTAAAGAAGATCTACTCTCGTTTTGAACGTCTGCGCTGCCAAGGTTGCGTCTGCAGACGCCCGGAAGGCGTCGGAGGTTTTGCTGCCACCTTGCGTCCGTGGGTCCTGGCGGTCCGTATATCATGTCCGGAGGGGATTTGCGCTCCGTGCTAGGGCTCAGACTTCAATGTCACCTAGAGCTCAGCGGGACAAGAGGCGGCGCGGCCGAGCGGGGCGGGCGACGCACCTCGCGCCGCAGCCCGGGCGCTCCCCTACCGCTCGTCTCCTCCGCGCGGGAGCACCCGTCAGCTCGTTTTTACCGCGGTAGCGCGACCGGCCCCGGGAAGGGGGAATCGGATGGCAAATCTCCTTTTTTTTTCCTGCCGTTTCAGGCTCTCCCAGCGTGTCCCATCCAGGCCACGTGCGAAGCGGCTTCCAAGGAGGAGAACAAAGAGAAGAACCGCTACGTGAACATCTTGCCCTGTAGGTCGCCGCGCGTCGGGCCGCTCGGCGCGGCCGGGGCGAGGGGGAGCGCGGGGCGCTGCTGCCTTCCCGCCCCGCGGGGCGAGGAGGGACCCGGGGACAAAAGCCCGGGAGACCCCCTCGAGTGGTGACTGAGTAGCAGGAAATCAGGATTAAAGCAACGGCGGTGTGGTTTTGCACGCCGGCCGGGGACCCGCGTGTGCTCTAGCTTCGAATACGTGCTAGAAAGTGCTCCCTGCAGCCCGGCGAGACGGCTCCGAGCTCCTCGCGTCGCTGCCCACGGCCCCAGGGGCACTTTTGGCTTCTCAGCCGCTAGGTACGAGCACGGGCAAAGCCGGCTGCTCCGTTTAAAGCGTAGGAAAGGGGAGTCTAGGGAAGGCGAGGGCAAACGGCGCTCGGCTGCGAGCCGGAGCCGGGCTCTGCTGCGGCTACGCGGAGGCGAGCGCACGGAAAATTGAGCCGAGCAAAAATGCCCAAGCCGGCAGCTCTTGCTGAGCCGCGTACGGCTCCTCCGCAGGATATTTGCGGAGCTGGGGGCTCGGAGGCTTCGCACTGCCGACTCGGAGTTCCTCAAATGTAGGCGCTCTGCGGCTGAAAAGCTTCGCTGTGTGAGGTTTAGCGCTTCGCTGGACTTAAGCCCGGAAGAGTTTGGGGGCATAAAGTCCTTTACGGGTGCGGCGAAGCCGATCTTTGGGGATCTACCAAGCCTGGGAACCCAAAACAGTATGTGGCTCTCTTGGTATGCCGCGTTTCACGGGTTTTGTTTTTTAATGCCTAATTTTCCTTTTCCTCCAGACGATCATTCCAGGGTTCATCTGACGCCCGTGGAGGGGGTTCCCGATTCTGACTACATTAACGCCTCCTTCATTAACGTAAGCTCTCGGGTGCTTTGATGGGCAAATCCCCAGCTGGTGGGCCTCGTGCCACCGTGGCTGGTTTCACCAGAAGCCTGGCTCGCTCTGCGTGTGTGGCTTTTACGGGGTGTGACTTTTGTCTGGAAAAGGATCGTACAGAAACAACTTTCTTTGTTAATGTCTCCCTAGCTTCTCTGGAGGAGTAGACTATGCTTTTTTCTTATCTGGTAGCATTTATATAGCTGCGGTGGAGCTCACTGTTTCCCGCTCTGCTTCCTGACCCCCAATGAACGTGGCCCGGCGATTCGAGTAAGAGGCTGAGAGCCAGGGCTAATAAATTCTGTTTGTAGCTCTGCCATTGCTCAGCTGCTTTGCCACGGTCACATCTCTTCACACCTCCCTTTTTTCCCACTTCTAAAATAACGAAAATGCACTTAGGCTCCTTGCGGTGTTGCAAAGCCAAGCCTGCAGGTTTAGAAGGGATTTGGTAGCCCGTCCTGGATGAGTAGAAGACTTCTGATTAATGACTGATTAATGGTGTGGCTGATTAATCGTTGGAAGTTCCCAACTTCCACAGATGGGGTATGAAGGGCGTGAAAAAGAAATCAAGCAACCTAGCTAAAACGTCCTTAGGAGCAGAGCAACCTTGGCCGCCTCTGCTCTTAGCAGTCAGCAGGAGTTTTGCCACTTACGAATGCAGTAAGGAGCACGCCTTTTGCAAGTGAATTTGATTTCTTAAGGAGAAAGGATGTAGCTTGACTTCTCCCTTTTATTTCATTTAAACTTGACTTTCTAGTCCTCATATTGATACAAAATCCTGGTTTTTATTAATGAGCATGCTGTTCCTCAGGAGACAGATTTGCCTATGAGGCAGAGAGGGTGGGTACAGCGCTGGCCTGGGGCTGGGGAGATCCTTCTGCACAGGCTCACTGTATGGCTTTGGGCATTTCCCTAAACATCGCTCTGCCTCTGCCCCATGAGTAAATCAGAGATAATAAGCAGCAGATAACTCATTCTGGGGTTTTACCCTGCGTGCACACAACACCTAGCCGGGCAGAACTGCAAATGATGGTGGGGACGGGCTGTAGGTGGTAATACAGCTCCAGCGGGAATCACAGTGGGAAAGGTAACATGAAAAAGTAGACGTTGAGAGAGAGAGAGAGAGAGAGGCACAGGAGGAGAAGCGAGACCCCAAAGAGCTTTTTACTTACTTCAGCAATATATATATTTTGCCATTAGGAAATAAAAGAAACTCCTGGGAGTTCAGCAACCCTTATTTCCCTGAGATGAGCGCTGATTTTCACGTGATGCTGCGGGTGCCGTGTCTGATCCCAGCGGCGGGGTGAGCGGATACCGCCTCGTTAGTGCTCTGTGCCCGTTCCCAGAGCAGACGAGCGCGGGCCGCCTTGCTCCAGGGGAAGGTGTCTGCGCTCAGGGATTTTCCATTAATTTTGCCACGCTCTCAGCGCTGTTCCCCCCTGCAGAGCCTGCAGCCGGTCCTCTGCACCGCGGCGAGCGTCCGAGCGGGCAACATCTCAGTTTATTAATGATGTAGCAACGCTTCATGACTCTTGTCTCAGAGAAATACTCATCCTTCATTTTCCTTCCTTCTGTTTTGTGTAGGGGTACCAAGAGAAAAACAAGTTCATTGCTGCACAAGGTGAGCTCTCCGGTTTTCTAGTTGCTCTGCGTCATGCGAGTGGTCCTCGTGGTCTTGCCGCTGTCGCCGGGTCAAAATGCAAGGAGGCTTGTCTGGTCCCTGGGTTGTTCCCAATGTGGCTTTTCCTGTATTCCCATCAAAGAGCAGCGCTGGATGCGTTGGCGAAGGAAGACAACCTCCTGTCTCTGAAATGCTGGTGGCTGGAGGCTGTCCGAGGGTCTCTTCCCTGGGCTCGCCAGCGCATCAGCCCATGCCCCACCACATTGCCTTTCCAGCCCGAATCGCGGCTGCAGGTGGTGGTGGTGCTCTCTGAAAGTACTGCCAGGTAGTCGCTTAATTAAATATCCGTAATAAAGTGGAGAAATCCGCTGTTACGGAGCGCGAGCCAAGGAACACGGGCTTGCAAACGCCATCTGTAGCCCTCCGGTGCTCTTGGTTTCCATGTGCTGGGAGCCTGACTGTCAACCTGGGCCTCCAAAATCACTGTGTCGAGTGGCAGGAGGTTCATGCCGGAAATAGGGGCTGATAGGAGCGCAGGAGATGCTTTGCTCTTCCAACTTGCACGGGCAGCGGTGGAGGGTGTTGCTAAGGTGTTGCCGATCATCGGCTGCTGCAACAACCCTGCTGGGCCACCGACAGTTCACACGCCTGGAAATCGCCTTCCCCTTTCCCTAGCTCTTGTTGGAGGCCGAAGGCTGGATCTCGTCCTCCACCAATACCCGGCTGGGGTAAAGCTTTCGTTGGGGTTTTTCTTCTGGCTCGCCCTCAGGCTCAGGCTTGGCAGGGAACGGTTAGGTTGAGTCAGCTCCTTGTCTGGCAGGCAGTAAATAACTATTCCTGTGCCGTGTTTAAATAGGATCTTGCGGTTAAAGCACAGGACTTGGGGGCTGGACTTGAGAGTGCTATTTGTGACTGCCGCAGTTTCCCTGGTTGACCTTGGGCAAGCTCGTTTCCATGCTCTGTTTGTCTGATTTCCCCTTCTGGTGCTAAAAATGGAATTCCTGATCATAAAATATATCCAGTCCCTTTAAAAACCCTGCTATTGTGTGATAGGGCTGTTCTTTGGGATAGCCGACATTCCCAGATACCAAAACGCGTCCTGTGCTGACACCTGTTGGCAAAAAAATTGTTGCATCGTTGACAGCACGGTATTTCTCCCGCTGCCGTCCGGGTGGGTTTTAGACCCAGCACTTGATATCTTACCAGCACTTGCCTGGTTGATGTCTTCTCCTAAAGCCCACATCTGTTTGCCTGCCGTTTAGGACCAAAAGAAGAAACAGTGAATGATTTCTGGAGAATGATTTGGGAGCAAAACACAGCCACAATTGTCATGGTGACCAACCTGAAAGAGAGGAAGGAGGTAGGTGGCGAAACGCTTTCGGGGCAGGTTTCTACCTGGGCGTAGTTTGCATGGAGGCAGAGGTTGGGCCCAAATACACCCAGCACCGGTCTTGCTTGCGAAAGCAAGACTGGAAAATAGGTCTTATGTTCTAAGGTAATTTGGTGAGGCCCTAGTAACCTCCTAATTATAGATCTCAGTGTGTAACGTATGTATACATTTGTGCAAAGTTCCTAGGAGCCCAGCGCATGCGACAGACACAAACCCCGAGCGCAGGGCAGGCCTGACCTGTTTCCAGCAGAGCTTTTAGCCCAATTTTCCTTGGCTTTAGCAGCGACAGGAGGGAGCCAGAACTTCAACGGGTGCATTTTAGTCTGTGCAGCAAGTTGCTTTTGTAGCTCCGGTTGGCTCCATCTGGGCATTTTGCACGGTGCATTTAACTGTGCCACGTTTCCGCTCTCTCAACATCGAGTTTCCCAACTGTAGACATGGTGTGCCGGGAGCTGGGCTTCCCAGGGCACCGTGGCTGGCTGGGAGGCCACGTCCCAGCCACCTGGGACAAGCTTCAGCTGGGACTTTCGAGATGCTAGGCCTCACCTGTGTGGTTTTCTTTCTCCCTAGTGTAAGTGTGCTCAGTACTGGCCAGATCAGGGCTGCTGGACATACGGAAACATCCGGGTGTCTGTGGAAGATGTGACCGTCTTGGTTGATTACACAGTGCGGAAATTCTGCATTCAGCAGGTACTGTGGTCCCCGTCTCCTGTCCCAAGCCTTCGATCTCACATTTTGCATCCCGGAGGCCCTGCCAGGGTCCCCTAACTTTCACGTTGCCCTAGGATGCTCTTGGTGGCTCTTCAGAAGTGCATGTGGAGGGCAAAAGAAGTAAGGAGGCCATCAAGGAAATACAGTTCCTTACATATAAAGAAGTTCAGGGAGAGCCGCTGCCCCCTGCAGCGTTTGGATCAGTGACCACAGCATCCATGTCTCCATTTTCACCAGAGCTATTTAAGATTTGACTTAGCTTAAACACCTGACATCACTGTCTTGAAAGCAACAAAGCTGATTTATAGCAGGTCTGAAATTCAGTCCCGTAATACTGCAGGGCTTGCTCTTACCAGTGCCGTAGTGGAAATGGGGTGGGCACCTGCCCGCAAGGGACGTGGGTACTCACCCGTAGCCACGTAGTGCCTGGCTCCCTGGGCTGAGCAATAAGGCAGATTTATCTCATGAGCTGAGACAAAATCAAGTGCCGTCTGCCTTGGTTTTAATTACTTCCCCATCTGTCGCTACATTTTTCCTCCTCCGAGACTCTGGATGTTTTAGTCACTCTGTTTATTTTCCTAATGCGCTGTGAGGCAGGCAACAAAGAGCTGACGCGTAGGAGACCGGGCGCCTCGATTGAGAACCGAACTAGACGTTGAGCCGGGATCTCCTGAACCTCGCACTTTGCTTTCACATCTGTGCGCGGAGGTTGTTTACTCTCCTCCCTTTCACACAAAGCTGCGATCAGCAGAGGTGTGAGAAATGCGCCTCGAGGAAATGAATGAGTGAAGGCTTCTGTGTGAACCGAGCGACTTCCGAGGGCACGTCGGGGATGAACTACAGGAGCTCCTGCCAGATTGGAGTCCTCTGGGTGGACCCGCAGCAGCCGAGGCTGGGCTTGGCCCCTCTCTCATCAGCCACCTTGTTGGGCGCAGGGAACAGGACAGCAGTTAGTCCCAGAGGAGAACAGGGAGGCCCATCTTGTCCCTTTCTCTAGGAGCTCTAAAAGACACGGGCTCAGCGAGCAGAAGTTAGCCTAGCCCAGTTAACCTCCATGCAGGCACACTTCATAAGCTGCTGCTCTTGTCACAGAGGTTGCCATACGCTCAGTACGAGCAGGGCACTTCTCTGGTGTTTGGCAGCATCCACAGGATGCAAGATATGGTACCGAGCAGTTAAAATGTCATGTTTTTAGAGCTTAATGTGGTCCCCGAGTCCCGGTCCACACACTGCTAGGCCGTGGACATTAGTGTTGCTTAAGCCTTAGAGTTCAGTTTTGGGGCTGTAGCTCCCTCCCGTCTCTGGGTTTAGGGGAAAGGAGATGAATCTAAGTTTCTGTCGTTAATCGGGATACACGGCTGCTTTCCAGGTAGGGGACGTCACAAACAAGAAGCCGCAGCGCCTGGTGACTCAGTTCCACTTCACCAGCTGGCCTGACTTCGGGGTCCCCTTCACCCCTATTGGGATGCTGAAGTTCTTGAAGAAGGTGAAGACATGTAACCCCCAATATGCAGGAGCAATAGTGGTGCACTGCAGGTAAGTCCCGGGGGCGGCTAGCCCTCTCTGCCTCTCCTGCGTTGCAGGGAAAGCATCTTCTCTCTAACACCCAAATTCCTCTGAATGAAGCTGGAATCAGGGATGCGATGGTGTTACAGCTCGTGTGGACTTGGAGTCAAGGCAGTTTTCATTTGGCTTAGCTCAGTTCAGAGTGAGCTAAGCTTAAAGCCACTGCTGTGCACTGGTGACAGCCCGCTTGGCTCTCTGCTGGGCCGGGCGCAAGAGGGCACCAACCGTTGTTACAGCAAGCCCCTGCTCAGCTCACAGCTTGCACGGGAGATGGGACTGGAGCCTTTGAACTCTTGTGGAGTGAGTTTCAGACAGCGCAGTAGGCCTGGGGAACCGCGGGAGGCCTTTGACAGTGTCGCTTGTCTAGCAGCTGTGTGTAGCTCGCTGCGTTTGCATCTCGCGCTTCTGCAGAAGCTGAGTCGCAGCACCGTGACGCGCTCGGGCTCGCTCAGCAGCAGAGCACTGATCTGTGTTCTCGTGTTTTGCTCACGAGCCCTGATGACGGCAAGGCTGACCGCCTCGCAGCCCCTTTCATCCGCCAGGCTCGCCGCAGACCCCGCGTGCCCTGCCTTCTGCCGCAAAGCACCGTAGCCAGTATTGCAGGCTGCGGAACGGTTTGACCCAAGGACACTCGCTAAGTCCTTCTTGTGCAGCATCACGCAGAAGTTTTTCCCGCTCGCTGTAGCCTGCGCTGTCAATGGGACTCTCTCAAGTCAACTCCCCGAACTTGAATCTAAAGGATTGTCACTTCTTTGTCAGATACTAGGAGGTGCCCTGCGTTGCTTTCGCTCTATTTGTGCTTGAGTAAAAGAAAGTCCCTGAGCTAATGGCAGAGATGGTAACCATGTCTGGGACCTCCCAAGTCCCAGCTTTCCAGCTTCCTTCTCAGAAGGCAATTGGCAACAGAGCTTTGTCTTTCAGTAGCATCTACTAGCCTCATCTTTCTTATTTCTTCATCTCTCCTTAGCAGTTGAGTTACCAGCACAGAAAAAAGGCTTTTGCTATGGGCTCACCTTCATGTGAAGGAGGGTGGCTGGAAGGAGCAGGGGGCAGCTGGCAGGAACAGGCCATCATTGGCTTAGGTTTTGCGTGGAGTTACCCCAGCTCTGTGCCTTCATGCACTTGGATCAAGATAGTTGCTGGAACACAGAATTATATGCATCTCTTTGCAAAACCCAAGGGGTTAAAAAAGAGGCTGAGAAGCCTCTCTCTTCTCCAAAATAGATGTTACTGTTTGCTGGGAAGTGCTGCGTTCCCTGGCCTGGGTTGTGTTGCAGTGCCTGGCTCGCTCCCAGCAGCACCGGAAGAGACCGAACTCCAACGCTGCTCACACTGACTGCTTGTTCCCTCTGACGTTTCAGCGCTGGGGTAGGACGCACAGGCACTTTTATAGTCATCGATGCCATGCTGGACATGATGCATGCCGAGAGGAAGGTGGATGTTTACGGCTTCGTGAGCCGGATCCGGGCTCAGCGCTGCCAGATGGTACAGACAGATGTAAGTTTGGCTTTGTTTAGACTTTGCTCGCAGTAGCTTTGTATTTCGTGGCGCAGTCAGTCCCCCACACTCGGCAGACCTTCACACGCTCTTTTTAATCACTGGTTTCCCCTTCAGCTCTGTGTGAAGTTCCTCCAGGTCTCCCAGACCATGTAGCAAATAAGGTCTCAGTCCCTTTGGAAGGGCAGAAACGTTGTTGCCCGCTTTCCTGGAGAGCACTGGGGTCTTACACACGTGCTGTGTGCTCAGTGACCGCTTGTGTTACGTGCATGGGCTGTGGGTTTGCAGCCCACGTGTGCGCCCATACTGTGATACGGATAGTAAGTGGAGTGGAGCATGGAGCAAAAGCTGATGGTTTCTCCCTGCCCCTCTTCCAGATGCAGTATGTGTTTATATACCAAGCACTTCTGGAGCACTATCTCTATGGTGACACAGAGCTGGAAGTGACTTCATTAGAAATCCACCTCCAGAAAATCTACAACAAAGTGCCAGGGACCAGCAGTAACGGGCTGGAGGAAGAGTTCAAGGTGCGTATGCTGAAGGGAAGCTGGTTCTGTGCCCTTCTGAAAAGAAAACCTAATGAATGTTGCATCAAAGTCTGTCCTGAACAGCAGGTTTTGCACAGATTCCTAGGTCCCGTCACCGTCACGAGCTCTCCCATTGCTGTAGGACTTTTCCGTGGGTTCGCTCAGCTTGCTTTTGATGACTGTGGAAGCTGTTACTTCTTTTGTTCCTTCCTCTGCAGAAACTAACTTCAATCAAAATTCAGAACGACAAGATGAGAACGGGCAACTTGCCAGCAAACATGAAGAAAAACAGGGTGCTTCAGATAATTCCATGTAAGGGCTGCTTGTCTGTCTGGGCAAAAGCACACTCAGCAGGTTAGGGTGAACGTTGAGAGTAGGTGTGGTGAGAGGGCTTTTCTCCTCAGTTTTCTCTTTCTTTTTCAACCTTTTGGTTTTTCCAGTTAGGTGCTTTTTCATGAACAAACTTAAAACCACTCCTGGGCTTTCTTGTAGCTCTTGCTTTTGTTTTGTCCTGTTTCTGTCATGGCTTTCTTCTTTGCAGGTTTATACTCCCCAAGGCCTTCTGCCTCAAGGGGAAAGATAGCTTCTAGGTTGAGCAGGTTTTTGCCCCTTGAGTCAACATCCCCTCAACATCCCCTTCTCACCTGCCCTGGCCTCCCTGAACCGTGGCAGAAGCCAGAGCTGAGTCTCCTCATCCCAGACTGATGCTGTAAACGCAGGGTTCCCCTTCCCATATCTCTCTGGCTTCTCACCTTGGGGACTTTCCAACTGATGACCGCACATGGTTTGCAAGGAGTTGTGCTTTGAAAGCGTCCCCCAAAACTCTGATCTATTTGCTTCTGTTTTAGATGAGTTCAACCGAGTAATCATTCCAGTGAAGAGAGGTGAAGAGAATACGGACTATGTAAATGCTTCCTTCATTGATGTGAGTATTTTTTATCTTCTTTTCATACTCCTCCACTGGAAACTCTTTACCTCACACTGCTTCCTATGAGAAGGATTTGTCTAGCCCTGAAACGCTTCCTCTCTAGGTCTCATAAGCCTCTTTCCACTTGACTTTGCTTCATGTCAATGGCTGTTGCTGGTTTGTCTCAAACAAAGCTTGCGGACAGGAGTTTTGCTGAGAGCTTCCAGTCTTCCAACCCAAAGAGACCTAGGAGAGGAAAGTTGGAGCCTGAACTGGTCGTCTAAATCCTGGTCTCATTGCTGCAACTCTCAAGTTTTGATGAAAGTTTTGGAGAAAAGGGCACATGTAGCCAGAGAACTGATTGCTTTCTGGCACTGTTCATTTGGTCAGAAAACATCCCCTAGATTAGGTAACGGAGCCATACACGGATCTCAAAACCCTTGAGAAAAAACAGGTCAATCCTATTATACCTGTCTTGCTGAGCAGAGGAAATGAGGCAGCGAGGTTAAGTGCTTTCCTCACTCCGAGGTGTGTTGCGCATCCTCTGCTCGTGAGTAATCCTGTTGACTTCAGGGGAACATCTCCTCTGAGTATTTATCTTTGTGCAGTGATGCCGGTGCTGAATAAGTGACAAAGAACCCTGCTCTCCTCTAGCCCAAATCCTGTTTTCTTCTCCTAATGGCAGGTATTTTTCCAAAAGGACCATTAGTGCAATAGGTTGAACTAGTGAAACCAGTGTATTCCCAGCCATGACATCCCAAATTAACTGCTCCCTGAAACCGCATTGGCTGGTCCCCACTGGTTGGTGTGTCTGCACGCTGGCTGCTTCAGCTTCAAATAAAACAAATTTGAGCAGCCCTCCAGCCTGGCAGCCTTGTTGTTCCAAATCTAGCTCCAAAAGCTTAAATGTCACGTAAGCAATTCTGTTGAAGATTCAATTTCCTGCCTCTGCTGAACTTTGCTTAAATGACAAGCTCCAAATGACGAAGCATCTTTAGCCATAGTTTGCTGTGAGGGCACAGGGGAATATTGGAAGTTTTCATTCTTTGGAACAGGAGCGTCTCTGGGTTGTGGAACAGCCAGAGTCACCCGGACTTACTACAGGGCATATTTTTGCTCGCTTCTTCCAAAAAATCCCGGTAAAAGTTGCAGATGTAGTCTCCAGAGCTTAGGCACGATTGCTAGCCCTTCTGCAAAACTCAGCCTTTGCAACTTCTTTTAGGAGTAGGAGCACTGGAAACCCAGATCTATCTTTACCAAATGGGTAAGGCATAGAGGGAATATGATCCCACTGTAGCTGCGTTTCTTCAGAAACAGTTCTTACCATGATAAAATGCTGCGTTATGGCATCTCGGCTGATGTGTCGATGTCCATATGCAGGGACTTAGCCGAGCCCTCTGTGAGAGCAGGTCCAGCCAAGGTGGATTTCTCTGCCCAGGCTGAGATAGTTCACATGAACAGTTGCAGTGCTCCAAGGATTAACTCAGCTGCGCTAATTTGGCCGCGTCCAAGAGCGTCTGGACGTGTCTGTTGGCAGCAGAGAGATTATTGCCCTTTGCTGGTCGCCACCAACGCAGCTGGTTGAGCCAAGTGTGCAGTTAACCGAGGGAGCGGACGAGCCGTGATGAGCAGCCTGGAGACACCAGCCTCTTCGCCCGGCGTGCAGGAACAGGGCATGGGGCTCGGGGAACAGGAGACGTGTCGTTCCCACCTTTCCGTGTGTTTGCCTGCGTTTTCTGCAAAGGCGCTGGGCTTTCTGGGGCCGAAGCGCCCGCACGCACGCTTTGCATCAGGCAGCACAGTGCTGCCTTCAGGTGCTGCCAGCATCGCGGTGCTGCTGTCGCGCTGGTAACCGCGGTTTGCAATTGCAGGGTTATCGCCAGAAGGACTCCTATATTGCCAGCCAGGGACCGCTTCAGCACACGATAGAGGACTTCTGGAGGATGATCTGGGAGTGGAAATCCTGCTCCATAGTTATGTTAACAGAGCTGGAAGAGAGAGGCCAGGTAAGCGCCCGAGGCATCCCTGCAGCTAGTGAGGCTGTTCAGCACCCGTGAAGGAAATCGGTACAAACTCTTAAGTCTCCAGATGGCCCCAGTGCTGTTGCCAGTGCCTTGCAGCCTGCCAGCACCGCACACATTGTGTGGCTCTTTCACCCTTCCTCTGGCAAATACACACCGGAAGGGAATTTCAGCCTCTAATTCTAATGCAAAGAATCCAGATGCTTGTAGATCCAGAGCAGAGGAGTTAAAAAAAAAACAACTTTAGACCCTCAGTTCTCAAAGCAGCTCCAAAACTAAATAGTGGTACCTGGTGTGGCATCGCTGGAAGGGCAGCACCTCTCCTACAGCAAGCTGGTGCCTCACAGCTCCTCTCTGAAGCCTTGTAATTCCCTGTGGCTTTGGGAGGCTGCCAACTCCAGGAGAAGCCTCCTTCCACTAAAGCCAGGAGGAAAACGAAGTTCTTCACCCTGTGTCCTCTTGTACGCTTTCTCAGGAGAAGTGTGCCCAGTACTGGCCTTCTGATGGCTCGGTGTCCTATGGAGACATCACCGTGGAGCTGAAAAAAGAGGAGGAGTGTGAGAGCTACACAGTGCGGGACCTGCTGGTAACGAACACCAGGGTAAGAGCCTGTCCTTCTCCCTTTGGGGAGCTCTGGGCTCTCCGGGAGTTTGCTGTCGTTCATCCCAGCTAATACATGTGGTGCTTTGTGATTCCTGTGCTCCTGGACCTTCCCTCGGGCATCCAAGCCCTCTTCAGCTCCATCATCTCCCAGTCATCCCAAAGGAGGGTTCATGCCCTGCTCGTGCTTTCCTCCATCTCCCCCTGTGTACTGCAATCTCACCTCCTTTCCTCCTGTTAACCCTCACCCTTAGGGCTGTTTCGGTCAAGCTGGTTGCTTGTCCTCCAGCTCTTCTGTCCTGCTGCCATCCAGCGGTCTCCTTCCTACCACTGCCTTATTCCTGTGCCTGCCACCAGCCTCTCTCTGCTCCCTGCTCCCTGGGTCCTGCTCTGACACATACCAAGCAAACGACCCCTCCCCGCAAGGATGCTTTGCCTGTATTCCTCTTGGACATCTGTTTTAACCCACTGGCCTGGTTCCTCCTTTTCCTTTCCTTTTCAGTAGTAGATGCTCATCACCTAGGGTCATTTCTCCCCTCGGCTCTGTCCCTTGGAAAATCCATTGGTTTTGGCAGTTCTCTCGAGCACTTTCTCCCCTTAGATGTGCATCCTCCTGATGCCTCTCTCATCTTCATCCCCATCACGATCAAAATATGCAGGTTGCTGGCACAAGGCATAAAAGTAGCCGTTCAGAGGCTGGGAAAGGATGGTCAGCAGCAGGGATGTGCCTGCTAGGCAGGTATCTCCACCTGCCTTGCTGGCAGCTTCCAGCCTCTCCCCGAACCACTTCATGGGTGCTTCCTAACCACACAGTTTCCATGAGACCCTGAGAAAGCAGGTTTTTAGGTCTGGACCAGGCCTCCGATGGACTTACTGAGCTCAAGCTGTGTTCTTCCACCAGGAAAACAAGAGCCGACAGATTCGACAGTTTCATTTCCATGGCTGGCCAGAAGTTGGGATCCCCAGTGATGGCAAAGGGATGATCAACATCATCGCGGCCGTGCAGAAGCAGCAGCAGCAGTCTGGCAACCACCCGATCACTGTGCACTGCAGGTAAAGCCCTGGCAGAACGGAGCCGGATGCTGCTGCGAGGGGACTAACACTGAAATGAGCTTGAGTGACTAAAAAATCCCTTGAAAGGCTCGAGCTGAGCAGGAAGAGTAGAGGCAGAAGCAGTATGAGGTTTTCCTCCTCCTGCCCCTACGTCTCAACCTCACGGGAGAGGTTCAGGAACGGCTTCAGGCTGCAGAGGTGCGGGTTTCCGTTCTCCTGCTCAACGCTGTATTTGGTGGAGAGAAACTGGGGGATTAGCCTAAGACTATCCAGCTTGTGTTGTGTTTGGAGATAAAAATACCTGCAAACCTGGGCTGCTTGGTCTGCCTCGGGCAGGGTCTGCGAGGGCAAGGAGGAAAACAGTGTGTCTGCTGGTGGTGAGTCTGTCGGAGATGTTTTACAAGAAGTCAAAGCACATACAAGTGACATCTAAACTAGGAGAAGCTGGGACAGGGCAGCCAACTCCTCCTATCCTTCCGCGTTTCCGCTGTGGGTCGCGTCTTGAGTGATACCAGTGCGGTCAGTATGGATGATTCCCTTTACGTTCTGCTTTCTCTTTGCCAGTGCTGGAGCAGGAAGAACAGGAACCTTCTGCGCGCTGAGCACTGTCCTGGAGAGGGTGAAAGCAGAAGGGATTCTCGATGTCTTTCAGACGGTGAAGAGTTTAAGACTGCAGAGGCCACATATGGTGCAGACACTGGTAAGCGCGCTGCCTGCAGCGCACGCTCCCCGCACGTCTCCGGAGAGCTCAGCGGGAACGGGCTCTGAACTCGCTTCCATTCAGGTTTTGAGGGAGGACTTCTTCAGGTTAAGATTGTCTCCAGGGAAGAGTAGGGGATGGAGACAGGGCGGGAGGTATTTCTTCCTCCAATGAGGAAGCCTCTGTAATTCCCTCTCTCCGAAGGGGTGAAGCTTGGCTGGCTGTGAAGGCATCAACCATCCTGTTGAGTGTTGACACTCCCCTACGAGCTGTAGGAGCCTCCTTAGAGACTTCTTCATCCACACGCCACGTGTTTGTGGGCTTCACAAGCCTGGAAACTTGTCCCAGAAACTTGTCGCGGAGCAGGGCACGGCCTTGGCAGGGAGGGAAGGAGTAGCCAGTGCTAGATGAGGTTTTGCGAGAGAGGTTTGCAAGGACGCGACTTTGAAAGAAGTCCTTCCCTTTGGGGTCCAATTAAGACCTCGGCTGGCCCAGAGAGGAAGGGGAAGCAGAGTTAGAAAAGGGATACCGTGCTTTTTTCATCTGCTGAGTCTGCAGGAGGCTGGACCGCCCCGTAACGAGGGCCGTAAGGCAGGTTTGGGATGTTCAAAAGCCAAGCTGCGCCGCAGCAAGCCCTCGGCTCGGAGCTCCGCGCGGTGGGGTCCGTTTCCGCCCCGCTCGCCGAAGCCGACCCGTCATCTCGGTGTCGCCGTAAACGCGGGGACGGGGCTGCTTCGCCTCTTTTTCAGCCGCGAAACCCAAAGAGCTTTGTGAAAAATGGCTTTGAGGTGAAGCGGAAAGCAGCCGCCGGGGTTTAGCCCGACCCCAGCTTGCTGCAGACCTCGAAGCGCGAAATCATCTCTCCGCTGTTATTGTCCTCTGTCTAACGCTGTGCTCTCTCCGCTCCCCGCAGGAACAGTACGAATTCTGCTACAAGGTGGTGCAGGAATATATCGACGCCTTCTCGGACTACGCCAACTTCAAGTGAAAAACACAAAAAAAAAACAAGAATGCAAATGACGGAAGAGTTGCCTTCTTTAATATTTTGTAATATTCTGTTTGTTAATATACCCCCCCAAAATATGTGTATATATCTTAACTGTTTTAGAGGTTGGTACCATAAGCTTCATATTAGCTGGAGATTTTATATGTAGCAAAGTGTTAGTGCAGATACTGTTGGCTCCTTTTTTTCCAATGTTTTATTGGGGAATTAAATAGCGTGATGTTTGGATTAATATTGTCACACCATCTCTCTTCTGGAGAGTTGATACAGGCTGTTATTTTGTTTGTAAATCTTTTTTTTTTTTTCTTGAGGGAGTAAAGCCTTTTTTAAAAAAAAAAAAAAAAAGAAAAGATATTCTGGATCTCATCTTAAAAAAAATACCCACAAGCACAAGCTTTTCCGAACCTGCAGGGAAGTGGTTTCACATTTTTCTGCCGGTCAGCTCTTTAGAAAAAAGGAGAGGGGAAAAAAAAAAAAAAGCTTATTCTGTGTGTGTGTGTGAGTGTGTGTGTATATATATATATATATAAATATCCTAATTTTTGTATAAAAAGAAAAAGCAAAAGTTTCCTCCTTCAGGGTGAGACTGCCACGCGCTGCTGACTGGGAAACCGCGATGGTCCTGAACGCAGCAACAAAAATAAATTGCGAAAAGGGAAGGAAAAAAAAAAAAAAAGGATATTTTGCTCCCTGAAGGAAACTTCCGTGTGTTGCGTGCCAGATTTTAGACTGGCCGGCGGCGGCCGTCCGGATCCCTTCTCGCTCCGCCGCCGCCGGGAAGGACGGCGGGTGGGAGCCGCGGGTGCCGCTCGCCCTCGGTGCCGTCTCCGAAGGGTCCTTTGGCGATCCGCCCGCCGGACCCTTCTCTCGCCTTGGCGTAAGTCGGGAATAACGGGGAGGAAATAGAAATTCGCGGCCCGTCTCGAATCGGTCCGGCTGGAGGCTCCCGCGTGCCCCTTGCTCCGGCTCCGGACCCCGGCTCTGCTGGCGCAGATGCGCGCTCGAAAGGCGGCTGCGGAGACAAATCCCCGCCGCGGCGGCTCTGCACCGTGCCCAGCACCTTTTTGCCTCGGTCCCCGCACCAGGGGACCTCTCCAGCGGCCCGAAGAGCTCGGGACCTTTCTTCCGGCGCCGCCGAGCTCTCTCGGGAGGGCGCCGGGCCGCAGGAGGAGCCCTACAAGAAGTCCTCGGGCTGCAGGAGGGGCTCCGCTTTTGTGGTTTACAATTAAAACAACAAAAAAAAAAGTAGGTTAATACAGTTCGTTTTGACTTTTTTGCTGATTTCTTTGCGGTTAGAAGAGGTGCCCGATGAAAACGCAGCCTCCCCCGGTCGCGGGGCTGATGGAGCGGCGAAATCCTTTCTGGGCTGCCCGGAGACGTGGGGATTGGCAGCCTTATTCCGCATTTAACTCCGGCAAGAAATACCGGCCGCAGGCCGAATAACGACCCGACCCCGCTCCCCGGGGAAGGTGACCCCGCGGGGGGGACCTTGCGTAGGGGCTCCCGCCGGGGCCCGTCCTCTCCCACCCTCGAGGGGGGGGTTGTGCCCCCCTTGCGGACGCCCCTTCGCCCTGCGCGGTGGCCCGTGGCCCCCGCAAACGGCCCCGCTGCCCCGTGCCTCAGTTTACCCATCTGCAACCTGAGCCTGTTCCCCCCCCCCCCACCCCCGGCAGCGTCGCCCGGGGCAGAGGAGGGGGCTACACAGCGGGGGGCACCCAGGGGGCGGCGGGGGGGCACCCAAGGGTCCTGGGGGGGGGGGTTGCGGAGGCGGGGGGCGGTGCGCGCCCCCGGGGGCGGCGGCGGCGAGCGCGGGGCGGCGCCAGCGCCGTCCAGCCCCGGGCTACATATAGGGGCGCGGAGCCGCGGCGGAGCCGGCGGCCGCGGCGGCGACAGCAGGTGAGACCGCCCCGACGGGGGGGGACGGGACCCGGGGGACCCCGGCCCAGCGCCACGGGGCGCCTCGGGCTGCCCCGTCCCCGAGCCCGTCGCCGTCCCCCCGGGGCTGCCCGGGCTGCCCGTCCCCGAGCCCATCGCCGTCCCCACGGGGCGCCCCGACCTGCCCCGTCCCCGAGCCCATCGCCGTCCCCACGGGGCGCCCCGAGCTGCCCCGTCCCCGAGCCCATCGCCGTCCCCACGGGGAGCCCCGGGCTGCCTGCCCCCGAGCCCATCGGCTTCTCCACGGGGCGCCCCGGGCTGCCCCGTCCCCGAGCCCGTCCCCGAGCCCATCCCCGTCACCACGGGGCGCCCCGGGCTGCCCCGTCCCCGAGCCCATCGGCTTCTCCACGGGGCACCCCGAGCTGCCCCGTCCCCGAGCCCGTCGCCGTCCCCACGAGCCCCTCTCCGAGCCCATCCCCGTCCCCACGGGGCGCCCCGGGCTGCCCCATCCCTGAGCCCATCGCCGTACCCACGGGGCGCCCCGAGCTGCCCCGTCCCCGAGCCCATCCCCGTCACCACGGGGCGCCCCGGGCTGCCCGCCCCCGAGCCCATCGGCTTCTCCACGGGGCACCCCGAGCTGCCCCGTCCCCGAGCCCATCCCCGTCCCCACGAGCCCCTCTCCGAGCCCATCCCCGTCACCACGGGGCTGCCCGGGCTGCCCGTCCCTGAGCCCGTCCCCGAGCCCATCCCCGTCCCCACGGGGCGCCCCGGGCTGCCCGCCCCCGAGCCCATCCCCGTCCCCACGGGGCGCCCCGGGCTGCCCCATCCCCGAGCCCATCCCCGTCACCACGGGTCGCCCCGAGCTGCCCCGTCCCCGAGCCCATCCCCGTCCCCACGGGGCGCCCCGGGCTGCCCATCCCTGAGCCCATCGCTGTCCCCACGGGGCGCCCCGGGCTGCCCGTCCCCGAGCCCATCCCCGTCACCACTGGTCGCCCCGGGCTGCCCGTCCCCGAGCCCACCGCTGTCCCTCCGCGGCCGCCCGTCCCCGTTGCAGGCTTGTCCCCGAGGCCTTCGGAGGCGGAAGGGGCCCAGGCGTCCTGCCGCTGCTCTCGGCAGCCCCGTCGCGCTCCGGGCCGAGCCCATGGCGCCCCGTCGGGCCCTGCTGCTCCTGGCGCTGCTGCTGCTGGCGGCCGCCGTCCGCCGCTGCCCGGCCCAGCACTGGTCCCACGGCTGGTACCCGGGGGGCAAGCGGGACCTCGGCACCCCCCCGACCCCTCGGGTAGGTGCCCCGCGCCCGCCCCACGGCTGGGGGTGGGTAAGACCCTCCCCTGGGGTCACATCTCCCCCAACCCTGGGGTTATATCCCCCCTTTGGGTCACATCTCCCCAACCCCAGGGTTATATCCCCTCCCGTTGGGTCACATCCCCCCCAGTCCCGGGGTTATATCCCCCCTTTGGGTCACATCCCCCTGACCCCGGGGTTATATTTTCTCCCCTGGGGTCACATCCCCCCCGGTCCCGGGGTTATAACCCCCTCTTTGGGTCACATCCCCCCCAATCCTGGGGTTATATCCCCCCTTTGGGTCACATCCCCCCAACCCCGGGTTTATATCCCCCCTTTGGGTCACATCCCCCTGACCCCAGGGTCGTACCCCCGCTCGAGGGTTCCCCCCTCTTTGGGGTGCTCCCCCCCGTGTCCCCCGCTGACTGCTGCGCTCCGGGCCCAGGTCGCCGTCCGGCCGCGGCCGTGCCGGGCGCCCGGCTGCGTCCCGCCGCAGCCCCCGCCGCCCGAGGGGCTCCAGGCGCTGCTGGTAAGGGGGCGACGGGACAGATGGGACGGGACAGATGGGACAGGACAGGATGGATGGAAAGGGGTGGGATCGGGGGGGGAAGGGACAGAACGGACAGGATGGGACCGGATGGATTGGACAGGATGGGATGGATGGGACAGATGGGATGGGATGGGATGAGTGGGATGGCATGGATGGGACAGATGGGACAGGATAGATGGGATGGGACAGGATGGATTGGACAGGATGGGATGGATGGGATGGATGGGATGGGACGGGATGAGTGGGATGGGACAGGATGGATGGGACGGACGGGATGGGGCGGGACGGATGGGACGGGATGGGACGGGACGGATGGGACGGGATGGGATGGGATGGATGGGACGGGATAGATGGGATGGGACAGGACAGATGGGATGGGACAGGATGGACAGGACAAAACAGATGGGACAGGATGGGATGGATGAGACGGGATGGGACAGACGGGACAGGATAGATGAGATGGAACAGGGTGGATGGGATGGATGGGGCGGGACAGATGATACGGGATCACAGAATCACAGAATCACAGAATCGTTTAGGTTGGATGGGACCTCTGGAGATCATCTAGTCCAACCTCCCTGTTCAAGCAGGGTCACCTAGAGCATATTGCCCAGGATCCCATCCATGGGATGGGATGGGATGGATGGGATGGACAGGACGGGACAGGATGGGATAGATGGGACGGGATAGATGGGATGGCACAGGATGGATGGGATGGATGGGATGGGACAGGATGGACAGGACGAGACAGATGGGACAGGACGGGATGGACGGGATGGGACAGGACAGGACGGATGGGACAAGACAGACGGGATGGGACAGGATGGATAGGATTGGGTGGATGGGATGGATGGGAGAACACAGATGGGACAGGACGGGATGGATGGGACAGGACAGGACAGAGAGGGTGAGACATATGGGATAGGATGGGATGGACGGGATGGGATAGGATTGACAGGACAAGACAGAGGGGACAGGACAGGATGGATGGGACGGGATGGGATGGATGCGACAAGACAGGATGGGGTAGGACGAGATGGATGGGATGGGATGGGACGGGATGGGATGGGACAGGACAGGATGGATGGGATGGGATAGATGGGATGGATGGGACAGGACGGGATGGGACAGATGGGACAGGACGAGATGGACGGGATGGGACGGGACGGGACGGGATGGATGGGATAGGACAGGATGGGGCAGGACGAGATGGATGGGATGGGATGGGACAGGACAGGATGGATGGGATGGGATAGATGGGATGAATGGGACAGGACGGGATGGGACAGATGGGACAGGACGAGATGGACGGGATGGGATGGGATGGATGGGATAGGACAGGATGGACAGGACAAGACAGAGGGGACAGGATGGGATGGATGAGACGGGCCAGGCCGGGCCGGGCCGGGGCCGGTGGGTGCTGCCGGGCGCCCGCGGCGGCCCCTCGACGGCCCTTCTCGCCCGCAGGAGGCGGCGCTGGACCGGCGCCCTTGGAAGAAGACGTGAGCGGTGGTGCCACCCCCAGGCCCCCGCGCAGCCCCCCGGCCCGGGTGTCACCACCGCCGCCCCGGGGGGCAGGGGGACGGCACCCACCCCGCACCCACCGCCGCCGCCAATAAACCTGCCGGGTCTACCGCCCGCCGCACCGCCTCGGCCCCGCGTCCTCTGTGCGGCCCCGCCGAGCCCCAGGGCTGAGCCCCACGGCGAGGGGGGGCTGCGGGCCCCGCTGGGTGGGGGGCCTAGCAATGGGTGCTGTAGGTGGGTGCTGTGCCCCCAAGCAGCAGGTGCTGTGCCCCATGAGGTGGGTGCTGTGGGTAGAGGCCGTGCCCCCGAGCAGTGGGTGCTGTGCCCCATTGGGTGGGTGCTGTGGGTGGGTGCCGTACCCCCTAGCAGCGGGTACTCAGCCCCAGAGCAGCGGGTGCTGTGCTCCATAGCAGAGGGTGCTCAGCCCCATAGCAGCAGGTGCTCAGCCCTATAGCAGTGGGTGCTCAGCCCCATAGCAGCGGGTGCCGTACCCCCTAGCAGAGGGTGCTCAGCCCCATAACAGAGGGTGCCGTACCCCCTAGCAGTGGGTGCTCAGCCCCATGGCAGCGAGTGCCGTACCCCCTAGCAGAGGGTGCTCAGCCCCATGGCAGCGGGTGCCGTACCCCCTAGCAGAGGGTGCTCAGCCCCATGGCAGCGGGTGCCGTACCCCCTAGCAGAGGGTGCTCAGCCCCATGGCAGCGGGTGCCGTACCCCCTAGCAGAGGGTGCTCAGCCCCAGAGCAGCGGCTGCCGTACCCCCTAGCAGAGGGTGCTCAGCCCCATGGCAGCGGGTGCCCTACCCCCTAGCAGTGGGTGCTCAGCCCCATGGCAGCGGGTGCCGTACCCCCTAGCAGCGGGTGCTCAGCCCCATGGCAGCGGGTGCCGTACCCCCTAGCAGAGGGTGCTCAGCCCCAGAGCAGCGGGTGCCGTACCCCCTAGCAGAGGGTGCTCAGCCCCAGAGCAGAGGGTGCCGTACCCCCTAGCAGCGGGTGCTCAGCCCCAGAGCAGCGGCTGCCGTACCCCCTAGCAGAGGGTGCTCAGCCCCATGGCAGCGAGTGCCGTACCCCCTAGCAGAGGGTGCTCAGCCCCAGAGCAGCGGGTGCCGTACCCCCTAGCAGAGGGTGCTCAGCCCCATGGCAGCGGGTGCCGTACCCCCTAGCAGAGGGTGCTCAGCCCCAGAGCAGCGGGTGCCGTACCCCCTAGCAGAGGGTGCTCAGCCCCATGGCAGCGGGTGCCGTACCCCCTAGCAGAGGGTGCTCAGCCCCATGGCAGCGGGTGCCGTACCCCCTAGCAGAGGGTGCTCAGCCCCAGAGCAGCGGGTGCCGTACCCCCTAGCAGAGGGTGCTCAGCCCCATGGCAGCGGGTGCCGTACCCCCTAGCAGAGGGTGCTCAGCCCCATGGCAGCGGGTGCCGTACCCCCTAGCAGAGGGTGCTCAGCCCCAGAGCAGCGGGTGCCGTACCCCCTAGCAGCGGGTGCTCAGCCCCAGAGCAGCGGGTGCCGTACCCCCTAGCAGAGGGTGCTCAGCCCCAGAGCAGCGGGTGCCGTACCCCCTAGCAGAGGGTGCTCAGCCCCATGGCAGCGGGTGCCGTACCCCCTAGCAGAGGGTGCTCAGCCCCAGAGCAGAGGGTGCCGTACCCCCTAGCAGAGGGTGCTCAGCCCCATGGCAGCGGGTGCCGTACCCCCTAGCAGAGGGTGCTCAGCCCCAGAGCAGCGGGTGCCGTACCCCCTAGCAGAGGGTGCTCAGCCCCATGGCAGCGGGTGCCGTACCCCATAGCAGAGGGTGCTCAGCCCCAGAGCAGCGGGTGCCGTACCCCCTAGCAGAGGGTGCTCAGCCCCATGGCAGCGGGTGCCGTACCCCCTAGCAGAGGGTGCTCAGCCCCAGAGCAGCGGGTGCCGTACCCCCTAGCAGAGGGTGCTCAGCCCCATGGCAGCGGGTGCCGTACCCCCTAGCAGAGGGTGCTCAGCCCCATGGCAGCGGGTGCCGTACCCCCTAGCAGAGGGTGCTCAGCCCCATAGCAGAGGGTGCCGTACCCCCTAGCAGAGGGTGCTCAGCCCCATGGCAGCGGGTGCCGTACCCCCTAGCAGAGGGTGCTCAGCCCCATGGCAGCGGGTGCCGTACCCCCTAGCAGAGGGTGCTCAGCCCCATGGCAGCGGGTGCCGTACCCCCTAGCAGAGGGTGCTCAGCCCCAGAGCAGCGGGTGCCGTACCCCCTAGCAGAGGGTGCTCAGCCCCATGGCAGCGGGTGCCGTACCCCCTAGCAGAGGGTGCTCAGCCCCAGAGCAGCGGGTGCCGTACCCCCTAGCAGAGGGTGCTCAGCCCCATGGCAGCGGGTGCCGTACCCCCTAGCAGCGGGTGCTCAGCCCCAGAGCAGCGGGTGCCGTACCCCCTAGCAGAGGGTGCTCAGCCCCATGGCAGCGGGTGCCGTACCCCCTAGCAGAGGGTGCTCAGCCCCATGGCAGCGGGTGCCGTACCCCCTAGCAGAGGGTGCTCAGCCCCATAGCAGAGGGTGCCGTACCCCCTAGCAGAGGGTGCTCAGCCCCAGAGCAGAGGGTGCTGTACCCCCTAGCAGCGGGTGCTCAGCCCCAGAGCAGCGGGTGCCGTACCCCCTAGCAGAGGGTGCTCAGCCCCAGAGCAGAGGGTGCCGTACCCCCTAGCAGAGGGTGCTCAGCCCCATGGCAGCGGGTGCCGTACCCCCTAGCAGAGGGTGCTCAGCCCCATGGCAGCGGGTGCCGTACCCCCTAGCAGAGGGTGCTCAGCCCCATGGCAGCGGGTGCCGTACCCCCTAGCAGAGGGTGCTCAGCCCCATGGCAGCGGGTGCCGTACCCCCTAGCAGAGGGTGCTCAGCCCCATGGCAGCGGGTGCCGTACCCCCTAGCAGAGGGTGCTCAGCCCCATAGCAGAGGGTGCCGTACCCCCTAGCAGAGGGTGCTCAGCCCCATGGCAGCGGGTGCCGTACCCCCTAGCAGAGGGTGCTCAGCCCCATGGCAGCGGGTGCCGTACCCCCTAGCAGAGGGTGCTCAGCCCCATGGCAGCGGGTGCCGTACCCCCTAGCAGAGGGTGCTCAGCCCCAGAGCAGCGGGTGCCGTACCCCCTAGCAGAGGGTGCTCAGCCCCATGGCAGCGGGTGCCGTACCCCCTAGCAGAGGGTGCTCAGCCCCATGGCAGCGGGTGCCGTACCCCCTAGCAGAGGGTGCTCAGCCCCATGGCAGCGGGTGCCGTACCCCCTAGCAGAGGGTGCTCAGCCCCATGGCAGCGGGTGCCGTACCCCCTAGCAGAGGGTGCTCAGCCCCATGGCAGCGGGTGCCCTACCCCCTAGCAGAGGGTGCTCAGCCCCAGAGCAGCGGGTGCCGTACCCCCTAGCAGAGGGTGCTCAGCCCCATGGCAGCGGGTGCCGTACCCCCTAGCAGCGGGTGCTCAGCCCCAGAGCAGCGGGTGCCGTACCCCCTAGCAGAGGGTGCTCAGCCCCAGAGCAGCGGGTGCCGTACCCCCTAGCAGAGGGTGCTCAGCCCCATGGCAGCGGGTGCCGTACCCCCTAGCAGAGGGTGCTCAGCCCCATGGCAGCGGGTGCCGTACCCCCTAGCAGAGGGTGCTCAGCCCCAGAGCAGCGGGTGCCGTACCCCCTAGCAGAGGGTGCTCAGCCCCATGGCAGCGGGTGCCGTACCCCCTAGCAGAGGGTGCTCAGCCCCATGGCAGCGGGTGCCGTACCCCCTAGCAGAGGGTGCTCAGCCCCAGAGCAGCGGGTGCCGTACCCCCTAGCAGAGGGTGCTCAGCCCCATGGCAGCGGGTGCCGTACCCCCTAGCAGCGGGTGCTCAGCCCCAGAGCAGCGGCTGCCGTACCCCCTAGCAGAGGGTGCTCAGCCCCATGGCAGCGGGTGCCGTACCCCCTAGCAGCGGGTGCTCAGCCCCAGAGCAGAGGGTGCCGTACCCCCTAGCAGAGGGTGCTCAGCCCCATGGCAGCGGGTGCCGTACCCCCTAGCAGAGGGTGCTCAGCCCCATGGCAGCGGGTGCCGTACCCCCTAGCAGAGGGTGCTCAGCCCCAGAGCAGCGGGTGCCGTACCCCCTAGCAGAGGGTGCTCAGCCCCATGGCAGCGGGTGCCCTACCCCCTAGCAGAGGGTGCTCAGCCCCATGGCAGCGGGTGCCGTACCCCCTAGCAGAGGGTGCTCAGCCCCAGAGCAGCGGGTGCCGTACCCCCTAGCAGAGGGTGCTCAGCCCCATGGCAGCGGGTGCCGTACCCCCTAGCAGCGGGTGCTCAGCCCCAGAGCAGCGGGTGCCGTACCCCCTAGCAGAGGGTGCTCAGCCCCAGAGCAGCGGGTGCCGTACCCCCTAGCAGAGGGTGCTCAGCCCCATGGCAGCGGGTGCCCTACCCCCTAGCAGAGGGTGCTCAGCCCCAGAGCAGCGGGTGCCGTACCCCCTAGCAGAGGGTGCTCAGCCCCATGGCAGCGGGTGCCCTACCCCCTAGCAGAGGGTGCTCAGCCCCAGAGCAGCGGGTGCCGTACCCCCTAGCAGAGGGTGCTCAGCCCCATGGCAGCGGGTGCCGTACCCCCTAGCAGAGGGTGCTCAGCCCCATGGCAGCGGGTGCCGTACCCCCTAGCAGAGGGTGCTCAGCCCCATGGCAGCGGGTGCCGTACCCCCTAGCAGAGGGTGCTCAGCCCCATGGCAGCGGGTGCCGTACCCCCTAGCAGAGGGTGCTCAGCCCCATGGCAGCGGGTGCCGTACCCCCTAGCAGCGGGTGCTCAGCCCCAGAGCAGCGGGTGCCGTACCCCCTAGCAGAGGGTGCTCAGCCCCAGAGCAGCGGGTGCCGTACCCCCTAGCAGAGGGTGCTCAGCCCCAGAGCAGAGGGTGCCGTACCCCCTAGCAGAGGGTGCTCAGCCCCATGGCAGCGGGTGCCGTACCCCCTAGCAGAGGGTGCTCAGCCCCATGGCAGCGGGTGCCGTACCCCCTAGCAGCGGGTGCTCAGCCCCAGAGCAGCGGGTGCCGTACCCCCTAGCAGAGGGTGCTCAGCCCCAGAGCAGAGGGTGCCGTACCCCCTAGCAGAGGGTGCTCAGCCCCATGGCAGCGGGTGCCGTACCCCCTAGCAGAGGGTGCTCAGCCCCATGGCAGCGGGTGCCGTACCCCCTAGCAGAGGGTGCTCAGCCCCATGGCAGCGGGTGCCGTACCCCCTAGCAGAGGGTGCTCAGCCCCATGGCAGCGGGTGCCGTACCCCCTAGCAGAGGGTGCTCAGCCCCATGGCAGCGGGTGCCGTACCCCCTAGCAGAGGGTGCTCAGCCCCATGGCAGCGGGTGCCGTACCCCCTAGCAGAGGGTGCTCAGCCCCATGGCAGCGGGTGCCGTACCCCCTAGCAGAGGGTGCTCAGCCCCATGGCAGCGGGTGCCGTACCCCCTAGCAGAGGGTGCTCAGCCCCAGAGCAGCGGGTGCCGTACCCCCTAGCAGAGGGTGCTCAGCCCCATGGCAGCGGGTGCCGTACCCCCTAGCAGAGGGTGCTCAGCCCCATGGCAGCGGGTGCCGTACCCCCTAGCAGCGGGTGCTCAGCCCCAGAGCAGCGGGTGCCGTACCCCCTAGCAGAGGGTGCTCAGCCCCAGAGCAGCGGGTGCCGTACCCCCTAGCAGAGGGTGCTCAGCCCCATGGCAGCGGGTGCCCTACCCCCTAGCAGAGGGTGCTCAGCCCCAGAGCAGCGGGTGCCGTACCCCCTAGCAGAGGGTGCTCAGCCCCAGAGCAGCGGGTGCCGTACCCCCTAGCAGAGGGTGCTCAGCCCCAGAGCAGCGGGTGCCGTACCCCCTAGCAGAGGGTGCTCAGCCCCATGGCAGCGAGTGCCGTACCCCCTAGCAGAGGGTGCTCAGCCCCATGGCAGCGGGTGCCGTACCCCCTAGCAGAGGGTGCTCAGCCCCAGAGCAGCGGGTGCCGTACCCCCTAGCAGAGGGTGCTCAGCCCCATGGCAGCGGGTGCCGTACCCCCTAGCAGAGGGTGCTCAGCCCCAGAGCAGAGGGTGCCGTACCCCCTAGCAGAGGGTGCTCAGCCCCATGGCAGCGGGTGCCGTACCCCCTAGCAGAGGGTGCTCAGCCCCAGAGCAGAGGGTGCCGTACCCCCTAGCAGAGGGTGCTCAGCCCCATGGCAGCGGGTGCCGTACCCCCTAGCAGCGGGTGCTCAGCCCCAGAGCAGCGGGTGCCGTACCCCCTAGCAGAGGGTGCTCAGCCCCAGAGCAGCGGGTGCCGTACCCCCTAGCAGAGGGTGCTCAGCCCCAGAGCAGAGGGTGCCGTACCCCCTAGCAGAGGGTGCTCAGCCCCATGGCAGCGGGTGCCGTACCCCCTAGCAGAGGGTGCTCAGCCCCATGGCAGCGGGTGCCGTACCCCCTAGCAGAGGGTGCTCAGCCCCATGGCAGCGGGTGCCGTACCCCCTAGCAGAGGGTGCTCAGCCCCATGGCAGCGGGTGCCGTACCCCCTAGCAGAGGGTGCTCAGCCCCATGGCAGCGGGTGCCGTACCCCCTAGCAGAGGGTGCTCAGCCCCATGGCAGCGGGTGCCGTACCCCCTAGCAGAGGGTGCTCAGCCCCATGGCAGCGGGTGCCGTACCCCCTAGCAGAGGGTGCTCAGCCCCATGGCAGCGGGTGCCGTACCCCCTAGCAGAGGGTGCTCAGCCCCATGGCAGCGGGTGCCGTACCCCCTAGCAGAGGGTGCTCAGCCCCATGGCAGCGGGTGCCGTACCCCCTAGCAGAGGGTGCTCAGCCCCAGAGCAGAGGGTGCCGTACCCCCTAGCAGAGGGTGCTCAGCCCCATGGCAGCGGGTGCCGTACCCCCTAGCAGAGGGTGCTCAGCCCCATGGCAGCGGGTGCCGTACCCCCTAGCAGCGGGTGCTCAGCCCCAGAGCAGCGGGTGCCGTACCCCCTAGCAGAGGGTGCTCAGCCCCAGAGCAGCGGGTGCCGTACCCCCTAGCAGAGGGTGCTCAGCCCCAGAGCAGCGGGTGCCGTACCCCCTAGCAGAGGGTGCTCAGCCCCATGGCAGCGGGTGCCGTACCCCCTAGCAGAGGGTGCTCAGCCCCATGGCAGCGGGTGCCGTACCCCCTAGCAGAGGGTGCTCAGCCCCATGGCAGCGGGTGCCGTACCCCCTAGCAGAGGGTGCTCAGCCCCATGGCAGCGGGTGCCGTACCCCCTAGCAGAGGGTGCTCAGCCCCAGAGCAGCGGGTGCCGTACCCCCTAGCAGAGGGTGCTCAGCCCCATGGCAGCGGGTGCCGTACCCCCTAGCAGAGGGTGCTCAGCCCCATGGCAGCGGGTGCCGTACCCCCTAGCAGAGGGTGCTCAGCCCCATGGCAGCGGGTGCCGTACCCCCTAGCAGAGGGTGCTCAGCCCCATGGCAGCGGGTGCCGTACCCCCTAGCAGTGGGTGCTCAGCCCCATGGCAGCGGGTGCCGTACCCCCTAGCAGAGGGTGCTCAGCCCCAGAGCAGAGGGTGCCGTACCCCCTAGCAGAGGGTGCTCAGCCCCATGGCAGCGGGTGCCGTACCCCCTAGCAGAGGGTGCTCAGCCCCATGGCAGCGGGTGCCGTACCCCCTAGCAGTGGGTGCTCAGCCCCAGAGCAGCGGGTGCCGTACCCCCTAGCAGAGGGTGCTCAGCCCCATGGCAGCGGGTGCCGTACCCCCTAGCAGAGGGTGCTCAGCCCCATGGCAGCGGGTGCCGTACCCCCTAGCAGCGGGTGCTCAGCCCCAGAGCAGCGGGTGCCGTACCCCCTAGCAGAGGGTGCTCAGCCCCAGAGCAGCGGGTGCCGTACCCCCTAGCAGAGGGTGCTCAGCCCCATGGCAGCGGGTGCCGTACCCCCTAGCAGAGGGTGCTCAGCCCCATAGCAGAGGGTGCCGTACCCCCTAGCAGAGGGTGCTCAGCCCCAGAGCAGCGGGTGCCGTACCCCCTAGCAGCGGGTGCTCAGCCCCATGGCAGCGGCTGCCGTACCCCCTAGCAGAGGGTGCTCAGCCCCATGGCAGCGGGTGCCGTACCCCCTAGCAGCGGGTGCTCAGCCCCATGGCAGCGGGTGCCGTACCCCCTAGCAGAGGGTGCTCAGCCCCATGGCAGCGGGTGCCGTACCCCCTAGCAGAGGGTGCTCAGCCCCATGGCAGCGGGTGCCGTACCCCCTAGCAGCGGGTGCTCAGCCCCAGAGCAGCGGGTGCCGTACCCCCTAGCAGAGGGTGCTCAGCCCCAGAGCAGCGGGTGCCGTACCCCCTAGCAGAGGGTGCTCAGCCCCATGGCAGCGGGTGCCGTACCCCCTAGCAGAGGGTGCTCAGCCCCATGGCAGCGGGTGCCGTACCCCCTAGCAGAGGGTGCTCAGCCCCATGGCAGCGGGTGCCGTACCCCCTAGCAGAGGGTGCTCAGCCCCATGGCAGCGGGTGCCGTACCCCCTAGCAGAGGGTGCTCAGCCCCAGAGCAGAGGGTGCCGTACCCCCTAGCAGCGGGTGCTCAGCCCCATGGCAGCGGGTGCCGTACCCCCTAGCAGAGGGTGCTCAGCCCCATGGCAGCGGGTGCCGTACCCCCTAGCAGAGGGTGCTCAGCCCCAGAGCAGCGGGTGCCGTACCCCCTAGCAGAGGGTGCTCAGCCCCATGGCAGCGGGTGCCGTACCCCCTAGCAGAGGGTGCTCAGCCCCATGGCAGCGGGTGCCGTACCCCCTAGCAGCGGGTGCTCAGCCCCAGAGCAGCGGGTGCCGTACCCCCTAGCAGAGGGTGCTCAGCCCCAGAGCAGCGGGTGCCGTACCCCCTAGCAGAGGGTGCTCAGCCCCATGGCAGCGGGTGCCCTACCCCCTAGCAGAGGGTGCTCAGCCCCAGAGCAGCGGGTGCCGTACCCCCTAGCAGAGGGTGCTCAGCCCCATGGCAGCGGGTGCCGTACCCCCTAGCAGAGGGTGCTCAGCCCCATGGCAGCGGGTGCCCTACCCCCTAGCAGAGGGTGCTCAGCCCCAGAGCAGCGGGTGCCGTACCCCCTAGCAGAGGGTGCTCAGCCCCATGGCAGCGGGTGCCGTACCCCCTAGCAGAGGGTGCTCAGCCCCATGGCAGCGGGTGCCGTACCCCCTAGCAGAGGGTGCTCAGCCCCAGGGCAGCGGGTGCCGTACCCCCTAGCAGAGGGTGCTCAGCCCCAGGGCAGCGGGTGCCGTACCCCCTAGCAGAGGGTGCTCAGCCCCATGGCAGCGGGTGCCGTACCCCCTAGCAGAGGGTGCTCAGCCCCATGGCAGCGGGTGCCGTACCCCCTAGCAGAGGGTGCTCAGCCCCATGGCAGCGGGTGCCGTACCCCCTAGCAGAGGGTGCTCTCTCCGGCCAGGGCCCCCCCCCGGCCCCCCCCGCCCCCGGCCGGGGCAGCCACGTGGTTCCGCGCTGCCCGCACTACATTTCCCATGATGCCTGTGCACCGCCGCGCTCCCATTGGCGGCTGCCGCGACGCGTCACTTCCGGGCTGGCGGGAGGGCGGTGGGGTGAGGGCCGCCATGCTGCCGGCGCTGTGGCGGTGCCGCCCGCGGGCCGCCTTGGGCGTCGCTCCCGCTTCCGGGCCGGGTCCTGGGGCCGGTCTCGGTGCCGGGGTTTATCCCGGCGCCGCTGCCTGGTTCATCCCAGCGCGGGGCCGCAAGACCCGTCACGACCCGCCCGCCAAGTCCAAGGCGTCGCGCCTCAAGGTGCCGCCGCCCGTGGACCCGGCCGAGCTGCTGGTGGTCACCGAGCGCTACCGGCAGCACCGGCTGCTGCTCAGCGCCCTCCGGTACCGCCGGCGCCCGGGCTGGCTGGGCGGCCGGGCTCTGGGGCCCGCTGTGGGGCAGGGGAGGGTCGGGGTGGCGGTTGGGGGTCTGCTGTGGGGCAGGGGAGGGTCGGGGTGGCGGTTGGGGGTCTGCTGTGGGGTGGGGGAGGGTCGGGGTGGCGGTTGGGGGTCTGCTGTGGGGCGGGGGAGGGTCGGGGTGGCGGTTGGGGGTCTGCTGTGGGGCAGGGGAGGGTCGGGGTGGCGGTTGGGGGTCTGCTGTGGGGCAGGGGAAGGTCGAGGTGACGGTTGGGGGTCTGCTGTGGGACAGGGGAGGGTCGAGATGGTGGTTAGGGGTCTGCTGTGGGACAGAGGAGGGTCAGGGCAGCAGTTGGGGGGCTGCTGTGGAGCAGGGGAGGGTTGGGGTGGCGGTTGGGGGTCTGCTGTGGGGCAGGGGAGGGTCAGGGTGGTGGTTGAGGGCCCCTCTAGGGTGGGGGAGGGTCGAGGTGACGGTTGGGGGTCTGCTGTGGGGCAGGGGAGGGTCGGGGTGGCGGTTGGGGGTCTGCTGTGGGGCGGGGGAGGGTCGGGGTGGCGGTTGGGGGTCTGCTGTGGGGCAGGGGAGGGTCGGGGTGGCGGTTGGGGGTCTGCTGTGGGGCGGGGGAGGGTCGGGGTGGCGGTTGGGGGCCCGCTGTGGGGCAGGGGAGGGTCGGGGTGGCGGTTGGGGGTCTGCTGTGGGGCAGGGGAGGGTCGGGGTGGCGGTTGGGGGCCCGCTGTGGGGCAGGGGAGGGTCGGGGTGGCGGTTGGAGATCTGCTGTGGGGCGGGGGAGGGTCGGGGTGGCGGTTGGGGGTCTGCTGTGGGGCGGGGGAGGGTCGGGGTGGCGGTTGGGGGTCTGCTGTGGGGCGGGGGAGGGTCGGGGTGGCGGTTGGGGGTCTGCTGTGGGGCGGGGGAGGGTCGAGGTGGCGGTTGGGGGTCTGCTGTGGGGCGGGGGAGGGTCGAGGTGGCGGTTGGGGGTCTGCTGTGGGGCGGGGGAGGGTCGAGGTGACGGTTGGGGGTCTGCTGTGGGGCGGGGGAGGGTCGAGGTGACGGTTGGGGGTCTGCTGTGGGGCGGGGGAGGGTCGAGGTGACGGTTGGGGGTCTGCTGTGGGGCAGGGGAGGGTCGGGGTGACGGTTGGGGGTCTGCTGTGGGGCAGGGGAGGGTCGGGGTGGCGGTTGGGGGGCTGCTGAGCGCAAGCAAAGGAGAAGTGCGGCGTGGGAGCCTAGTCAGAGCCCTTCCTCCTGGCCCCAGGTCCGTCTTCAGGGCCGAGGTGTCGCAGAAGAAGCGCGAGCGGCTCCTGAGCGGGGAGGACACCGAGGAGCGCTCCGAGGAGCACCGGCTCCTGATGGCCTGGAACGACGCGGAGAACGCGCGGCAGCGGGCCCGGAGGTGAGGCGACCTGCTGGGCGCTGCGGGAAGCCTGTGTGAGCACGCAGTCTTGAAATTAGAGTCTCCGTAAATACGCCGTAAAAGCACTGGCTACGTTTCTTTTGGTGTCAGAATGTCACGTTCAAGAAAAAGTCATTAAACGGGAGACAGCGTTCACAGCTAGCGGCAAAGTGATTTCTGCTTGTGATCTGCCACAGTTTTGAAGCAGAAGTTCTCATCTCCACGTCCTGGTCCCAGCAGCAGGCAGGGCGAGCTTCCCGCATCCCGGTCAGACTCGGAGCTCTGAACGCTGCGGAGAACGTTTCCCTTGTAGTTAGGGGAGAGATTGATGTTGTCCGAAATTGGAACTAGTTGCAGGCAATTAAGTGGTGACTCAGTGGTTTTGCCTTTTGCTCACGCAAAATTAAATGAAATGTCTCGAGAGTTTAAAGCTAGGCTGTGGTGGAAAAGTGTTTATTTTTACGAAGGCATTTGACCTAAGTTTTGACTTTAATAAATCAGCTTTTTAAGATGGAAAAAATGGGAAGTACCTGCTTTCCTTCCTGTAAAGGGCAATCCCTGTAGATTGCTGGTTCAAATCCAACTGAAATCATTCTTGTGCAAAGAGGGAAGCTGTCAAGCCACCTGCAGAATGGATTTGACAGGGACAGCTGTCCTCTGGCCAGGAGAGCACACTTCAGATTTGGCGTTCGGGGGGGGAACGGTGACAGGCTGCTGCCAGCTGACGGTTGCTGTCCCCGCTTGGCAGTGACTGGGGTCCCCTTTGTGCCTGAGCTCAGAGAAAGCAAGCAGAGGATGTTGCTCAGAGAAAGCAAGCAGAGGATGTTCTCTTAAGGCCCTTCAGGATTTGCTGCCGAAAAGCACCTTGCGAGGGGGTAGTGTTTCTGGTACCTCCCGTTGCTGACAGGTAAACTATGGAGCTGAAGTTGATATAATCGGAAACAGTTGCAGCTCAGAGTTAAGTTTCCCCGTGTTCCCTGGCAGATGCCGCTCGCAGGGAGCCATCCTCTGGTCAGATGCTAGAAGTGGATTAAAAAAAGCTAATGAAATTGGCAAACTGTCTGATGTGCTGAATCTTAAAAGCAGGAAAGGGTTAAAGGGGAAAAAGTAGAGGGAACGTTATTCCCTCCTTTCCCTGTTTCCTTTCCCTGTTGGCTTTCCCTGCAGCCTTCCCAATGGTCTACCGCAAGGTGCTCAAGCTTCCTCTTTCACGCGTTCCCGGAAGAGTCGTGTGCTCTGACTTCAGACTCCCAAACGAAGCCTGAAGGCAGAGCTGAGCACTGCTAGGTCTCTGGTCCATGGCATGCCTGCTAGTGTACTCATCTATGAAAGCTTTTGCATTAAGGTTTTGCATTAACTGTTCTGGTCACAGGGCCGGGGGTATTCTTCCATCTCCGTGCTGTGAGTAGCAAGGGCTGTCTTCACCAGCGCTGGTCTGACCCTTCCGGTCTGCTCTGGCTGCACTCAAACTTGCAAGTTTTGTACCCCGAGGTATGTGTGCCACCCTACAGGGTATAAGCATTCAACAGAGCCTTGGTTTTTTTCTTTCCGTGTGGCAGGGAGGAAAGAATTAGGAAAGAAGAAGAAGAGCGGAAGAGGCAGAAGTTACAGGCTGCGGAGAACAAGGCCAAGCTAATGGAGGCTCTCCTGAAGGAGAAGGAGAAAGAGGTTCTCCAGCTGCAGGTGAGAGTGGCTGGTGACTGCTGGGGAAAACAGTGTCGCTGGTCCCTGTGAGCAGTTTGATGGTACCCTGTGGGAGGGAGTGATGTGAAAGCAGTAGGCTTGTTTTCCAGAGAGTTTTGTATCAGAAGCTGGGAACACAGATCTTGGCTCCCTCCGGGAGTGTTGACAGCTTGTGGATGGGATAAAGGTTGTGTGGGAGCTCTGAAAACAGGGAAGGAATAATCCTGAGTGACAGAATAAAGGTCTCCCTCTTTCTGGGGCTGACTCTGCTCCTGCTGAGAGGCTGAAGATGTTAGCGGCACCTCAGGGTCTCCACTTCATGGCGAGCATGGAGATCTGTGAGCTCTGCCGGAATCCTTGCAGGCACCAGTAGCTTGTGCAGAGGTGACAGCAGCCCCACTGGGGTAGAAATATCCATGTGAAATGCGGATCTTGTCCTCTGTGGACCCACAAGCCTTGGCCAAGTATGGGGTCTGCTCTGCTGCCGTGGTGACCTGCGTGGTAATACGCATCATCTTTCCTTCAGGAGGAAGCCAAAAAGTTTATCACCCCCGAAAACCTGGACGCGCGAATTGAAGAGTGCCTGGACAATCCTCGCAACTACAACTTTGCCATCGACAAAGAAGGAAGAATAATCAAACGGACTGTTCTGCCCTAGCGACTCCGCTGACAGATGTGGCTCGGCCTGGTCGTGGTTGGGAGGGGAGGTTTTGTCGTGGTTTCTGTCCAGGTGCCGAGATAATGGCAGGGGCTGGCAGAAGGAGGTTTCCTCCTTCGAATGCACGTATCAACCATAGAATTGTTGGAGAAACAGCCTGCAGGTCTAGCTGTGGTCCCTGTGCTGAAGGGATAACGCCTGCAATTACAAAGGTAGGGGGAGAGGGAGAAAGCTGAACTTTAAATTAAATCCTGCTGTTTTGAACTGTGGAGGCGTTAGTGGTCCGTCTCAGTCCCTGCGGGGTGGCAGGCGGTGGAA
Source organism: Struthio camelus (assembly GCF_040807025.1). Classification (NCBI taxonomy): domain Eukaryota; kingdom Metazoa; phylum Chordata; class Aves; order Struthioniformes; family Struthionidae; genus Struthio; species Struthio camelus. The sequence continues at coordinate 84,101,104 of NC_090945.1, forward strand.
AAGCTGCATGAGAAGCTGTTGGTGTTCCTATTTCTGTTACTCAGACGCTGCTCTGCAATTTCACTCCCCGCTTGTTTGGATCCCTCCTGTTCTCAGGCTAGACTTACGGGGTGAAGTGGAGCAAAGAATGATCCCGAGGCAGATCCTGTCTCTTAGGTCACTGATGTTTGTGCTCTAGAGGAATCTAATCCCTTTATCTGCTCTGCCGAGCTCAGACAACCTTTATCTCTGCTTGCCTCTCAGGAGGTTGACTCTTCCTTTCTCCTTTGGCCTCTTAGCCTTTTTCTGCCCTCACTAGTTTGAACTGATCTTGAATATGGGTAATCAAACTTGCATACCTTTTCCAGCTGAGGTTGTACATGGGCCTTGCAGAATAGACCATTATTCCCATCACAGGCAAGAAAGTAGTATCTGACTAATCTGACGTCTTTTCCTGTTAGGAACCCTGGGCCTAAATATCTCAGCTTCTGAGAGAAGCTCTTCCTGGGCCCTGTGGCATGACAGTAACCTCTGCATTGTTTGCATTTCAACCTGTCTTGATGCTTTTGAAAGAAAATTGGGTCTTAGTAGTTTTGTAGAATGCACTGACACTTAGCTTTGTTTTAGTTTTATTGGGTGAAATAATTCTTGATTTCTCTGGTCTGTGCTATGGTGGAAGGGCACTCTTCAGTCGTTCCTGTTTATTTAAACCCTCCTTTGCACGTTCATTTGAGGTAAGAAAATCATGAAGTGGAGTCTAAAGGAAGCATACTAGTTTATATGCATCTACTTTTTTCCTTTCCCCTCTTCAGGTGTGATGACTGCCTTTTTTTTTTTCTTTCTTTTTTTTTTTCCTTTCTTTTGGTCGTCACCTGGGGGGTTAAGTTGTAGATAATACTGCGATTACTCTGGCTCACAGCTCTTGCTGGGTCCTATTTGGCAGCGTTGGCTGATGGTGGTCTTGCAGACGGATCTGTGCTTGCTTCATTGCTCCCGGAGCGGGCTGGAGGTCAGCTCTGCCCCAGCGGTGCTATGCTTGGGCTGCCCGATCTCAGGCTGCAGTTTGCTGCTGTTCAGCCAGCCCAGAGCATGGGTGGAGTGAATGCCGGTCCCTCCGCAGAAGACCACAGCTTAACACTAAAAGCTGCGAGATTTCACTTCCTGAAGCCTTTTAGCTTTGTGGGTCTTACTCCTAATTCCCAATGTGTTATTTTTGAATCGGCAACCTCCCTCACTTGGTGGATAAAACACCTGCTACAGGAGGTCTGCCTTGAATCTTTACTTTTATCTACACTTTTCTAAAAATGGCCTTTTCTCTCCAGCCGGTCACACGAGTCCTTCTGAACAGACAGCAGTAAGAGTCTGCAACCGAACCAGGCAAGCACGCAAAAAACAGACTTTGTTTGTACGAGTTTTTATTTCTAGTTAAGAACATCACTTAAATTTGAGTCATGGAACTTGGTTCATCTGTTCTGTTAGACTGATGTTGGACTTGTACAACTTGATGGATGGCGAATCCTGAAGCCGCCTCTCTTCTGTATATGGGGTGGTCTACGGAAACATCACTTCTTGGTCACAAGATGAGTCAACCATGCAGCCCTCTGCACAGGGGGAGAGAGAGCGCACCACATAAACGAAGCAGTATGAACCATTAGCCCTTAGAGACCACCCGCAGCTATTTTTAATAACGGGCTGAGCGAGATTGTGTTAACTTTGTGCCCAGGAAGCTGCAGCAGAAGATCTCCTGCAGGGTTGCCTTGCTGGAGGAGGCTGAGATTTTTGGGGCCAGCTGCCACCTAACTAATGAAGGAGGCAGCTGGCTGGACTGCCATGTGGTGGTAGGAGTCCTGCCACCTATTCCACCCCCCGTGCTTGGCTGCTCTCTGCCTTTCCCAAAAACCTCGCAATCTGTGCCTTCCCTTATCACCTTCCCGTGTGTCGTGGGAAAGTCGAGTCCGCCCTGAACAGGATGGTCCTTACTCTTAGGGAGATACAGGGATGAAGAAGGGTTGTTGTAGCTGTCCTTTGGGTAATGTCCCCTCTCCCAATTTTATGTCATAACTTTGGGTCACCTCTCGTGTATGTTAGAGGAACAAGGGAGCAGTAAGACCCAGCGGTGAGGGGCTGGGGCTGGAGGGAAGGGTGGAAGGAAAGCCGGCTAAGCCCGGCGCCGCTCAGCTGCGGCTGTCGGGGTCTCACCCACCGTTGCTGCAGCAGATCCCAGAGGCCGCGCAGCTCCCTTCGTTGTTGCCGCATGGTTTCCGGCCGGACTCGCAGGGGGTCGGCAAGAAGTTCTCTTCCTGGCACCGCAGGGTTTCGGAGGTGCCGAAGTAGCAGCCCAGCTCCTCTCCGCAGCAGATGTTGGGACCAAAGCAGTGGCCCTTGTTCCTAGGACCGCAGGGCATGCACTGGTCAGAGGGGGAGAAACGCGAGGGAGAGTTAGTAAAGCTGTTGCTGCGGGAGGTGCTGGGGTCGGTTCCCTGGGGGTCGAGCCTTTTGCCCGGACCTTCCCTGCTTTCTGCCGGCGTAGGCAGCCTCCTGCCGCTTTCGGCTGCGAGCTAGCCCTGCCAGTTCGCTTTGGAAACTGCTGGATTTACTGGCGCAGCGCGTTTGAAAGCAGGATGGTGGCGCTGGGGAGAGCGATGCAGCTCTGGAGGAGTGGGAACCCAATCACTGCCTTGAGTTAAATCAGTGATCAAACACCAATTTTGCCCTCTGAAGTGATCGCTGCTATTCTGTAAAAAGTACATCTGGAGTTTTTATCCTCCTCTTTGGAAGTGTTTCCCCCGCCGCCACCTCCCAGAGTAGGATTAGGAGAAAGCAAAGGAGTTGCTTGGAAATGAATCGTGCGTCCTGGTCCTAGCAGGCTTCCTTGCAGCTCCTTCCTTTCTAACAGCCTTTTCCTTTGAGCTGCTCAGAGCCACGGGGCCAGCACGGGACGCTCTGCTCTGGCCTGGCAGCGGGAGGCACCTAACTGCAACCCTCTTGCTAAAATGTTCTTGTTACGGGCACCTCGCCGCAGGTGTTTGGGAGGGCTTGAGGGAAGAAGATTCCCGTGGAAGAAGGAAGGGGGCTATGGCTCCCCTTCGGCTCTCGAGGGGTAGGTGCTCTCCGAGGGACGGCCGCTCCGCCTCTCCGCGGCCCCTCGCCCTGCCTTTCGCCCAGCCGGTTGGGTCGGAGGGGAGTTGGGCTCACACGACGGTAGGAGAAACGCCCCGATCTCCAAGCTTGCCCCCACGGCGAACTTACCTTTCTGATGTCCATGTCCAGGACGGCCCGTTTGCCCCCGATGGGGCAGTTCTGGATGTAACAAGCGGAGGAGAGAGCCAGGAGCGCCAGGAGGCAGACGGCGAGCGCCTTGTTCAGCATGGCTGCAGGTCCGTCGCGCTCTGGAGCGGGATCGGGAAGCCTTTTGGGCTCTCGTCCCGGCGGGTAGCGGTATATATAGTGCCCGCTGCTGCTTACACATGCCAGCACCATCGTCACTGATTTCCCTTAAAGAACACAAGGCATTGCTTCCCACACCAAAGGGCTCCGCTAATAGCCGGAGGTCGAGGACGTGAGGTCAGTGCCAAGGCGCTAATTTTCTCCCTGCTCTTACTCCGACCGCGGCGGGGGAAAGGCGTGGAGGCTCTGGATGCCGTTCGGGGGAAGGTGGTCCCGCTGGGTGCTGGAGGACAGGGCAGGGTGGCAGTTCAGGTCCCTGCTCCACCAACCACTTAGGGCTGCCAAGTCACGGCTGGTCCCTCCGTGCTGTCCTCTTTGTTGGCTGTATGGGTTGGGTAGGGTTGAAGGAAGATACCTCCAAAGACCTGGTGGGCTGTGTCCTCCTGCGAGAGGAGTGAGCAGGGGCTAAGTGCTTCCCTTGGGTTCAAATCCCCTCCAGTAGGACAAAAATGAACCCACTTTCTCCTCCGGGGGGGGGGGGGTCCCTGCGCTGGTGGGATGAAACGTGGTGATGGTCCCTTCTGTGCCTGGCGTTTGGGGGATGCTCGATGTCGAGTATGTCCCACTTGGGCTGTGGTGGGAAGAAGCGAGCTCCTGCCACGTGGGTGACACCGAGCCCACCCCAGCCTGCTTTCACCTCCCAACACGGCTGCGGCTGTAGCTACCTAAAAACACCACGTTTCGGCCACGGAAGCCTTGAAACCGAAAATCCGCTATTGCTTCTGCTTTCAGCCTCCTCGAAGCTGCCCGCCCAGCTCCAAGGCGCCAGGCGGCCCCCGGGGACCTGGGCCGTGCCCCTGGCCAGCGGCGGGGGCGTCTCCGCGGGGCGCCGAGGACGGGGCCGGACGGCGACGCACGCTCTCCTCGCTGACCCCACTCGCCGCCGTGATTAAGAGCGTCCCAGCTTGAATAAATTCCTCCGCGGCGGACAAGGGCCGGCAAGCCTTACGCCTATCGAGACGATTATCGCCGGCCCTCCCGGCGCCTGCTTAATTGAGGACCGGGCAGCCCGGCGGCTCCGGGGGCCATCCGAGCCGTGACCTCCGCCGTCCCCTTCG